>NW_027649798.1:964510-1469061 GCF_965287045.1 Carcharhinus amblyrhynchos
ACCCCTGATGACATATCAGTGGTTCTCAGGACACCAAAATATCGTTTCACACAGGTTGCTGAGTGCTAATTTAAACTGATTGGACAAAATTCAAACATTCAAAGCCCTGAAGCCTGTTGCCAAAGCAACCCCGCTATTTGTCCTCTGGCACAATGTTTCAGTCTGTGTACTGGCACCATTTGCATCTACTTTATTTAACATCTTTGAAAGAGAATGTGCAGGTTTTTCCCCAGAATTTTTACAGTTTTTATAACTTTACGCAGACAAAATTCTAACATTCTACTCGACTTCATAAGTGTGGTGTGCCTCTGCGTGCAGCGTGTGGGTCTCTGTGTGTGTATGAGCTATTCTCTGGTTCACTAGCTGCCGTGTTGTGAGTTGCAGGGACCTGTGGAGTTTTACTCAGAAAGGTGAACGGCACAGCAATTATTCAACTACCATCCAAACGCCAGGTTCAGGTATGTTCTGAGTGTATCCATCCCTCACCATCGTGTGTGTGTTCCTGTCTCTCACTGTGTGTCTGTGTGTGTGCATGTGCCTGTGTGTGTGTGTTCCTGTCCCTCACTGTGTCTGTGTGTGTTCCTGTTCCCCTATTGTCACATTCTCTCTCCCCCCCTCCCCCTCCTCCCCCCCACGCCCCCTCCCCCTCCTCCCCCCCACGCCCCCTCCCCCTCCTCCCCCCCACGCCCCCTCCCCCTCCTCCCCCCCACGCCCCCTCCCCCTCCTCCCCCCCACGCCCCCTCCCCCTCCTCCCCCCCACGCCCCCTCCCCCTCCTCCCCCCCACGCCCCCTCCCCCTCCTCCCCCCCACGCCCCCTCCCCCTCCTCCCCCCCACGCCCCCTCCCCCTCCTCCCCCCCACGCCCCCTCCCCCTCCTCCCCCCCACGCCCCCTCCCCCTCCTCCCCCCCACGCCCCCTCCCCCTCCTCCCCCCCACGCCCCCTCCCCCTCCTCCCCCCCACGCCCCCTCCCCCTCCTCCCCCCCACGCCCCCTCCCCCTCCTCCCCCCACGCCCCCTCCCCCTCCTCCCCCCCACGCCCCCTCCCCCTCCTCCCCCCCACGCCCCCTCCCCCTCCTCCCCCCCACGCCCCCTCCCCCTCCTCCCCCCCACGCCCCCTCCCCCTCCTCCCCCCCACGCCCCCTCCCCCTCCTCCCCCCCACGCCCCCTCCCCCTCCTCCCCCCCACGCCCCCTCCCCCTCCTCCCCCCCACGCCCCCTCCCCCTCCTCCCCCCCACGCCCCCTCCCCCTCCTCCCCCCCACGCCCCCTCCCCCTCCTCCCCCCCACGCCCCCTCCCCCTCCTCCCCCCCACGCCCCCTCCCCCTCCTCCCCCCCACGCCCCCTCCCCCTCCTCCCCCCCACGCCCCCTCCCCCTCCTCCCCCCCACGCCCCCTCCCCCTCCTCCCCCCCACGCCCCCTCCCCCTCCTCCCCCCACGCCCCCTCCCCCTCCTCCCCCCCACGCCCCCTCCCCCCCCTCCCCCTCCTCCCCCCCTCCTCCCCCCCACGTCCCCTCCCCTCCTCCCCCCCACGTCCCCTCCCCTCCTCCCCCCCACGTCCCCTCCCCTCCTCCCCCCCACGTCCCCTCCCCTCCTCCCCCCCACGTCCCCTCCCCTCCTCCCCCCCACGTCCCCTCCCCTCCTCCCCCCACGCCCCCTCCCCTCCTCCCCCCCACGTCCCCTCCCCCTCCTCCCCCCCACGCCCCCTCTCCCCGACCCCTCTTCCCCTCTCCCCATGTCCCTGTCTTCCCCTTCCCCTTCCCTCCCCCCTCTCCTCACATTCTCTCTCTCTGTCTTGGCAGGTCCTGGAAACGTGTGTTGTCACTGTGGGCCGGGTTTCCAATATTGACCATAACAAGCGTGCCATTGGTAAAGCTGGCCGCAATCGCTGGCTGGGGAAACGTCCGTCCAGTGGCCTGTGGCAGAGGAAGGGGGGCTGGGCAGGCAGGAAGATTCGACCAATCCCTCCAATGAAGAGCTACGTCAACCTGCCATCGCGAGCAACTCTTAGCTGAGTGAGATTGAGCTGGTAACAATTAAAGATCTTGTACAGATGGCAGAGTGTTTCTCACGTTTGTGTCCAACTTTCTTCAGCTTGTAAAGTTTTTTTTATTCATTTGTGGAACATGGGTGTCACTGTCTAGGCCTGCATTTATTATCCATCCCTAGTTACCCCTGAGAAGGTGGTGGTGAGCTGCCTTCCTGAACCGCCGCTGTCTGAGGTGTAGGTCCACCCACAGTGCAGTTACAAAGGGAGTTCCAGGATTTTGACCCAGTGACAGTGAAGGAACGGCGATACGTTTCCGAGTCAGGATGGTGAGTGAGTTGGAGGGGAATTTCTAAATGAAAGTGGTCGTGGGTTTGGAAGGAGCCTTGGTGAGTTGCTGCAGTGCTTCTTGTAGATGGTACACACGGCTGTCACCGTGCGTCTGTTTGAGGAGGTGCTGCTGTTATTGCTCCTACTGAAAGTTACAATGGAGAGATCCATTCTGGAAATCATCACTCCACAGTTTGAGAACGAGGGACAGAGTGAGCAGGGAATGGACAGATGTTTAAGAAGAGGTAGTTTTGTAGGAATGGCCTCGCTCACAGCCTGAGTACAGGTGAGAGGAGTGGTCCCTCCTGAGACTGGCACCAGGTTCAGCGCAGCACCGTAACTGGGCAGAGGAGGCAGGGGAAGGCTATACTGTACTCAGAGCAACAGACCACTGTTACCATGGCCAGAGAGCAGAATGGTGTGCTGTCTTCCCATGGCCGGGTCAACAGTCACTGGGTGCAGAGCCCCATGAGGGGGCAGGATGAACCCATGCTGTACCCGTGTACCAATCACAAAGGGCATAGGTTCCTGCAGGCAGAGACTTAGCAAAGATTGAAGGGAGTAACCTGCGTCTGAACGGATTAGAAAGTGGATGGTGCTGAGGCAAGATCAGACTGGTGACTTGGGGATTGGTTCTGAAGGTCCGGAATCTTGGTGTGGAGGTTTGCCGGTGCTGTGGGGAGAGCTGGATTGGCTGGGAGTCAGGAATCTGAGAGTGGATTTCACAGGGAAGGAAACAAAACTGCAAAGGGAAGGCAGGAATTGAGCCAATGTGGATGATCGAACAAAGAGAAGTGAGAAAATAGATAAATGATCAGTGAGGTACACTCTGCTGTGTGGTATTGTTCACTGATTAGCTGTGAATCCAAATAAACCTGATATGGTGAGATCTTACAGTGATTCGTGACAGTATGGATGAGGGTAGTGCAGTCAATGTAGTTTACTTGGATTTAAGCAAAGCCTTTGGACAAGGCCCCACATGGGAGATTTATAAAGAGGGTAAATTCACATGGTGAAGTAGGGAAAGGGTTAATGAATTTAATGCATTTTGTACCTAGAATATGTCACAAACGTAAAACCCTTCCTCATGGCTGATCTTCCCAGGCTTATACCACTCCTGGCATTAATATAAATTATTTGTTCGTGTATTAAATGCTTTAATGCTCATTTTTATAAAGACAGATAGTTTAATGCGGCTGTGACATTGTAAATCTTACCTATTTGTGTTAGTTGGACATTGTTACGCAGATGGTAGTTTATGGCAGTTCGCAATACCGGCTTTTAACAGGAAGGGTCCTGCTGGGACAGCCACGATCACACAAATAACTTCAAAGACAGGGATACCGGTACTGCTGCAGAGGGGGTTTGAATCGTGACCAGATTGAAGTCTGTATCATGACTGCGGCTGCCAACTGAACTAATTTACTAATCCTTTCGGCCCAACGAGCCCGCGCCGCCATCTTAACAAAGCATTTTCCTACTCCTACCTTGACCCGTGTCTATGCTTATGGGACCCCCATTGGAAACCAGATTCAGGGGAGAATAGTTCAGGGACAATTTGTTAAACCAATCAGCCTAAGAGCACATCTTTGGGGTGTGGGAGGAAACCGGAGCACCCGGAGGAAACCCACGCAGGCACAGGGAGAATGCGCAAACTCCCACAGACACCGACCCAAATCCATGTATCTGCACAGCTAGCAGTGATAGTCACTGAGCTGTCGTGGTGCCCGTCTGCTGGTCCAGTTTTAAGCACACACAACCACGCGAAGTACTAGGCCACTCTCGAAACCTCCAAGAGCAGCCCACGCACGACCCACCGTGTGCATGCCCCTCGTTAGACAACAAGGTGGACCGACACATCTGCGGATTAAAAGAGACAAAACATCAACATGCAGCATTAGATTTCCAGTAACGTCCCGAGGCTCTGACCCTTTTTAAAACCGTCTTCTATAACCCTCCATCCCTGTTTTGCTCATGTGTCTATCTAAGTAAACCTTAAACAAGTCCAGCGTGCCTGCCTCCACCACCTCACTTGGTAGTGCATTCCATACCCCCACGACCCTCTGTGTGAAAAACCTCCCTCTAGTATCCAAATTAGATTTCTCCCCCCTCACCCTAAGCTCGTGACCCCTCGTGATATTTGTCTCCAATCTCGGAAAAAGCCTGCCACTGTTGACTCTATCTATACCCTTCATTATACACCTCTATCCGATCCCCCTTAATTTCTGTCTTTCTAAGGAAAAGAGCCCCAGTTTACCCAATCTTTCCTCATACCCCAGTCCTGCCATACCAGGCAGCATCCTGGTAAAACTCCTCTGCACTCTCTCCAGGGTCTCCACATCCTTGCGGTAGTAAGGTGACCAGAACTGGATGCAGTACTCCAAATGCAGTCTAACCAATGTTCTGTACAACTGTAGCATTAGATGCCAGCTCTTATACTCTATACCCCTTCCTATAAAGGCTAGCATTCCATAAGCTTTCTTCGCAACCTTCTCCACCTGGGTTGCCACCTTCAGAGACTTGTGCACTTGCACTCCCAGGTCCCTCTGCATTTCTATACTCTTAATAGGTCTACCTTTTATCATGTAACTCCTCCCTGCATTATTCCTTCCAAAATGCATCACCTCACATTTATCAGGATTAAATTCCATCTGCCATCTATCTGCCCAATGTACCAGCCTATCTATATCCTGCTGTGTCACCTGACAATCCTCCTCACTATCCGCCAATCCAGCCATCTTGGTGTCATCTGCAAACTTGCTGATCACACCACGTATGCCCTCTTCCAAGTTGTTTATATATATTACGAAGAGGTCCCAGTACTGAGCCCTGCAGCACACCACTGGTGACAGACCTCCAGCCAGAAAAGGATCCTTCCACTACTACTCTCTGTCTCCTGTTGCCCAGCCAGTTTTCAATCCATCTAGATACCTGTCCCTGTATCCCATGTGCCTTAACCTTTTCTACCAGCCTACCATGAGGGACTTTGTCAAACGCCTTACTGAAATCCATACAGATGACATCAACGGCTTGTCCATCGTCAACCGTTTTTGTCACCTCCTCAAAAAATTCTACCAGATTCGTAAGGCAAGACCTCCCCTGAACAAAGCCATGCTGCGTATCCCTAATCAGATCGCAACGCTCCAAATGCTTATACATCATATCCCTAAGAATTTTTTCCAACAACTTTCCTAGCACTGATGTCAAACTCATTGGCCTATAATTACCAGGGTTATCCCCACTGCCCTTTTTAAACAGCGGAACCACATTAGCTATCCTCCAGTCCTCTGGGACCTCACCTGTGTCCAAAGAAGAGACAAAGATTTGCGTCAGAGGCCCAGCAATTTCATCTCTCACCTCCGTAAGCAGCCTGGGATAAATGCCATCGGGCCCCGGAGCTTTATCAGTTTTTATGCTACCTAAAATCCCTAACACTTCCTCCCTCGTAATGGATATTTTCTTCAACTGGTCTACAGCTCCCTCCAAGACACCAAGCCCCTCTCCTTCGTGAATACCGACGCAAAGTATTCATTCAGGATCTCCCCAATTCCCTCAGACTCAACGCATAATTCCCCTCCTTTGTCCCTAAGAGGTCCTAATTTCCCTCTAACTACCCTCTTGTTCCTAGTATAAGAGTAAAATGCCTTCGGATTTTCCTTAATCCTATCAGCCAAAGCCATCTCATGCCCCCTTTTTGCCCTTCTAACTCCCCTTTTGAGCTCCCTCCTACTCTCTCTATATTCCTCCAGTGCTCGCTCCGTTCCCAGTTGCTTAGACCTAACATATGCCTCTCTCTTCTTCCTGACCAAGTCCTCAATATCCCCTGTAATCCACGGCTCGCTAATCCTACCTTTCCTATCCTTCCTCTTTACTGGCACGTCTTTCCTGCAACATTTTTAGTTTGCCCTTGAACTTACCCGCTAACAACCTCTCCCAGTCAGTTTCCTTCAGCACCTTCCTAATCCGGCTATAGCTTGCCTTCCCCCAGTTCAGCACCCTCCCCTTCAGACAGCACTCATCCTTTTCCATTTTTATCCTAAAGTAGATGGACTTGTGGTCACTGTTAGCCACATGTTCGCCTACCTCAACCTCAACCACCTGACCCGGCTCATTACCCAAAACTAAATCCAGTATAGCCCCCTCCCTAATCGGGCTAGTTACGTACTGTTCCAGGGACCCTTCCAACACACATTTTACAAATTCTTCCTCATCCGAACCCCCAGCTCTAGGCATCTTCCAATCCACTCCAGGAAGATTAAAGTCACCCACTACAACCACCCTATTCTTTCTGCACCTATCTAAAATGTCTTTACAAATGCCTTCCTCCACTGCCCTTGAGCTGTTGGGTGGCCTATAGTACATCCCTAGCATAGTAATCGCTCCCTTCCTATTCCTCAACTCCACCCACAGCGACTCAATCCCTCTGCACTGCTGTGATGTGCTCCTTAACTATCAACGCCACCCCACCACCTCTCTTCAACCCTTCTCTGTCACACCTAAAACACTTATACCCAGGAATATTCAGCTGCCAGTCCTGCCCTTCCTTTAACCACGTCTCCATCACTGCCACCACATCTAAATTCCTCACGAACATCAAGGCCCTAAGCTCATCCCTTTTACCCGTCGCACTCCTCGCATTGAAACATACGCAATCCAACCCTCCAGGCCCACTCGGATCCTCCTTCCCCCTGACAATTTTCCTTTCAACCAAACCTACCCTATCACCCAACTCGCTCCCAATCCCAGTGCCTAATAAGCTATCAGTCTCGTCCCCACCACCCCCTCCCCCCCATTAGTTTAAACCCTGCCGAAACACTCCAGCTAAGATATTTGTTCCCCCTCCCATTCAAATGTTCCCCATCTCTCCTGCACAGGTTCCCTCCTCTCACAAATACTTCCCAGTGATCGACAAAAGTAAAGCCCTCTACCTTGCACCAATCCCTCAGCCACACATTCAGCTCAATGATCTCATTATTCCTAGCCCTGCTGTTACTAGGCAGCAGCCCAGAGAATGCCATCCTGGAGGTCCTGCTCTTCAGCTTGGCCCCCAACTCCCTGAATTGCCGACGTACATTCCCCCCTGCTTTGCCGTCCTACGTCCTTCTCTCCTATGTGTATAATTACTTCAGCCTGGGTCCCTTCACCCTTCAAAATTCCCTCTATCCTCTCTAATTCTTGGAGGGTATTTCCCAGGACTGGATGATTTCTGGATGAGTACATGGGACTTAATAGGATTGCGGGTTATAGGTAAACCTAGTAGGTAGGGATATGATCAGTGCAACTTGTGGGCCGAAGGGCCTGTTTGTGCTGTAGTTTTTCTATGTTCTATATTATTTTACCTACAACAATGTGTGTGTGTGTGTCGGTGTGTGTGAGAATGTTCAGTCGACTGTTGTTAAGAAACATTTCCAGCAGTTTTTTCCAGGCAGATTGCCGCCTGCTTCTCTTTATTTGGAAGTTATGAATTGAGGTGGGTGACAATGTTCTAAAAAGTGCCTACGTGGGGAGAGCTGTCCGAGGTGCGCTCCCTCTGGAATCCACGCTCAATCATCTGCTACTTAAATTAAAAAAATCTCAACGTTTCTCTCTGGCTTTTAAATAAAAAAACAAGAGATCAGTGCCAGAGTCCGAGTGATTTCACAGGAAAGGGTTAGGCAGCACTGTGCACAGTCCGATTCCAGCTGTCACACTGTCTTGGAGTAACCGAATATTCCCACAGGGAAGTACTTGACGTGAGTTGGCCACTGTGCAGCCAGTTGGAAGAATTTAACATCGTTCCATTCGACACCATCAATCGAAACTGGAACACAACCAAAAATATTCATCAGTCAGAGAGTCAACACAACACACAATTCTCTTATAACCTGTTCACTCGCCCCCTGATGTGGAGATGCTGGTGTCGGACTGGGGTAAACACAGTAAGAAGTCTCACAACACTTAAAGTCCAACAGGTTTATTTGGTAGCGTGGGCTTCATTACCTGATGAAGGAGCAGTGCTCCAAAAGCTTGTGCTACCAAATGTGAATAAAACTCACTTCAATGCAGAGCAAACACTGACTGAGACACAGTGCACACCTCACCACTAATCCGAAAGGAATGGGTGAGAGGCAGTGAGGGATGTCAGAGCTCAGCAGGTGGGCAGGCTGCAGGGATCTGGGGCACTGAGATCTCACACAGTTGCTATTGTTAAACAGTTTAGCTGTAGAGAGGGTGGTGTGTGTGTGGGGGCGGGAGTGTGTGGGGTGATGGGGTGCAGTGAGAGGGGACACGGTGTTCGCTCTGACTGTGATTGGATGCGGTGCTCGCTCTGACTGTGATTGGACGCGGTGCTCGCTCTGACTGTGATTGGACGCGGTGCTCGCTCTGACTGTGATTGGACGCGATGCTCGCTCTGACTGTGATTGGACGCGATGCTCGCTCTGACTGTGATTGGACGCGGTGCTCGCTCTGACTGTGGACACGGTGTTCGCTCTGACTGTGATTGGACACGGTGTTCGCTCTGACTGTGATTGGACGCGGTGCTCGCTCTGACTGTGATTGGACGCGGTGCTCGCTCTGACTGTGATTGGACGTGATGCTCGCTCTGACTGTGATTGGACGCGATGCTCGCTCTGACTGGACGCGATGCTCGCTCTGACTGTGATTGGACGCGATGCTCGCTCTGACTGATTGGACGCGATGCTCGCTCTGACTGTGATTGGACGCGATGCTCGCTCTGACTGATTGGACGCGATGCTCGCTCTGACTGTGATTGGACGCGGTGCTCGCTCTGACTGTGATTGGACGCGGTGCTCGCTCTGACTGTGATTGGACGCGGTGCTCGCTCTGACTGTGATTGGACGCGGTGCTCGCTCTGACTGTGATTGGACGCGGTGCTCGCTCTGACTGTGATTGGACGCGATGCTCGCTCTGACTGATTGGACGCGATGCTCGCTCTGACTGTGATTGGACGCGATGCTCGCTCTGACTGATTGGACGCGATGCTCGCTCTGACTGTGATTGGACGCGGTGCTCGCTCTGACTGTGATTGGACGCGGTGCTCGCTCTGACTGTGATTGGACGCGGTGCTCGCTCTGACTGTGATTGGACGCGGTGCTCGCTCTGACTGTGATTGGACACGGTGCTCGCTCTGACTGTGATTGGACGCGATGCTCGCTCTGACTGTGATTGGACGCGGTGCTCGCTCTGACTGTGATTGGACACGGTGCTCGCTCTGACTGTGATTGGACGCAGTGTTCGCTCTGACTGTGGACACGGTGCTCGCTCTGACTGTGATTGGACACGGTGCTCGCTCTGACTGTGATTGGACACGGTGCTCGCTCTGACTGTGATTGGACACGGTGTTCGCTCTGACTGTGATTGGACACGGTGCTCGCTCTGACTGTGATTGGACACGGTGCTCGCTCTGACTGTGGACACGGTGCTCGCTCTGACTGTGATTGGACACGGTGCTCGCTCTGACTGTGATTGGACACGGTGCTCGCTCTGACTGTGGACACGGTGTTCGCTCTGACTGTGATTGGACACGGTGTTTGCTCTGACTGTGATTGGACACGGTGCTCGCTCTGACTGTGATTGGACGCGGTGCTCGCTCTGACTGTGATTGGACGCGGTGCTCGCTCTGACTGTGATTGGACGCGGTGTTCGCTCTGACTGTGATTGGACGCGGTGCTCGCTCTGACTGTGATTGGACGCGATGCTCGCTCTGACTGTGATTGGACGCGATGCTCGCTCTGACTGATTGGACGCGATGCTCGCTCTGACTGTGATTGGACGCGATGCTCGCTCTGACTGATTGGACGCGATGCTCGCTCTGACTGTGATTGGACGCGGTGTTCGCTCTGACTGTGATTGGACGCGGTGCTCGCTCTGACTGTGATTGGACGCGGTGTTCGCTCTGACTGTGATTGGACGCGATGCTCGCTCTGACTGTGATTGGAGATGGTGCTCGCTCTGACTGTGATTGGACGCGATGCTCGCTCTGACTGATTGGACGCGATGCTCGCTCTGACTGTGATTGGACGCGATGCTCGCTCTGACTGTGATTGGACGCGATGCTCGCTCTGACTGTGATTGGACACGGTGTTCGCTCTGACTGTGATTGGACGCGATGCTCGCTCTGACTGTGATTGGACGCGATGCTCGCTCTGACTGATTGGACGCGATGCTCGCTCTGACTGTGATTGGACGCGGTGCTCGCTCTGACTGTGATTGGACGCGGTGCTCGCTCTGACTGTGATTGGACGCGGTGCTCGCTCTGACTGTGATTGGACGCGGTGCTCACTCTGACTGTGATTGGACGCAGTGTTCGCTCTGACTGTGGACACGGTGCTCGCTCTGACTGTGATTGGACACGGTGCTCGCTCTGACTGTGATTGGACACGGTGCTCGCTCTGACTGTGATTGGACACGGTGCTCGCTCTGACTGTGATTGGACACGGTGCTCGCTCTGACTGTGATTGGACACGGTGCTCGCTCTGACTGTGGACACGGTGCTCGCTCTGACTGTGATTGGACACGGTGTTCGCTCTGACTGTGATTGGACACGGTGTTTGCTCTGACTGTGATTGGACACGGTGCTCGCTCTGACTGTGATTGGACGCGGTGCTCGCTCTGACTGTGATTGGACGCGGTGCTCGCTCTGACTGTGATTGGACACGGTGTTCGCTCTGACTGTGATTGGACGCGGTGCTCGCTCTGACTGTGATTGGACGCGATGCTCGCTCTGACTGTGATTGGACGCGATGCTCGCTCTGACTGTGATTGGACGCGATGCTCGCTCTGACTGATTGGACGCGATGCTCGCTCTGACTGTGATTGGACGCGATGCTCGCTCTGACTGATTGGACGCGATGCTCGCTCTGACTGTGATTGGACGCGATGCTCGCTCTGTGATTGGAGATGGTGCTCGCTCTGACTGTGATTGGACGCGATGCTCGCTCTGACTGATTGGACGCGATGCTCGCTCTGACTGTGATTGGACGCGATGCTCGCTCTGACTGTGATTGGACGCGGTGCTTGCTCTGACTGTGATTGGACGCGGTGTTCGCTCTGACTGTGATTGGACGCGGTGCTCGCTCTGACTGTGATTGGACGCGGTGCTCGCTCTGACTGTGATTGGACGCGGTGCTCGCTCTGACTGTGATTGGACGCGGTGCTCGCTCTGACTGTGATTGGACACGGTGCTCACTCTGACTGTGATTGGACGCAGTGTTCGCTCTGACTGTGGACACGGTGCTCGCTCTGACTGTGATTGGACACGGTGCTCGCTCTGACTGTGATTGGACACGGTGCTCGCTCTGACTGTGATTGGACACGGTGCTCGCTCTGACTGTGGACACGGTGCTCGCTCTGACTGTGATTGGACACGGTGCTCGCTCTGACTGTGATTGGACGCGGTGCTCGCTCTGACTGTGATTGGACGCGGTGCTCGCTCTGACTGTGATTGGACGCGGTGCTCGCTCTGACTGTGATTGGACACGGTGCTTGCTCTGACTGTGGACACGGTGTTCGCTCTGACTGTGGACACGGTGTTCACTCTGACTGTGGACATGGTGTTCGCTCTGACTGTGGACACGGTGTTCGCTCTGACTGTGATTGGAGATGGTGCTCGCTCTGACTGTGATTGGACGCGGTGTTCGCTCTGACTGTGATTGGAGATGGTGCTCGCTCTGACTGTGATTGGACGCGGTGTTCGCTCTGACTGTGATTGGAGATGGTGCTCGCTCTGACTGTGATTGGACGCGGTGTTCGCTCTGACTGTGATTGGAGATGGTGCTCGCTCTGACTGTGATTGGAGATGGTGCTCGCTCTGACTGTGATTGGACACGGTGTTCGCTCTGACTGTGATTGGAGATGGTGCTCGCTCTGACTGTGATTGGACGCAGTGTTCGCTCTGACTGTGATTGGAGATGGTGCTCGCTCTGACTGTGATTGGACGCGGTGCTCGCTCTGACTGTGATTGGACGCGGTGCTCGCTCTGACTGTGATTGGACGCGGTGTTTGCTCTGACTGTGATTGGACGCGGTGTTCGCTCTGACTGTGATTGGAGATGGTGCTCGCTCTGACTGTGATTGGACGCGGTGCTCGCTCTGACTGTGATTGGACGCGGTGTTCGCTCTGACTGTGATTGGACGCGGTGCTCGCTCTGACTGTGATTGGACGCGGTGCTCGCTCTGACTGTGATTGGACGCGGTGTTCGCTCTGACTGTGATTGGACGCGGTGTTCGCTCTGACTGTGATTGGACGCGGTGTTTGCTCTGACTGTGATTGGACGCGGTGTTCGCTCTGACTGTGATTGGACACGGTGTTCGCTCTGACTGTGATTGGACACGGTGTTCGCTCTGACTGTGATTGGAGATGGTGCTCGCTCTGACTGTGATTGGACGCGGTGTTCGCTCTGACTGTGATTGGAGATGGTGCTCGCTCTGACTGTGATTGGACGCGGTGTTCGCTCTGACTGTGATTGGAGATGGTGCTCGCTCTGACTGTGATTGGACGCGGTGTTCGCTCTGACTGTGATTGGAGATGGTGCTCGCTCTGACTGTGATTGGACGCGGTGTTTGCTCTGACTGTGATTGGACGCGGTGTTTGCTCTGACTGTGATTGGACGCGGTGCTTGCTCTGACTGTGATTGGACGCGGTGCTTGCTCTGACTGTGATTGGACGCGGTGTTCGCTCTGACTGTGATTGGACGCGGTGTTTGCTCTGACTGTGATTGGACGCGATGCTTGCTCTGACTGTGATTGGACGCGGTGCTTGCTCTGACTGTGATTGGACGCGGTGTTCGCTCTGACTGTGATTGGACGCGATGCTTGCTCTGACTGTGATTGGACGCGGTGCTTGCTCTGACTGTGATTGGACGCGGTGTTCGCTCTGACTGTGATTGGACACGGTGCTCGCTCTGACTGTGATTGGACGCGGTGTTCGCTCTGACTGTGATTGGACACGGTGCTCGCTCTGACTGTGATTGGACACGGTGTTCGCTCTGACTGTGATTGGACACGGTGTTCGCTCTGACTGTGATTGGAGACGGTGCTCGCTCTGACTGTGATTGGACGCGGTGTTCGCTCTGACTGTGATTGGAGATGGTGCTCGCTCTGACTGTGATTGGACGCGGTGTTCGCTCTGACTGTGATTGGAGATGGTGCTCGCTCTGACTGTGATTGGACACGGTGTTCGCTCTGACTGTGATTGGAGATGGTGCTCGCTCTGACTGTGATTGGACACGGTGTTCGCTCTGACTGTGATTGGACACGGTGTTCGCTCTGACTGTGATTGGACACGGTGTTCGCTCTGACTGTGATTGGACACGGTGTTCGCTCTGACTGTGATTGGACACGGTGTTCGCTCTGACTGTGATTGGACACGGTGTTCGCTCTGACTGTGATTGGAGATGGTGTTGATGGGTTTATACTTCGGTTCCGCTCTGTGAAGCTGGTACTGGGCTGTGGTTTTCTGGTTGGATCGTTCCTTACCTTTGAGCATGGTTTGCTGGTGTTTGGCAGTACAGATAAGCCTGCTGATTCCCTCGATCACCTGGCTTTTAGAGTCCAGCTCTTTCTCCTTGGGTTTCTTACTCAGAAACATCACTGGAAACAGACAGGGAATATTCAGCCTTAGTTATCATTCCAGGATAACTCACTCTCCCCCATGCTGTGCTCCTAGTGCCCGCGCCCCCCCCACACCGCCCCATGCTGTGCTCCTACTCCCCCCCCATGCTGTGCTCCTACTCCCCCCCCCCCCCAATGCTGTGCTCCTACTCCCCCCCAATGCTGTGCTCCTACTCCCCCCCCATGCTGTGCTCCTACTCCCCCCCCCCAATGCTGTGCTCCTACTCCCCCCCCCGCCCCATGCTGTGCTCCTACTCCCCCCCCATGCTGTGCTCCTACTCCCCCACCCCCCCATGCTGTGCTCCTACTTACCCCCCCCATGCTGTGCTCCTACTCCCCCCCCATGCTGTGCTCCTACTCCCCCCCCCCAATGCTGTGCTCCTACTCCCCCCCCCCCATGCTGTGCTCCTACTTCCCCCCCCAGGCTGTGCTCCTACTCCCCCCCCCCCCCCAGGCTGTGCTCCTACTCCCCCCCCCCCATGCTGTGCTCCTACTCCCCCACCCCCATGCTGTGCTCCTACTCCCCCACCCCAATGCTGTGCTCCTACTCCCCCCCCCGCCCCATGCTGTGCTCCTACTCCCCCCCCATGCTGTGCTCCTACTCCCCCACCCCCCCATGCTGTGCTCCTACTTACCCCCCCCCATGCTGTGCTCCTACTCCCCCCCCCAATGCTGTGCTCCTACTCCCCCCCCCATGCTGTGCTCCTACTTACCCCCTCCATGCTGTGCTCCTACTTACCCCCCCCATGCTGTGCTCCTACTTACCCCCCCCATGCTGTGCTCCTACTCCCCCCCCCCCCATGCTGTGCTCCTACTCCCCCCCCCCATGCTGTGCTCCTACTTCCCCCCCCCCCCCCAGGCTGTGCTCCTACTCCCCCCCCCCCCCCAGGCTGTGCTCCTACTCCCCCCCCCCCATGCTGTGCTCCTACTCCCCCCCCCCCATGCTGTGCTCCTACTCCCCCCCCTCAATGCTGTGCTCCTACTCCCCCCCCCCCCATGCTGTGCTCCTACTCCCCCCCCCCCCATGCTGTGCTCCTACTCCCCCACCCCCATGCTGTGCTCCTACTCCCCCACCCCAATGCTGTGCTCCTACTCCCCCACCCCCCCATGCTGTGCTCCTACTTACCCCCCCCATGCTGTGCTCCTACTCCCCCCCCCCATGCTGTGCTCCTACTTACCCCCCCCATGCTGTGCTCCTACTTACCCCCCCCATGCTGTGCTCCTACTTACCCCCCCCATGCTGTGCTCCTACTCCCCCCCCCCCCCATGCTGTGCTCCTACTCCCCCCCCCCATGCTGTGCTCCTACTCCCCCCCCCCATGCTGTGCTCCTACTCCCCCCCCCCCATGCTGTGCTCCTACTCCCCCCCCCCATGCTGTGCTCCTACTTCCCCCCCCCCTCCAGGCTGTGCTCCTACTCCCCCCCCCCCCCCATGCTGTGCTCCTACTCCCCCCGCCCCATGCTGTGCTCCTACTCCCCCCCCCCCCCCATGCTGTGCTCCTACTCCCCCCGCCCCATGCTGTGCTCCTACTCCCCCACCCCCCCATGCTGTGCTCCTACTTACCCCCCCCCCAATGCTGTGCTCCTACTCCCCCCCCCATGCTGTGCTCCGACTTACCCCCCCCCCCAATGCTGTGCTCCTACTTACCACCCCCCCAATGCTGTGCTCCTACTTATCCCCCCCCCCAATGCTGTGCTCCTACTTACCCCCCCCCCAATGCTGTGCTCCTACTCCCCCCCCCCAATGCTGTGCTCCTACTCCCCCCCCCCAATGCTGTGCTCCTACTTACCCCCCCCCCAATGCTGTGCTCCTACTTACCCCCCCCCCAATGCTGTGCTCCTACTCCCCCCCCTATGCTGTGCTCCTACTTACCCCCCCCCCAATGCTGTGCTCCTACTTACCCCCCCCCAATGCTGTGCTCCTACTCCCCCCCCCCAATGCTGTGCTCCTACTCCCCCCCCCAATGCTGTGCTCCTACTTACCCCCCCCCCAATGCTGTGCTCCTACTTACCCCCCCCCCAATGCTGTGCTCCTACTCCCCCCCCCAATGCTGTGCTCCTACTTACCCCCCCCCAATGCTGTGCTCCTACTTACCCCCCCCCAATGCTGTGCTCCTACTCCCCCCCCTATGCTGTGCTCCTACTTACCCCCCTATGCTGTGCTCCTACTTACCCCCCCCCCAATGCTGTGCTCCTACTCCCCCCCACAATGCTGTGCTCCTACTCCCCCCCCCATGCTGTGCTCCTACTTACCCCCCCCATGCTGTGCTCCTACTCCCCCCCCATGCTGTGCTCCTACTTACCCCCCCCCCAATGCTGTGCTCCTACTTCCCCCCCCGCCCCATGCTGTGCTCCTACTTACCCCCCCCCCCAATGCTGTGCTCCTACTCCCCCCCCTATGCTGTGCTCCTACTCCCCCCCCTATGCTGTGCTCCTACTTACCCCCCCCCATGCTGTGCTCCTACTCCCCCCCCATGCTGTGCTCCTACTTACCCCCCCCATGCTGTGCTCCTACTCCCCCCCCATGCTGTGCTCCTACTTACCCCCCCCCCAATGCTGTGCTCCTACTTCCCCCCCCGCCCCATGCTGTGCTCCTACTTACCCCCCCCCCCAATGCTGTGCTCCTACTTCCCCCCCCCCCCAGGCTGTGCTCCTACTTCCCCCCCCCCAATGCTGTGCTCCTACTTCCCCCCCCCCCCCCCCCCAGGCTGTGCTCCTACTTCCCCCCCCCAATGCTGTGCTCCTACTCCCCCCCCCCCCCCCCCCCCCCAGGCTGTGCTCCTACTCCCCCCCCCATGCTGTGCTCCTACTTCCCCCCCCCCCCCCCCCAGGCTGTGCTCCTACTTCCCCCCCCCAATGCTGTGCTCCTACTTCCCCCCCCCCCCCCCCCCCAGGCTGTGCTCCTACTTCCCCCCCCCCCCAATGCTGTGCTCCTACTTCCCCCCCGCCCCATGCTGTGCTCCTACTTACCCCCCCTCCAAATGCTGTGCTCCTACTCTTCCCAGAGTATTCCTGAGACTCCAGTCTCTTAGCAAGATAGATTGATTCTTACCTACCGTGTGATGTGGTCCAGTAAGCCCCTCACATCCCTGTTTGTTCCAGAGCATCCAGACTGCAGAATCTAAAACTCTGCTGTCCTGAAGGCTGTGTGTCAATGGCTGTGGTTTTTACTAACATTCTCACAGCATCTGAGCCACTTTTGCTTAGGCAGCTTTTTGAAATAGATGTTTAAAATTTGTATTTAAATTCACAAACTGTGGCCTGAGATTTGACTTTTCAATCTCTGGATTCTTGCTGTTCCTCTGGCTCTCATTATCAGCACTGGCATGGTGAAAGGAGTGAGGGCTGGAGAGAGAATTGCAGA
The DNA here is from genome assembly GCF_965287045.1 of Carcharhinus amblyrhynchos. Taxonomy (NCBI): domain Eukaryota; kingdom Metazoa; phylum Chordata; class Chondrichthyes; order Carcharhiniformes; family Carcharhinidae; genus Carcharhinus; species Carcharhinus amblyrhynchos. The sequence goes on from NW_027649798.1 coordinate 981,797, forward strand.
GGTTAGGGCAGTATTGTGTGTCTTGGACACAGCCTCAGCTTGGGGATTCAGGGTCAGAGCTGTGCATCTGGCTGTTTGTCAGTTGAAAGGGTGCAGAATGAAAACTGCAGACACTCATTCTGCAATCCTGGCCTGTGTCAGTCTGAAGATGAACCTGTCCATGGCTGTAATACAACACTGTCAAATGAATGTACCGCCTGTGATGATGGGGGAAGTCTCACAACACCAGGTTAAAGTCCAACAGGTTTATTTGGTAGCAAAAACCACTAGTTCTTACAGCACTGCTCCTTCATCAGGTGAGTGGGAGTTCTATTCACAAACAGGGTATATAAAGACACAAACTCAATTTACAAAATAATGGTTGGAATGCGAGTCTTTACAGGTAACAAGTCTCAAGGGTACAGACAATGTGAGTGGAGAGAGTGATAAGCACAGGTTAAAGAGATGTGTGTTGTCTCCAGACAGGACAGTAAGTGAGAAGTTTCAAGCCCAGGCAAGTCATGGGGGTTACAGATAGTGCGCCATGAACAAAGAACAACACAGCACAGGAAACAGGCCCTTGGGCCCTACAAGCCCACGCCGCCCATTTTAACACTCAGTGAGTGCCTCATTCCAATCCTCCTCCTACCTACCACTTTTGTCTGCGCCTCTTGGACTCCGCAATAAAGGGATGCAAATTTAGGGAATTATATGTGCGCCAGATTAAGGGAGATCCAATTTAGGGACAATTCATTAACACCAATCAGCCTATGAGCACGTTTTTGGGGTGCGGGAGGAAACTGGAGCACCCGGAGAAAACCCACGCAAACACGGGGAGAATGTGCAAACTCCCACAGACACCGACCCAAGTCGGAGATCCGACCCGGGTCCCTGTAACTGCACAGCAAACAGTGATAGTCACTGAGCTGTCGTGTTGCCCGTCAGTTGGTCCAGTTTAAGCGTACACTAACGACGTGAAGCACTAGGCAACTCTCGAAGCAACATCCAAGAGCAGCCCTCGCACGACCCACCGTGTGTATGCCCCTTGTTGGACAACAAGGCGGACCGAATCACCTGTGGGTGTAAAAAAAGAGACACCAATAAACATACACGGCTGAAACAGACATTAACGGAAGATCCCCAGTAGATCCAACGTAAGAGACAGGTGAGCCACAAAATATGTTGGACGTCCATAGGAATCTATTAGAACATAGAACATCACAGCGCAGAACAGGCCCTTCAGCCCACAATGTTGCGCCGACCAATTAAAAAAGCAATGACCCTCTAACCTAAACCAATCCTTTTCCATCCATACACCTGTCCACAGATCTCTTAAACGCCCCCAAACTAGGCGCATTTACAACTGCAGCAGGCAGGGCATTCCATTCCCCCACCACCGTCTGGGTAAAGAACCTACCTCTGACATCCGTCCTATAATTACCACCCCTTAATTTAAAGCTATGCCCCCTCGTGCTAGCTTTCTCCATCCGAGGAAAAAGGCTATCACTGTCCACCCTATCTAAACCTCTAATCATCTTATATGTTTCAATAAGGTCCCCTCTTAGCTGCCTTCTTTCTAACGAAAACAACCTCAAATCCCTCAGTCTCTCCTCATAGGACCTCCCCTCCATACCAGGCAACATCCTGGTAAACCTCCTCTGCACCCTCTCCAATGCCTCCACATCCTTCCTATAATGTGGGGACCAGAACTGCACACAATACTTCAAATGCGGACGCACCAGAGTTTTGTACAGTTGCAACATGACGTTGCGGCTCCTAAATTCAATCCCCCTACCAATAAACGCCAAGACACCGTATGCCTTCCTAACAACCTTATCTACTTGATTCCCAACTTTCAGGGATCTATGTACACATACACCTAGATCCCTCGGTTCATCAACACTATTCAGAGTCCTACCGTTAGCCCTATACTCTACACATCTGTTATTCCTGCCAAAGTGAATTACCTCACACTTCTCCGCATTAAACTCCATCTGCCACCTCTCGGCCCAGCTCTGCAACTTGTCCAAGTCTCTCTGTAAACTATGACACCCCTCATGACGAATATTTACCATCAACCACCACCCTCTGTCTCCTATCTGCTAGCCAGTTCCTGATCCAATTTCCTAGACTACCCTCAATCCCATACATCTGCATTTTCTGCAGAAGCCTTCCATGGTGAACCTTATCAAACGCCTTACTAAAGTCCATATATACCACGTCAACTGCCTTACCCCCATCCACCTCTTTGGTCACTTTCTCAAAAAACTCAATAAGGTTAGTAAGGCACGACCTACCCTTCACAAAACCATGCTGACTATCTCCAATCAATTCATTACTCTCTAAATAACTATAAATCCTATCCCTAATAATTTTTTCAAAAACTTTGCCCACAACAGAAGTAAGACTCACTGGTCTATAATTCCCGGGGAAGTCTCTGTTCCCCTTCTTAAACAATGGGACAACATTCGCTATCCTCCAGTCCTGTGGCACTATACCTGTGACCAACGACGACCTGAAGATCAGAGCCAGAGGCTCTGCAATCGCCTCTCTTGCCTCCCAGAGAATCCTAGGGTAAATCCCGTCCGGCCCAGGGGACTTATCTATTTTCAAACCCTCAAGAATATCTAGCACATCCTCCTTATCAATTGCAATACTGTCCAGTTTACAACCCTGTACCCAGTGTTCTCCACAGCTACATTTATGTCTCCCTGCGTGAATACCGAAGAGAAATATTGGTTCAATGCCTCTCCAATCTCTTCCGGTTCCACACATAACTTCCCACTGCTGTCTCTAACCGGCCCTAATCTTGCCCTAACCAATCTTCTGTTCTTAACATATCTATAGAACGCCTTAGGATTCTCCTTAATCCTATCAGCCAAAGTCTTCTCATGTCCTCTTTTAGCCCTTCTTAACTCACTCTTTAACTCCCTCCTAGCCAATCTAAAGCTTTCCAGTGCACTACCTGAACCCTCAAGTCTCATCCTGACATAAGCCTCCTTTTTCCTTTTAACCAGCGAATCAACTTTTTTAGTGCACCACGGTTCCCTTGCTCGACCATTTCCTCCTTGCCTGACAGGGACATACATATCAAGGACTCGCAGTAGCTGCTCCTTGAAAAAACTCCACATTTCGGACGTTCCCAGACCCTGTAGTCTCCTAGTCCAACCTAAGCTTCCTAATTCTTTCCTAATAGCCTCATAATTACCCTTCCCCCAACTATAACTACTGACCCGAGGTTCATGCCTATCCCTTTCCATCACTAAGGTGAACGTAACCGAATTGTGGTCACTATCACCAAAATGCACACCAACTTCCAAGTCTAACGCCTGGTCTGGCTCATTTCCCAGCACCAAATCCAATATAGCCTCACCTCTAGTTGGTCTATCTACATACTGAGTCAAAAAAACCTTCCTGCACGCTTTGTACAAAAACTGATCCCTCTAATGAGCTGGAGCTATAGCTATTCCAATCAATATTAGTAAAGTTATTGATTCCCAGGAAAGTCCTGAGGCTCTTGATCCTTAACTAGAACATTCTTTTGTATCCCTCCATCTGTAGTCCGCTCATGTGCCTATCTAGGTAAGCCTTAAACAACTCTAGCGTGCCTGCCTCCACCACCTTACATGGCAGTGCATTCCAGGCCCCCACAACCCTCTGTGTGAAAAACCTCCCTCTAACATCTGAATTATACCTCACCTGTCTAACCCTAAGCCCGTGGCCCCTCGTGATTTTCGTATCCAACCTAGGAAAAAGCTTCCCACTGTTCACTCTATCTATACCCTTCATAATCTTATGTACCTCTATTAGATCTCCCCTCATTCTCTGTCTTTCCAGGGAGAACAGCTCCAATTTGCTCAATCTCTCCTCATAGCTAAGACCCTCCATACCAGGCAGCATCCTGGTGAAACTCCTCTGCACTCTCTCCAAGGTCTCCATGTGCTTCTGGTAGTATGGCAATTAGAAGTGGACACAGTACTCCAAATGTGGTCTAACCAACATTCTATACAACTGCAACATTCGATGCCAGCTTTTGTACAGCTTTAGTAGATGCCTTAGTGATTATGTACCAAACTTTGCTGGATTCCGGGGAAGTGCTGGAAGATTGGAAAACAGCTAATGTTACGCCGCTGTTTAAAAAAGGTAGCAGACAAAAGGCAGGGAATTATAGGCCGGTTAGTTTAACGTCTGTTGTTGGAAAAATGCTTGAATCCGTCATCAAAGAAGAAATAGCGAGGCACCTGGAAAGGAATGGTTTGATAGAGCAGACGCAGCACGGATTCGTTAAGGGGAAGTCGTGTTTGACGAATTTATTGGAATTCTATGAGGATGTGACTAGTATGGTAGACAGAGGGGAACCGGTGGATGTGATGTTTCTCGATTTTCAAAAGGCATTTGGTAAGGTGCCGCACAAGAGGTTGCTTCAGAAGGTTAGGGGGCATGGAGTTGGGGGTAAGGTGTTAGCGTGGATAGAGGATTGGCTGTCTAATAGGAGGCAGAGAGTTAAACTAGGCTTGTACTCGTTAGAGTTTAGAAGAATGAGGGGAGATCTCATTGAGACGTATAAGATGATGAATGGGATGGATAGGATAGAGGTGGAGAGACTCTTCCCGCTCAAAAAAGACAGTAGGACTGGGGGGCACAGCCTCAAGATAAAGGGGAGGCGGTTTAGAACGGAGTTGAGGAGGAACTTCTTCACTCAAAGGGTGGTGAATCTCTGGAATTCTCTGCCCGTTGAAGTGGTGGAGGCTGCCTCGCTAAATATTTTTAAGAAGCGGGTTGATGGGTTCTTGATAAGAGAGGGGAATAAGGGTTATGGGGAGAGGGCGGGAATGTGGAACTGAGCCACGACAGATCAGCCATGATCTTGTTGAATGGCGGGGCAGGCTCGAGGGGCTAGATGGCCTACTCCTGCTCCTATTTCTTATGTTCTTATATCAATGGGTGCTATTCTGACTGGCGGTTGGTGACTAGTGGAGTGCTGCAGGGATGGGTGCTGGGGCCTCAGCTATTTACCATTTATATAGATGATCTGCAGGAGGGGGCTGAGTGTAGGGTGTCGAAATTTGCTGATGACACAAAGATAAGTGGAAAAGCAAATTGTGTGGAGGGTGTGGCAAGTCTGCAGAGGGATCTGGATAGGCTGAGCGAGTGGGCGAGGACTTGGCAAATGGAGTACAATGTTAGCAAGTGTGAGGTCCTTTGGCAGGAATAATAGTAGGAGGGATTACTATTTAAAGGGCAAAAAGCTGCAGCATGCTACAGTGCAGAGGGACCTGGGGGGGTCCTTGTGCATGAGTCGCAAAAACCCAGTCTGCAGGTGCAGCAGGTGATCAAGAAGGCGAATGGGATGCTGGCCTTTATAGTGAGGGGGATAGAATATAAAAGCAGGGAGGTCTTGCTGCAACTGTACAGGGCATTGGTGAGCCCACAGCTGGAGTACTGTGTGCAGTTTTGGTCGCTGCACTTGCGCAAGGATATTTTGGCCTTGGAGGGAGTGCAGAGGAGGTTCACTAGGCTGATACCGGAAATGAGGGGGATGGACTATGAAGAGAGACTAAATAGATTGGGTCTGTACTCGTTGGAGTTTAGAAGGCTGAGGGGGGATCTTATAGAGACGTGTAAGATAATGATAGGGTGGAGGTAGAGAGATTCTTCCCGCTCAGAAAGGACAGCAGGACTAGAGGGCACAGCCTCAAGATAAGTGGGGGCAGTTTAGAATGGAGTTGAGGAGGAACTTCTTCACTCAAAGAGTGGTGAATCTCTGGAATTCTCTGCCCGTTGAAGTGGTGGAGGCTACCTTGCTAAATATATTTAAGACACGGGTTGATAGGTTTTTGGTAGGCAAGGGAATTAAGGGTTATGGAGAGAAAGCGGGAAAGTGGAACTGAGTCACTTCAGATCAGCCATGATCTTATTGAATGGCAGGGTAGGCTCAAAGGGCTAGATGGCCTACTCCTGCTCCTACTTTTTAATGTTCTTATGTACTCTATACCCGTTCCTATAAAGGCAAGCATACCACGTGCCTTCTTCACCACCTTCTCCACCTGTGCTGCCACCTTCACAGACTTGTGAACTTGCTCACCTAGGTCCCCCTGTGTTTCTATATTCTTACCAGTCCTACCATTTATTGTACAACTCCCCCCTACATTATTTCTTCCAAAATGCATCACCTCGCATTTATCTGGATGAACCCAAGATCCTAGTTGAGGCCGTTCTCATGTGTGCAGAACTTAGCTATCAGTCCCTGTTCAGCGACTCTGCGTTGTGTGTTGTGAAGGCCGCCTTGGAGAATGCTTATCCGAAGATCAGAGGCTGAATGCCCGTGACTGCTGAAGCGTTCCCCAACAGGAAGAGAATACTCTTGCCTGATGATTGTTGAGCGATGTTCATTCATCCGTTGTCATAGCGTCTTCATGGTCTCCCCAATGTACCATGCTGTTTGTAATTTTTATAAATGATCTGGATGAGGGTATAGTTGGGTGGATTAGTAAATTTGCTGATGACACCAAAGTCGGAGGTGTGGTAGATAGTGAGGAAGGGTGTCTTAGTTTACAGGGAGACTTGGACAAGTTACAGAGCTGGGCCGAGAGGTGGAGGATGGAGTTTAATGCGGAAAAGTGTGAGGTAATTCACTTTGGCAGGAATAACGGATGTGTAGAGTATAGGGCTAACGGTAGGACTCTGAATAGTGTGGATGAACAGAGGGATCTAGGTGTATGTGTACATAGATCCCTGAAAGTTGGGAATCAAGTAGATAGGGTTGTTAGGAAGGCATACGGTGTCTTGGCGTTTATTGGTAGGGGGATTGAATTTAGGAGCAGCAGCGTCATGTTGCAGCTGTACAAAACTCTGGTGCGGCCGCACTTGGAGTATTGTGTGCAGTTCTGGTCCCCACATTATAGGAAGGATGTGGAGGCTTTGGAGAGGGTGCAGAGGAGGTTTACCAGGATGTTGCCTGGTATGGAGGGGAGGTCCTATGAGGAGAGACTGAGGGATTTGAGGTTGTTTTCGTTAGAAAGAAGGCGGCTAAGAGGGGACCTTATTGAAACATATAAGATGATTAGAGGTTTAGATAGGGTGGACAGTGATAGCCTTTTTCCTTGGATGGAGAAAGCTAGCACGAGGGGGCATAGCTTTAAATTAAGGGGTGGTAGTTATAGGACGGATGTCAGGGGTAAGTTCTTTACCCAGAGGGTGGTGAGGGATTGGAATGCCCTGCCTGCTGCAGTTGTAAATGCGCCTAGTTTGGGGGCGTTTAAGAGATCCGTGGATAGGTTTATGGATGGTAAGGGTTTGGTTTAGGTTAGAGGGTCATTGTTTTTTAACTGGTCGGCGCAACATCGTGGGCCGAAGGGCCTGTTCTGCGCTGTAATGTTCTATGTTCCATGCCTCAGAACATCCTTTCCTGCAGCATATCAAGTAGCCAACGTTGGCCGAGTTGTAAGACTATGTACTGTGTATCTGGTGGATGGTGTTCTCATGTGGGATGATGGCATCCGTGTCAATGATCCAGCATGTCTTGCAGAGGTTGCTGTGGCAGGGTTGTGTGGTGTTGTGGTCACTGTTGTCCTGAAGGCTGGGTAGTTTGCTGCGGATAATGGTCTGTTAGAGGTTGTGCGGTTGTTTGAAGGCAAGAAGTGGGTGTGTGGGGATGGCCTTGGCGAGGTGTTCGTCTTCATCAATGACACGTTGAAGACTCCGGGGAAGATGTCATAGCTTCTCCGCTCTGGGGAAGTACTGGACGACGAAGGGTGCTCTGTCCATCGAGTCCCGTGTTTGTCTTCTGAGGAGGTTGGTGTGGTTCTTCGCTGTGGCGCATTGGAACTATTGATCAATGAGTTGAGTGCCATATCCTGTTTTTATGAAGGCATCTTTCAGCATCTGGAGGTGTCTGTTGCGATCTTCCTCACCTGATAAATCCTGTGTATACGGAGGGCTTGTCTGTAGGGGATGGCTTCTTTAACGTGTTTAGGGTGGAAGCTGGAGAAATGGAGCATCGTGAGGTTATCCATGGGCTTGCGGTACAGTGAGGTGACCATCCTTAATGGAGATGTGTGTGTCCAAGAATGCCACTGATTCTGGAGAATAGTCTATGGTGAGTCTGATGGGATGGAACTTGCTGATATCATCATATAGTTGTTTCAGTGATTCTTCACCATGAGGCCAAAGGAAGAAAATGTCCCCCAGTACCACAGTAGAAAACAGCACCACTACAGGGAAGTCCATTGTTAACTTGTCAGCCTACACACTTCAACCAGACGAAGTCAAAGTTCTCAGCCGAGGGCTCAGTTTCTGCCCCACCACCAAAATAGACCCCATCAGTCTTGCAGCGGACACAGAGGAATTCATCAGGTGAATGAGGCTGTGGGAGTTCTTCCACAAACTCCAAGAGGCCAACAGTGATCAAAATGAGATAGCAATGAACCAGAACAGCCAACAGAGAGATCCGCAGTGCAGCAACCAAAGAGGAATGAGTCGAATTGGACTCCTTCAGAAGGCTGCTGCCCTCGGCTGGACATGTAAGCCCAAGCCTTCAGGAGGTGCGTCAACACCAGATTCATCAACCGTACTCACATGACAGCCCCGAATATCACCCAAGCACAACACAACGCCATCTGCACTCTCAAGACCAACCACAACATTGTCAGAGCCCCGCAGCTTTTGTTGCGACACTATGGACTTCCTACAGAAACTCAGCACACAAGGAGTAGTTGAACCAGGAGTACTCCTTGTCACAATGGATGTCTCGGCACTCTACACCAGCATCCCCCACGACGATGGCATTGCTGCAACTGCCTCAGTACTCAACACCGACAACTGCCAGTTTCCAGATGCAATTTTATAACTCATCCGCTTCATCCTGGACCACAATGTCTTCACCTTCAACAACCAGTTCTTCATCCAGACACACGGAACAACTACGGGGACCAAATTTGCACCTCAATATGCCAACATCTTCATGCACAGGTTCGAACAAGACCTCTTCACCGCACAGGGCCTTCAACTGATGCTATACACTAGATACATCGATGACATTTTCTTCCTTTGGATTCATGGGGAACAATCACTGAAACAACTATATGATGGTATCAACAAGTTCCATCCCACCATCAGACTCACCATGGACTATTCTCCGGAATCAGTGGCATTCTTGGACACATGCATCTCCATCAAGGACGGTCACCTCAGCACCTCACTGTACCGCAAGCTCACAATGCTCCACTTCTCCAGCTTCCACCCTAAACACGTTAAAGAAGCCATCCCCTACGGACAAGCCCTCCGTATACACAGGATCTGCTCAGATGAGGAGGATCACAACCAGATTCTGAAAGATGCCCTCATAAGAACAGGATATGGCACTTGACTCATTGATCAACAGTTCCGATGCACCACAGTGAAAAACCGCACCAACCTCCTCAGAAGACAAACATGGGATCACGATGGACAGAATACCCTTTATTGTCCAGTACTTCCCCAGAGTGGAGAAGCTATGACATCTTCTCCAGAGCCTTCAACATGTCATTGATGAAGATGAACATCTTGCCAAGGCCATCCCTGCTTCTTGCCTTCAAACAACCGCACAACCTCAAATAGACCATTGTCTGCAGCAAACTACCCAGCCTTCAGGAGAACAGTGACCACACCACCACACAACCCTGTCACAGCAACTTCTGCAAGACGTGCCAGATCATTGACATGGATGCCATCATCTCACGTGAGAACACCATCCGCCAGGTACACTGTACATATTCTTGCAACTCAGCCAACGTTGTCTACCTGATATGTTGCAGGAAAGGATGTCCCAAGGCATGGTACAATGATGAGACTATGACGACGCTATGACAACAGATGAATCAACACTCTCGACAATCACCAGGCAAGACTGTTCTCTTCCTGTTGGGGAACATTTCAGCGGTCACGGGCATTCAGCCTCTGAACTTTGGGTAAGCGTTCTCCGAGGCGGCCTTCACGACACACGACAGCGCAGAGTCGCTGAGAGACTGATAGCCAAGTTCTGCACACATTAGGGCGGTCTCAACTGGGATCCTGGATCGTGTCACACTATCTGTAACCCCCATGACTTGCCTGGGCTTGCAAAATCTCACTAACTGTCCTGTCTGGAGACATTACACATCTCTTTAACCTCTGTTTAACTCTCTCTCCATTCACATTGTCTGCCTTTTTAAGATTTGATTACCTGTGAAGATTCATATCTCAACCATTATTTTGTAAATTGAGTTTGTGTCTTTATATGCCCTATTTGTGATAAGAACTCCGAAAGCTTGTGAATTTTGCTACCAAGTGAACTTGTTGGACTTTAACCTGGTGTTGTGAGACTTCTTACTGTGTTTACCCCAGTCCACCACCAACATCTCCACAAAATGACAGGGGAGGCAGCACTGTAACATGTTGATACACTGCCCCAGAGGGTGGGAACATCATAGCACCCACTCAGTGAATCATTTACTGACAGATGGCAGGTTTGAGCAGTAGATGGAAATCAGCATGTCAGTTGCTCTGAGATACAAAGAGAAATCTTTCCTCACATTGATTGTACCCTCAGCAGCAGGAAGGGAACAGGATCACTATTACAGGAAGACACCATGGGGAAGTGGGGAATTTGATAAAGAAAGAAAGATTTTATTTTTCTCACATCATTCACCATCTCAGGATTACCAAAGACTCTGTCCAACCAATTAGCTTCAATCATAGTTAGAAAATAGCAAAGAGCAAGCCAGGACAAAGAGTACTGCAGGTAACTGGGGGAGACAGTCACAGAGAAAGCCACCAGCCTCATTATTGGTGGGTGGGAATGGTGGAAGTTGCAGAGAATCAAGCGGGAGACCCACACCAGTGGGGTCTCCTGCTGGAATGTCCCCGCGCTCCGGCAGTGATGTGCCGGCGTTCCTGCAATGATGGAATTCCATTCGAATACTCTATCCCTGTCACAGTCCACGGCACGGTTTACAACAGTCCCCGGAACTATTGGTCATTTTTCAGGAATAACTGGAGGCACGGAGGTTCCCAGAGGATGGGAAAGTCGCGAACATTACACCACTGTTTAAAAAGGGAGGGAGGCAGCAGACTGGAAACTATAGGCTGGTTAGCCTGACTTCAGTCATTGGCAATATTTGAGAGTCCATATTAAAACTGAGATCGCAGAGTACTTGGAAGTGCATGATAAAATAGGACTGAGTCAGCACGGCTTTGTCAAAGGGAGGTCATGTCTGACAAATCTGTTAGCGTTCTTCGAGAAGGTAACAAGGAAGTTAGATAAAGGAGAACCAGTGGATGTGATTTATTTAGATTTCCAGAAGGCCTTTGACAAGGTGCCACATAGGAGACTTAAATAAGTTAAGAGCCCATGGTGTTAAGGGTAAGATCCTGGCATGGATAGAGGATTGGCTGACTGGCAGAAGGCAGAGAGTGGGGATAAAGGGATCTTTTTCAGGATGGCAGCCGGTGACTAGTGGTGTGCCTCAGGGGTCAGTGTTGGGACCACAACTTTTCACAATATACATTAATGATTTGGAGAATGGAACTGAAGGCACTGTTGCTAAGTTTGCAGATGATACAAAGATATGTAGAGGAACAGGCAGTACTGAGGAAGCAGGGGAGGCTGCAGAAGTACTTGGACAGGTTAGGAGAGTGGGCAAAGAAGTGGCAGATAAAGAACAAAGAAAATTCCAGCACAGGAACAAGCCCTACGGCCCACCAAGCCTGCGCCGACCATGCTGCCCGACTTAACTAAAACTCCCTACCCTTCCGGGGACCATATCCCTCTATTCCCATCCTATTCATGTATTTGTCAAGATGCCCCTTAAAACTCACTACCGTATCCACTTCCACTCCCTCCCCCGGCAACGAGTTCCAGGCACCCACCACACTCTGTGTAAAAAAATCTGCCTCATACATCTCCTTTAAACCTTGCCCCTCGCACCTTAAACCTGTGCCCCCTAGTAATTGACTCTTCCACCCTGGGAAAAAGCTTCTGACTATCCACTCTGTCCATGTCTTATAATCTTGTAGACTTCTATCAGGTCTCCCCTCAACCTCCATCGCTCCAGTGAGAACAAACCAAGTTTCTCTAACCTCTCCTCATAGCTAATGCCCTCCACGCCAGGCAACATCCTGGTAAATCTTTTCTGTACCCTCTCCAAAGCCTCCACATCCTTCTGGTAGTGTGGCGACCAGAATTGAACACTATATTCCAAGTGTGGCCGAAGGTTCCACAAAGCTGCAACGTGACTTGCCAATTTTTAAACTCAATGCCCCTGCAAATGAAGGCAGGCATGCCGTATGCCTTCTTGACTACCTTCTCCACCTGCATTGCCACTTTCAGTGACCTGTATACCTGTACACCCAGATCCCTCTGCCTATCAATACTCCTAAGGGTTCTGCCATTTACTGTATATTTCCTATCTGTATTAGACCTTCCAAAATGAATTACCTCACATTTGTCCGGACTAAACTCCATCTGCCATCTCTTTGTCCAAATCTCCAACAGATCTATATCCTGCTGTATCCTCTGATGGTCCCCATCGCTATCCACAAATCCACCAGCTTTTGTGTTGTCCGCAAACTTGCTAATCAATCCAGTCACATTTTCCTCCAAATCATTGAAATGTATTACAAACAGCAAAGGTCCCAGCACTGATCCCTGAGGAACACCACTTGTCACAGCCCTCCATTCAGAAACACCCCCTTCCACTGCACCCTCTGTCTTCTATAGAACCATAGAAAATTACAACTCAGAAACAGGCCTTTTGGCCCTTCTTGTCTGTGCCGAACCATTTTTTGTAGTCTCACTGACCTGCACTTGGACCATATCCCTCCACACCCCTCTCATCATTGAACCCGTCCAAGTTTTTCTTAAATGTTAAACGTATTTACCACTTTATTTGGCAGCTCATTCCAAACACTCCACCACTCTCTGCGTGAAGAAGCTCTCCCCGCTCCATAATATTCCCTTTAAACTTTTCTCCTTTCACCCTTAACCCATGCCCTCTGGTTTTTTTCTCCTCTAGCCTCAGTGGAAAAAGCCTGCTTGCATTCACTGTATCTATACCCATCAAAATCTTATACACCTCTATCAAATCTCCCCTCATTCTTCTACGCTCCAGGGAATAAAGTCCTAACCTATTCAATCTCTCTCTGTAACTCAGCTTCTCAATCCCGGCCACATCCTCATGAACCTTCTCTGCACTCTTTCAACCTTATTTACATCTTTCCTGTAACTAGGTGACCAAAACTGTACACAACACTAAATTCGGCCTCACCAATGCCTTATATAAACTTACCATAACACTCCAACTTTTATACTCGATACTCCGATTTATAAAGGCCAATGTACCAAAAGCAGTCTTTACGGCCCTATCCACCTGTGACACCACTTTTAGGGAATTCTGTACCTGTATTCCCAGATCCCTCTGGCCATATTGGATTTGGTACTGGGTAATGAACCAGACCAGATGTTAGACTTGGAGGTAGGTGAGCACTTTGGTGATAGTGACCACAATTCGCTTATGTTTACCTTAGTGATGGAAAGGGACAGGTATATACTGAAGGGCAGAAGTTATAGCTGGGGGAAAGGTAATTATGAGGCTATTAGGCGAGATTTAGGATACATAGGTTAGAATAGGAAATTGCAGGGGCTGGGAACAACTGAAATGTGGAGCTTGTTCAAGGAGCAGCTACTGCGAGTCCTTGATAAATATGTATCTGTCAGGCAGGGAGGAAGTGGTCGAGAGAGGGAACCGTGGTGTACTAAGGAAGCTGAATCTCTGGTGAAGAGGAAGAAGGATGCTTATGTAAAGATGAGATGTGAAGGCTCAGTTAGGTCACTGGAGAGTTACAAATTAGCCAGGAAGGAGCTAAAGAGAGAGTTAAGAAGAGCTAGAAGAGGACATGAGAAGACTTTGGCGGGTAGGATCAAGGAGAACCCCAAAGCTTTCTATAGGTATGTTAAGAATAAAAGATTGGTTAGGACAAGATTAGGGCCAGTCAGAGACAGCAGTGGGAAGTTGTGCGTGGAGCGTGAAGAGATAGGAGAGGCACTAAATGAATATTTTTTGTCAGTATTCACATAGGAAAGAGTCAATGTAGTTGAGGAGAATACTGAGATACAGGCTTTTAGACTAGACGGGATTGAGGTACATAAGGAGGAGGTGTTAGCAATTCTTGAGAGTATGAAAATAGATAAGTCCCCTGGGCCAGATGGGATTTATCCTAGGATTCTCTGGGAGGCTAAGGAGGAGATTGCAGAGCCTTTGGCTTTGATCTTCATATCGTCATTGGCTACAGGCATAGTGCCGGAAGACTGGAGGATAGCAAATGTTGTCCCCTTGTTCAAGAAGGGGAGTAGAGACCATCCTGGGAATTATAGACCGGAGAGCCTTACTTCTGTTGTGGGTAAAGTTTTGGAAAGAATTATAAGGGATAGGATTTATAGTCATCCAGACAGAAATAAATTGATTAGGGATAGTCAACATGGTTTTGTGAAGGGTAGGTTGTGCCTCACAAACCTTATTGAGTTCTTTGAGAAGGTGACCAAAGAGGCGGATAAGGGTAAGGCAGTTGACGTGGTGTATGTGGATTTTAGCAAAGCATTTGATAAGGTTCCCCATGGTAGACTACTGCAAAAAATACGGATGCATGGGATTGAGGGTGATTTAGCAGTTTGGATCAGGAATTGGCTAGCTGATAGAAGACAGAAGTTGGTGGTTGATGGGAAATATTCAACCTGGAGTTCAGTTACTAGTGGTGTACCTCAAGGATCTATTCTGGGGCCACTGCTGTTTGTCATTTTTATAAATGACCTAGATGAGGGTGTAGAAGGATGGGTTAGTAAATTTACTGATGACACTAAAGTCAGAGGAGTTGTAGACAGTGAGGATGGATGTTACAGTTTGCAGAGGGACATAGATAAGCTGCAGAGCTGGGCTGAGAGGTGGCAGATGGAGTTTAATGCGGAAAAGTATGAGGTGATTCACTTTGGTAAGAGTAACAGGGGTACAGAATATAGGGCTAATGGAAGGACTCTTGGCAGTGTTGACGAGCAGAGAGATCTCGGGGTACATGTGCATAGCTCCCTGAAAGTTGGCACCCAGATTGATAAGGCTGTTAAGAAGGCGTACGGCGTGTTAGCTTTTGTTGGTAGAGGGACTGAATTTCAGAGCCATGAGATCATGTTGCAACTGTACAAAACTCTGGTGCGGCCACACTTGGAGTATTGCGTACAGTTCTGGTCGCCGCATTATAAGAAAGATGTGGAGGCATTGGAAAGGGTGCATAGGAGGTTTACCAGGATGTTGCCTGGTATGGTGGGAAGGTCTTATGAGGAAAGGCTGAGGGACTTGAGGTTGTTTTCGTTAGAGAGAAGAAGGTTATGAGGTGACCTAATTGACGCATACAAGATGATCAGAGAGTTAGACAGGGTGGACAGTGAGAGCCTTTTTCCTCGGATGGTGATGGCTAACACGAGGGGACATAGCTTTAAATTAAGGGGTGGTAATTATAGCGCGGATGTCAGAGGTAGGTTCTTTACTCAGAGGGTAGTAAGGGCGTGGAATGCCCTGCCTGCAGCAGTTGTGGACTCGCTAAATTTAAGGGTATTCAAATGGTCAGTGGATAGGCATATGGATAACATTGGAATAGTTTAGGTTAGAGGGTGATTAGATTGGTTCCACTGGTGGGCGCAACATTGAGGGCCGAAGGGCCTGTACTGCGCTGTAATGTTCTATGTTCTAACTGCACTCATGTAGCCTGTACGTTCTACTTTGGTTTGTCCTTCCAAAGTGCAATACCTCACACTTGTCTGCGTTAAATTCCATTTGCCATTTTTCAGCCCATTTTTCTAGTTGGTCCAAATCCCTCTGCAAGCTTTGAAAACCTTCCTCACTGTCCACTACACCTCCAATCTTTGTATCATCTCAGGCTATGACTGAGCCAGTTTTGTATCCATCTTGCTAGCTCACCTCTGATCCCATGTGACTTCATCTTCTGCACCGGTCTGTCATGTTGGACCTTGTCAAAGGCCTTACTGAATATAATGGAAAAGATGGGACATAATTTGGAAGAATGTGAGGTTATGCACTTTGGAAGGAGGAATGGAGGCATAGACTATTTTCTAAATGGAGAAATGCTTAGGAAATCAGAAACACAAAGGGACATGGGAGTCATTGTTCAAGATTCTCTTAAGGTTAACGTGTAGATTCAGTCGGCAGTTAGGAAGGCAAATGCATTCATATCGAGAGGGCTAGAATACAAGAGCAGGGATGTACTTCTGAGGCTGTATAAGGCTCTGGTCTGACCCCATTTGGAGTATTGTGGGCAGTTTTGGGCCCCATATCTAAGGAAGGATGTGCCGGCCTTGGAAAGAGGAGGTTCACAAGAATGATCCCTGGAATGAAGAGTTTGTCGTCTGAGGAATGGTTGAGGACTCTGGGTCTGTACTCGTTGAAGTTTAGAAAGATGAGGGGGGGATCTTATTGAAACTTACAGGATAGTGCGAGGCCTGGATAGAGTGGACGTGGAGAGGATGTTTTCACTAGCAGGAAAAACTAGAACCAGAGGGCACAACCTCAGGCTAAAGGGACGATCCTTTAAAACAGAGATGAGGAGGAATTTCTTCAGCCAGCGATTGATGAATCTGTGGAACTCTTTGCCACAGAAGGCTGTGGAGGCCAGGTCATTGAGTGTCTTTATGACAGAGATAGATAGGTTCTTGATTAATAAGAGGATTAGGGAGTAGGGGGCATGAGAAAGGTTAGTAGCATTCCTTCAAATGAGGTCAGATAAAGGCTGGTATAAAGACACTTTACCTGAATGCACGAAGTATTCGGAACAAAGTGAATGAGCTGATGGCACAGATCAGCACAAATGGATATGATCTGGTGGCCATTACAGGAATGTGGTTGCAGGGTGACGGGGACTGGGAGCTGAATGTCCAGGGGTATCAAGTGTTTAGGAAGGATAGACGGGAGGAAAAAGGGGGTGGGGTAGCTCTGTTAATTAAGGATAATATCAAGGCGGTAGTAAGGGAAGATATAGGCTCCAAAGAGCAGAATGTGGAATCGTTGTGGGTGGAGATAAGGAATAGTAAGGGGAGGAAGACGCTCCAAATAATAACTTAGAGGTGGGGCGGGCTATAAACAAGCAAATAGATGATGTGTGCAGAAATGGAACGGTGATAATTATGGGGGATTTTAATCTGCATATTGATTGGTTGACCCAAATTGGACGCGGTGGGCTTGAGGAAGAGTTCTTGGAATGCTGTCGGGATAGTTTCCTTGAACAGTATGTGACGGAACCAACGAGGGAGCGAGTTATCTTAGATCTGGTGTTGTGTAACGAGGCAGGAAGAATTAGGGATCTTATTGTGAGGGATCCTCTTGGGACAAGCGATCATTGTATGGTTGGAGGATGAGAAAGTAGGGTCCCGAACCTGTGTCCTCTGTTTGAATAGAGGGGAGTACGATAGGATGAGAGAGGAATTGGCAAATGCAGATTGGAGGCGCAGATTGGTTGGTAGGACTGCTGAGGAACAGTGGAGGATTTTTAAGGAGATCTTTTTCGGTACTTAGCAGAAATATATTCCGATGGTAAAGAAGGAATGTAGGAGAAGGGATAACTAGCCGTGGTTAGCGAAGGAAATAAAGGAGTGTATTAAATTAAAAGCTGATGCGTTCAGAGTGGTTAAAAGTAGTGGGTGATTAGAGGATTGGGAAAGGTTTAAAAATCAACAAAGGTTGACTAAGAGGTTGATAAAGAAAGGAAAGATAGACGATGAAGCTAAACTAGCACTAAATATAAAAAAGGACAGTAAGAGTTTTTACAAATATATAAAGAAGAGGAGGCTGGCTAGAGTGAATTTGGACCCTTAGAGGATGAGAGGGGGGATTTAGTGGTGGGAGATGAGGAAATGGCTGAGGCTTTAAATAAGTTTTTTGCCTCGGTCTTCACGGAGGAGGATGCGAATCGTTTGCCGAATATTAAAGATAGAAGGATGGTAGGAGTTGAGGGCCTGAATGCGATTACTGTCACTAGAGAGGTAGTGCTTGATAGACTAACGGGACTGATGGTGGACAAGTCCCCAGGACCGGACGGAATGCACCCCAGGGTTCTGAAGGAAATGGCAGAGGTGATAGTGGATGCCTTAGTGATTATTTACCAAAATTCACTGGATTCCAGGGAAGTGCCAGAAGATTGGAAAACGACTAATGTTACACCGCTGTTTAAAAAAGGTAGCAGACAAAAGGCAGGGAATTGTAGACCGGTTAGTTTAACGTATGTTGTTGGAAAAATGCTTGAATCCGTCATCAACGTAAGAACGTAAGAAATAGGCGCAGGAGTAGGCCATCTAGCCCTTCGAGCCTGCCCTACCATTCAATAAGATCATGGCTGATCAGTCGTGGCTCAGTTCCACATTCCCGCCCTCACCCCATAACCCTTAATCCCCTCGCTTATCAAAAAGGAAGAAATAGCTAGGCACCTAGAAAGGAATGGTTTGATCGAGCAGACGCAGCATGAATTCATTAAGGGGAAGTCGTGTTTGACGAATTTATTGGATTTCTATGAGGAACCCCAGGACCGGATGGAATGCATCCGAGGGTTCTGAAAGAAATGGCGGAGGTGATAGTGGATGCCTTGGTGGTTATTTTCCAGACGTCGCTAGATTCCGGGGAAGTGCCGGAAGATTGGAAAACGGCTAATGTTACGCCGTTGTTTAAGAAGGGTGGCAGGCAAAAGGCGGGGAATTATAGGCCAGTTAGTTTAATGTCTGTTGTGGGTAAAATGTTAGAATCCATCATCAAGGAGGAAATAGCGAGGCATCTTGAGGGGAATTGCTTGATAGAGCGGACGCAGCACGGTTTCGTTAAGGGGAAGTCGTGTCTGACAAATTTACTAGAGTTCAATGAGGATGTGTCTAGGGCGGTGGATAGAGGAGAGCCGGTGGATGTGGTCTTTCTTGATTTTCAGAAGGCGTTTGACAAGGTGCCTCACAAGAGGTTATTGCAGAAGGTCAGGGGGCATGGAGTTGGGGGTAGGGTGTTAGCATGGATAGAGGGTTGGTTGTCAAATAGGAGGCAGAGAGTGGGGGTCAATGGGTGCTATTCGGATTGGCGGTTGGTGACTAGTGGAGTGCCCCAGGGGTCGGTGCTGGGGCCTCAGCTATTTACCATTTATATAGATGATCTGGAGGAGGGAACCGAGTGTAGGGTGTCGAAATTTGCTGATGACACCAAGATTGGTGGAACGGCAAATTGTGCGGAGGGTGTAGAGAGTCTGCAGAAGGATCTAGATAGGCTGGGCGAATGGGCCAGGAACTGGCAAATGGAATTTAATGTTGGCAAGTGCAAGGTGGTCCACTTTGGTAGGAAGGATTATTACTTACGTGGAGAAAAACTGCAGCAGGCGACGGTGCAGAGGGACCTCGGGGTCCTTGTGCATGAGTCGCAAAAACCCAGCTTGCAGGTGCAGCAGGTGGTCAGGAAGGCGAATGGGATGCTGGCCTTCATAGCGAGGGGGATTGAATATAAAAGTAGGGAGGCCTTGTTGCGGCTGTATAGGGCATTGGTGAGGCCGCAGCTGGAGTACTGTGTGCAGTTTTGGGCGCCGTACTTATGCGAGGATATTTTGGCCTTGGAGGGAGTGCAGAGGAGGTTTACTAGGCTGATGCCGGAGTTGAGGGGGTTGAGCCATGAGGAGAGACTGAATAAACTAGGCTTGTACTCGTTAGAGTTTAGAAGAATGAGGGGAGATCTCATTGAGACGTATAAGATGATGAATGGGATGGATAGGATAGAGGTGGAGAGGCTCTTCCCGCTCAGAAAGGACAGTAGGACTAGGGGGCACAGCCTCAAGATAAAGGGGGGGTGGTTTAGAACGGAGTTGAGGAAGAACTTCTTCACTCAAAGGGTGGTGAATCTCTGGAATTCTCTGCCCGTTGACATGGTGGAGGCTACCTTGCTAAACATTTTTAAGAAGCGGGTTGATGGGTTTTTGATAAGAGAGGGGATTAAGGGTTATGGGGAGAGGGCGGGAATGTGGAACTGAGCCACGACAGATCAGCCATGACCTTATTGAATGGCGGGGCAGGCTCGAAGGGCTGGATGGCCTACTCCTGCTCCTATTTCTTATGTTCTTATGTGACTAGTGCGGTAGACAGAGGGGAACCGGTGGATGTAGTGTTTCTCGATTTTCAAAAGGCGTTTGATAAGGTGCCTCATAAAAGGTTGCTTCAGAAGGTTAGGCTGCACGGAGTTGGGGGTAAGGTGTTAGCGTGGATAGAGGATTGGTTGTCTAATAGGAAGCAGAGAGTTGGTATCAGTGGGTGCTATTCTGATTGGCGGTTGGTGACTAGTGGAGTGCCGCAGGGATCGGTGCTGGGGCCTCAGCTATTTACCATTTATATAGATGATCTGGAGGAGGGGGCTGAGTGTAGGGTGACAAAATTTGCTGATGACACAAAGATGAGTGGTAAAGCAAATTGCGTGGAGGGTGTGGAAAGTCTGCAGAGGGATCTGGATAGGCTGAGCGAGTGGGCGAGGACCTGGCAGATGGAGTATAATGTTAGCAAGTGTAAGGCTATCCATTTTGGCAGAAATAATAGTAGGAGGGATTCCTATTTAAAGGGTGAAAAGCTGCAGCATGCTACGGTGCAGAGGGACCTGGGGGTCCTTGTGCATGAGTCACAAAAACCCAGGCTGCAGGTGCAGCAGGTGATCAAGAAGGCAAATGGGATGCTGGCCTTTATAGTGAGGGGGATAGAATATAAAAGTAGGGAGGTCTTGCTGCAACTGTACAGGGCACTGATGAGGCCGCAGCTGGAGTACTGTGTGCAGTTTTGGTCGCTGCACTTGCGCAAGGATATTATGGCCTTGGAGGGAGTGCAGAGGAGGTTCACTAGGCTAATACCGGAGATGAGGGGGTTAGACTGTGAAGAGAGACTAAATAGACTGGGTCTGTACTCTTTGGAGTTTAGAAGGATGAGGGGGGATCTTATAGAGACGTATAAGATAATGAAGGGGATGGTTAGGGTAGAGGTAGAGAGATTCTTCCCACTCAGAAAGGATAGCAGGACTAGAGGGCACAGCCTCAAGATAAGGGGTGGGGCAGTTTAGAACGGAGTTGAGGAGGAACTTCTTCACTCAAAGGGTGGTGAATCTCTGGAATTCTCTGCCCGTTGAAGTGGTTGAGGCTACCTCACTAAATATATTTAAGACACGGATAGATAGGTTTTTGACAGACAAGGGAATTAAGGGTTATGGGGAGAAAGCGGGAAAGTGGAACTGATCCACTTCAGATCAGCCATGATCTTATTGAATGGCGGGGCAGGCTCGAAGGGCTAGATGGCCTACTCCTGCTCCTATTTCTTATGTTCTTATGGGGAAAAGGCAGGAGAATGGGGATGAGCAAAATATCAGCCATGATTGAATTGCAGAGCAGACTGGATGGGCCGACTGGCCTAATTCTGCTCCTATGCCTTTTAGTCTTATTGTAACTGGGGTACAGGTGAACAGAGCGCTGGCAGTGACCAGCTGAGTACAGCTCCCATGGGGGAGAGAATGATGCCCTGAACAGTACCCTGAGGTTGCCCTTAGCACTGCTCCCTGGTGCTGTGCACAGGCAGAGCAGGGGAGTTTGGTCAGGGTGGTACTGGGGTGGGACTGGTGGGTTCAGTTTCTGGGGAGGGATGTGCTGCTGGTTGTGTGGTGGTTGAGGCAGAGCGAGGGGGCTCTTCCTCATTGTGAGTAAACCCACACAGACATGGTGAGAACTTACAGACTCCATACAATGACCCGAGCTGGGAATCGAACCCGTGTCCCTGGCGCTGTGAGGCAGCAGTGCTAACCACTGTGCCACTGTGCATATTTATCTGAGAAGAGGGCTTTGATCTGCTTTAGGCCACAGGCCAGGATTGCAGCTGGATTTATACCGAATTTGCACTGTGTAATGTTTTAATTCTGTACTCTTTAAACTGCGGCAAACACCGAGATGCATAGAGACACACAAACAACCAATTCTGATGTTAATCTTCCATCTTCAGCTGCCTGGGCTCTAAGCTCTCAGCTTCCCTCCCTGAAACTGCACTCCAGCCAGGATCTTTGCACTGAATCTCTGGAGAGGGAATTGCACCTCCATCCTTCTGACTGTGAGGGAAGCGTGCCCGAACTGATGGGATCATCAATTCACTGACTGTATACATGGCCCCAGAACAAAAGTGAGAGATGAGACCTGTTCAAGCAACAGTGTGAAGGGTAGGGGAATCTGAATGAGGCAGTGTGTCAGACTGAGCCCTCACCCTGAGGTTGGACCCAGTCTGTGGCAGGGGGAAGTGAGGCAGCCTCTATCTCCTTGCGTGCTGCATGCCAGACTGCTGCTTCCCTGAGCTTTGAGCTGAGACAGTTGTGGAGGGAGCTGTTACTCTGAGTGATGCTGTGGGACTGGCCTTGGGCATCCAGGAACAGAGTGGATATCAACCACAAGCCCTGTACATCACTTGGGTAAGCTGAGTGTTTACCACTCTGACAACTGGTGCGGATGTGTGCAATACTGCAGCCCAGGTCTCACACACACGTGCACACCACACACGCACACTCGCACATGCGCACACACACACGCACATACACACACGTGCATGCACACACGCACATGCTCACGCACATGCCACGACTGAAACTGGATGGCCGTCTGTCTCACCTTTCTTATTCTTCTCTTTGGTAACCACAGTCATTAGCATGGTTGCTGGTGGCACCATCTCTCCACCATTAGGTAGCCGAGTTACTTGGAGTGACCGGAAGTTGCTTTTCAAGGTGTTTTTGTTGCCAATGTCCCGTTTCTCACCATCCTTTCTCTTATCTGGAAGTGGCGTTGTCCAATAATCGACCTGCAGTCCCATCACCTCGACTGCACTCACTGGGGAGCTGGCCATGGAAAGAAGCAAAGAGATTCAATAAGAGACATAGCGCTGATTCTGACTGACTGAAACCACTCCAACTTTACTCAGCACAGCACAGGTTTCCACCCTGAGACATTCAGCCTGGCAATGGCCTGTTCCAAATGTGAGCTTATCCATTCTGGCACAAAAAGAGAAAGGCAAATTATTATCTAACTGGAAAGTAGAGGGATCTGGGTGTCCGTGTTCATGAATCGCAGAAAGTTGGTATGCAGGTGCAGCACATAATAAAAAAAGCCAATGGGGTGTTATAGAGTCATAGAGTCCTGGAGGTTTACAGCATGGAAACAGGCTCTTTGGTGCAACTTGTCCATGCTGTCTTTTTTTTGAAACCCAAAGCTAATCCCAATTGCCTGCATTTGGCCCATATCCCTTCATACCCATCGTACCCATGTAACCGTCTAAATGCTTTTTAAAAGACAAAATTGTACCCGCCTTTACTACTACCTCTGACAGCTCGTTCCAGACACTCACCACCCTCTGGGTGAAAAAATTGCCACTCTGGACACTTTTGTATTTCTCCCCTCTCACCTTAAACCTCTGCCCTCTAGATTTAGACTCCCCTACCTTTGGGAAAAGATATTGACTATCTAGCTGATCTGTGCCCCTCATTATTTTATAGACCTCTATAAGATCACCCCTCAGCCTCCTACACTCCTGAGAAAAAAGTCTTAGTCTATCCAGCCTCTCCTTATAACTCAATCAATCAACTCCCAGTAGCATCCTAGTAAATCTTTTCTGCACTCTTTCTAGTTTAATAATATCCTTTCTATAATAGGGTGACCAGAATTGCACACAGTTTTCCAAGTGTGGCCTTACCAATGTCTTGTACAACTTCAACAAGACATCCCAACTCCTGTATTCAATGTTCTGACCAATGAAACCAAGCATGCCAAATGCCTTCTTCACCATTCTGTCCACCTGTGACTCCACTTTCAAGGAGCTATGAACCTGTACCCCTAAATCTCTTTATTCTGGATCTCTCCCCTACACCCTATCATTAACTGATTAAGTCCTGCCCTGGTTCAATCTACCAAAATGTATCACTTCGCATTTGTCTAAGTTAAACTCCATCTGCCATTTGTCAGCCCACTGGCCCAACTGATCAAGATTCTGTTGCAATTGGAGGTACCCTTCCTCACTGTCCATTATGCCACCAATCTTGGTGTCATCTGCAAACTCACTAACCATGTCTCCTATATTCTCATCCAAATCATTAATATAAATGACAAATAACAGTGGGCTCAGCACTGATGAGGACATTGGGTTGCAGGGGTGTAAAATAGACAGTATTACGGTTGATAAAGAGGATGTGCTGGAAATTCTTGAGGGGCTGAAAATAGATAAGTCCCCTGGTCCGGATGGGATCTACCCTAGGATTCTCTGGGAGGCTAGAGAGGTGATTGCAGAGCCTCTGGCTCAGATCTTCAGGTCGTCATTGGTCTCTGGTGTAGTCCCGGAGGATTGGAGGATAGCGAATGTTGTCCCATTGTTTAAGAAGGGGAACAGAGACTTTGCCGGGAATTATAGACCGGTGAGTCTTACTTCTGTTGTGGGCAAGGTTTTAGAAAAAATTATTAGGGATAGGATTTATAGTTATTTGGAGTGTAATGAATTGATTAGAAATAGTCAGCATGGTTTTGTAGCGGGTAGGTCGTGCCTTACTAACCTTATTGAGTTTTTTGAGAAGGTGACCAAAGAGGTGGATGGGGGTAAGGCAGTTGACGTGGTATACATGGATTTTAGTAAGGCGTTCGATAAGGTTCACCATGGTAGGCTTCTGCAGAAAATGCAGATGTATGGGATTGTGGGTAATCTAGGAAGTTGGATCAGGAATTGGCTATCAGATAGGAGACAGAGGGTGGTGGTGGATGGTAAATATTCATCATGGAGTGCAGTTACGAGTGGTGTGCCTCAGGGATCTGTTTTGGGGCCACTGTTGTTTGTAATTTTTATTAATGATCTGGATGAGGGTATAGTTGGGTGGATTAGTAAATTTGCTGATGACACCAAAGTTGGAGGTGTGGTAGATTGTGAGGAAGGGTGTCATAGTCTGCAGGGAGACTTAGATAGGTTGCAGAGCTGGGCCGAGAGGTGGCGGATGGAATTTAATGCGGAGAAGTGTGAGGTAATTCACTTTGGTAGGAGCAACAGATGTGTCGAGTATAGGGCTAACGGGAGGACTTTGAATAGTGTGGATGAACAGAGGGATCTAGGTGTGTGTGTACATAGATCCCTGAAAGTTGGGAATCAAGTAGATAAGGTTGTCAAGAAGGCGTACGGTGTCTTGGCGTTTATTGGTAGGGGGATTGAATTTAGGAGTCGCAGTGTAATGTTGCAACTGTACACTACTCTAGTGCGGCCGCACTTGGAGTACTGTGTGCAGTTCTGGTCCCCGCATTACAAGAAGGATGTGGAGGCGTTGGAGAGGGTGCAGAGGAGGTTTACTAGGATGTTGCCTGGTATGGTGGGGAGGTCCTATGAGGAGAGACTGAGGGATCTAGGGTTGTTTTCGTTGGAAAGAAGGCGGCTAAGAGGGGATCTTATTGAAACATATAAGATGATTAGAGGTTTAGATAGGGTGGATAGTGATAGCCTTTTTCCTCGGATGGAGAAAGCTAGCACGAGGGGGCATGGCTTTAAATTAAGGGGGGGTAGCTACAGGACGGATGTCAGGGGTAGGTTCTTTACCCAGCGGGTGGTGAGGGATTGGAATGCCCTGCCTGCTGCAGTTGTAAATGCGTCTAGTTTGGGGGCGTTTAAGAGGTCTCTGGATAGGTTTATGGACGAAAAGGGATTGGTATAGGCTAGTGGGTCATTGTTTTTGTAACTGGTCGGCGCAACATCGTGGGCCGAAGGGCCTGTTCTGCGCTGTAATGTTCTATGTTCTATGATCCCTGAGGCACACCGCTGGTCACAGGCCTCCAGTTTGAAATTGGCTTCTGTCAAAAAGCCAATTTTGTATCCATTTGGATACCTCACCCTGGATTCTGTGAGATTTAACTTTATGCAACAATCTACCATGTAGTACCTTTACATATTTGCTCCTCAATTTCCCACTGATTATTTGGGGGTCTATAGTACGACCCTATCAAAGTGTTGAATGTTGGGATTTATTGCAAAGGGATTGGAGTATAAAAGTAAATGTGTGTTGTTGCAATTGTACAGGATGTTGGTGAGATCACATTAGGAGCATTGTGTCCAGTTTGGGTCTCTTTATTTGAGGAAGGGTGTAGTTTCACTGGAGGCAGTTCAGAGTGTGGACCAAGCGTTTTCCCTTATGGGGCAATCTAGAACAAGAGGTCACAGGGATAGGTCGAAAGGCGGTAGATTTAATACTGAGATGAGGAGGAACCACTTCTCACCGAGGGGAGGTGAATTTGTAGAACTCACTGCTCCATAGCACGGTGCAGTCTGAATCACTGGTTCCAGAAGAGAGACAGACATACTTCTGATAAAGGGATAAGGGGATATAGGGAACAGGTGGGGAGGTGGATTTGAGAGCAGGGAGAGATCAGCCATGATCTGACTGAATGGCGGAGCAGGCTCAAAGGGCTGGATTTGCCAACTTCTGTTCCTAATTCCGATGTTTTACATTCCTATGTTTAAACTGCTAGACCACGACATTGCGAGCCTATACCCATTCTCTGAAAGGGGATTCCCAGCAACACAAACCAATCTATCTCTGTTCTGAAAGCCTTTAGTTACCTTACCAATCTTATGAGCCTGTCCTGCCAGTCTATCGGCATGGTGAGCCAGTAAGGTCGGGCGAGAGGTGAAAAATCAGGATAGCATCCAGAGGAGAGAGTTCCAGATTTCTACTGCCTTCAGAGTGAAGTCTTTCTGAAAGTGCCCCCTGGACAATACAACATTCATTCTCGGCTTATGTCCTTGTGTTCTGTACTCCCCACCAGGAGAAATTGTTTCTCTCCACTCACATTTCAAACTCCTTTATTATTTTAAACATTTCATTCTTCAAGCCTCAAGGGAATACATCTCAGTCTACATAATCTATCCTCAAAGTGAGGTCGGGCCTGTACCATTCCAGAGCTCTCTGTCCTGCAGTCCAACCTGTGCTCACAGATGGGGTGGGAGCTTTAATGTGATCATTACTCTCTTGTTGCTGCTGCTGATCCCTGCCAGCTATGGTTACAGGGTAACGACAGGGGGCTGCACCTGGGTACCCAGTTAACCCAGAACAGCACTCAGTGGCTGACTCTCTCTGTTAAGGTTCGGTCAGAGTCAATCTATTAAGAGAACATGCTGACAAAAATCTCCTCTCCAGAGCTGACTGATCAGGGGATCAAAGCACCTAACCCTACCCACTGACAGTCTCACATCAGCATAGAGAAGTAGCAGGAAGCCACTCGGCCCTTCCAGCCTGCTCTGCCATTCATTTTGATCATGGCTGATCATTAAATTTAATATCCTGATCCCCCTTTCCTCCCAAGAGCTATATCTAATTTCTTCCTGAAATCAGACAATGTTTTGGCCTCAACTACTTTCTGTGGGAGTGAATTCCACACATTCCCCACCCTCTGGGTGAAGGAATCTCTCCTCACCTCAGTTCTAAAAGGTTTACCCCTTATCCTCAAACTCTGACCCCTAGTTCTGGACTCCCCCCACCATCGGGGACATTCTTTCTGAATCTACCCTGTCTAACCCTGTGTGAATTTTATAAGTTTCCATGAGATCCCCTCTCACTCTCCTAAACTCCAGTGAATATAATCCTAACTGACTCAGTCTCTCCTCAGATGACAGACCTGCCATCCCAGGAATCAGCCTGGAAAACCTTCGCTGCGCTCCCTCTATAGCAAGGACATCCTTCCTCAGATAAGGAAACCAAAACTGTACACAGTACTCCAGGTGTGGCCTCACCAATGCCCAATACAATTGCAGCAAAACATCCCTATCCCTGTACTCAAATCCTCTTGCTATGAAGGCCCATATACCATTTGTCTTCTTTACTGCCTACTATACCTGCTTACTTACTTTCAGCGATTGATGCACAAGGATTCCAAGGTCTCGCTGAGTATAAGAACATAAGGAATAGGAGCAGGAGTAGGCCATCTAGTCCCTTGAGCCTGCCTCGCCATTCAATAAGATCATGGCTGATCTGATAGTGGTTCAGTTCCACTTACCCGCCTGCTCCCCATAACCCTTAATTCTCTTATTGGTTAAAAATCTATCTGTGACTTAAACACATTTAACGAGGTAGCCTCCACTGCTTTAATGGGCAGAGAATTCTAAAGATTCACTACCCTCTGGGAGAAGAAGTTCCTCCTCAAATCTGTTCTAAATTGACTCCCCCATATTTTGAGGCTACGCCCCCTAGTTCTTGTTTCCTTTGTAAGTGGAAATAACCTCGCTGCTTCTACCCTGACTAGCCCCTTCATTATCTTGTATGTCTCTATAAGATCTCCCCTCAACTTTCTAAACTCGAACGAGTACAGGCCCACCTCTCTCAATTTACACACATTCAAGTAATAATCTGTTTTCCTAAAATTGCTCCCAAATCACACTGAAACGTCTCTGCATCCTCCTCACAGCTCACCCTCCCACCCAACTTTTTATCATCTACAAATTTGGAGATAATACATTCAGTTCCCTCTTCCAGATCATTAATATATAATGTCAACAGCTGGGGTCTGAGCACAGATCCCTGCAGAATCCCACCAGTCACTGACTGCCAATCAGAAAAAGACCCATTTATGCCAACTCTTTGCTTCCTATCTGCTAGCCAGCTTTCTATCCATTTCGAGACATTACCTGCAATCCCATGTGCTTTAACTTTACACAATAGTCTGTTATGTGAGACCTTGTCGAAAGTCTTCTGAAAGTCTGTTATAAAGCAGAGATGGATTCCCCTCAGAGAACCAACACCTGACCATTCGAAGAGGATTACCTTGCCCAAAAACCTGTAAAGAATGAGTGTGAAGTGGTGTGACCTGCTCTTCAGCTACTTTTAGTGGTTAGGGTGACACAGTGGTTAGCACTGCTGCCTCACAGCTCCAGGAACCTGGCTTGGTCACGGTCTGTGTGGAGTTTGTACATTCTCCTCGTGTCTGTGTGGGTTTCCTCCAGGTGCTCCAGTTTCCTCCCACACTCCAAAGGTGTTCAGATTAAGTGGATTGGCCCTACGAAATTGCCCCTTAGTGTCTCAGGATGCACAGGTTGGAGGGATTAGCGGGGTAAATATGTGGGGTTATGGGGATAGGGCCTGGGTGGGATTGTTGTTGGTGCAGACTCCTCTGTTGATGAGTTGAATGGTCTCCTTCTGCACTGTAGGGATTCTATGAAATCAATATAATTCCTTGACACTCTCTCTCTCCAAAAAGAACAAGTAACACTTTATTTATTGAACAGAACAACTAAACTATTAACACAATCAAACACAATTCTAATGGAATGCTGTTCCAACAAATACAATTCCCACTCATTAACAAAAAATAGAATTTAATCACTCTCTAAATTACAGCCAGGTTTTGTACCTTCTGGAATATTCTGGGCCTTCTCTGTTGATTCTTTCATAGTACCTTTGCTATATAGATAGAGCTTTGAGCTAAGAGCTGTGAGCTGTAGCTCTTTCCCCTTGTCCCACTGTCCTCTTCCTTTTATACCTGCGATGACATATCAATATCCCGCACAATAAGATTGGTCCTAGCTTTCCAAAACCATGAGATTTAAATTTAATAGGTTCTTGGTATCTAAGTGTCTGATTCAAATTGATTGGTTAAATTGAAAAGCCTGTAAGCCTGTTGCCTTAGAAAGTGCTTGAATTTTTAACCTCTAAGCACAAAAACACCACCTTTTAACAGGACCATGCAATGCTTTCTCCCCTTCGCATTTAACAATTTTAAATATCAAATTCTAGCATCCTACTTTTCAATCTATAATTACTCGACTCAACTTTGCAACTTTGAGGGGAGGAGATGGCCTGGTGGTATTATCACTAAACAATTAATCCAGAAACTCAGCCAATGTTCTGGGGACCCAGGTTCAAATCCCGCCACAGCAGATGGTGGAATTTAAATCCAATGAAAAAATATCTGGAATTAAGAGTCTACTGATGATTATAAAACCATTGTTGAATGTCGGGAAAAGCCATCTGGTTCACTAATGCCTTACAGAACATAGAACATTACAGCGCAGTACAGGCCGTTTGGCCCTCGATGTTGCGCCGAACAGTGGAACCAATCTAATGACCCTCTAACCTAAACTATTCCAATGTTATCCATATGTCTATCCACTGACCATTTGAACGCCCTTAAAGTTGGCGAGTCCACAACTGCTGCAGGCAGGACATTCCACGCTCTTACTACCCTCTGAGTAAAGAACCTACCTCTGACATCCGTCCTATACAGAGAGTGGGGGTCAATGGGTGCTATTCGGATTGGCGGTTGGTGACTAGTGGGGTGCCCCAGGGGTCGGTGCTGGGGCCTCAGCTATTTACCATTTATATAGATGATCTGGAGGAGGGAACCGAGTGTAGGGTGTCGAAATTTGCTGATGACACCAAGATTGGGAGAAAGGCAAATTGTGCGGAGGGTGTGGAGAGTCTGCAGAAGGATCTAGATAGGCTGGGCGAATGGGCCAGGAAATGGCAAATGGAATTTAATGTTGGCAAGTGTGAGGTGGTCCACTTTGGTAGGAAGAATGGTAGGAAGGACTATTACTTACGTGGCGAAAAACTGCAGCAGGCGACGGTGCAGAGGGACCTCGGGGTCCTTGTGCATGAGTCGCAAAAACCCAGCTTGCAGGTGCAGCAGGTGGTCAGGAAGGCGAATGGGATGCTGGCCTTCACCGCGAGAGGGATTGAATATAAAAGTAGGGAGGTCTTGCTTCGGCTGTATAGGGCATTGGTGAGGCTGCAGCTGGAGTACTATGTGCAGTTTTGGGCGCCGTACTTAAGCAAGGATATTTTAGCCTTGGAGGGAGTGCAGAGGAGGTTTACTAGGCTGATGCCGGAGTTGAGGGGGTTGAGCTATGAGGAGAGGCTGAATAAACTAGGCTTGTACTCGTTAGAGTTTAGAAGAATGAGGGGAGATCTCATTGAGACGTATAAGATGATGAATGGGATGGATAGGATAGAGGTGGAGAGACTCTTCCCGCTCAGAAAGGACAGCAGGACTAGGGGGCATAGCCTCAAGATAAAGGGGGGGGCGGTTTAGAACAGAGTTGAGGAGGAACTTCTTCACTCAAAGGGTGGTGAATCTCTGGAATTCTCTGCCCGTTGAAGTGGTGGAGGCTGCCTCGCTAAATATTTTTAAGACGCGGGTTGATGGGTTTTTGATGAGAGAGGGGATTAAGGGTTATGGGGAGAGGGCGGGAATGTGGAACTGAGCCACGACAGATCAGCCATGATCTTATTGAATGGCGGGGCAGGCTCGAAGGGCTAGTTGGCCTACTCCTGCTCCTATTTCTTATGTTCTTATGTTCAATCTCCTCCCTAGCCTCCCAGAGAATCCTAAGGTAAATCCCATCCGGCCCAGGGGACTTATCTATTTTCATAGTCTCTAGAATTGCTAACACCTCCTCCTTATGTACCTCAATCCCGTCTAGTCTACAACCCTGTATCGCAGTATTCTCCTCGACTACACTGACTTTTTCCTGCGTGAATACTGACGAAAAATACACATTCAGTGCCTCTCCTACTTCTTCAGGCTCTATGCACAACTTCCCGCTGCTGTCTCTTATAGGGAGGGAAATCTGCCATCCTTACCTGGTCTGGCCTACATGTGACAGTTATATGGTTGACTCTCTACTGCCCTCCAAGGACAACTAAGGATGGACAATAAATGCTGGCCAGCCAGCGATGCCCATGTCCCACAAATGAATAAAAAAAACCATTCTCTGGTTCTCCTTGATCAATTCCCCTAGTTACATTCTCAAAGAATTCCAATAGATCCCTCAAGCATGATTTACCTTTTGTAAATCCATGCTGACTTTGTCTGATTATCCCACTGCCTTCCAAATGTTGAGTTATGAAATCCTTGATAATGGAGCAACTTCCCCAGTGCTGACGTTACGCTCACTGGTCTATAGTTCCCTGTTTTCTCTCTACCTCCCTTTTTGAATAGTGGGCTGATATTAGCTACCCTCCAATGTGTAGGAATTATTCCAGAGTTCAAAGAATTGTGGAAAATAACCACCAATGAATCTAGTATTTCCAGGGCCACTTCCTGAAGTACTCTGGGATGAAGATTATCAGGACCTGGAGATTTATCCACCTTTAATCCCATCAATTTCCCCAAAACCATTTCTCTATTAATGCTGATTTCCTTCAGCTCCTCACTAAAACAGGTTTCTCTCAGCACTCCTGGTACATTATTCATGTCTTCCTTTGTGAAGATTGAAGCAAAGTACAAACTTAATTCCTCAGCCATTTCTTTATTCCCTGTTATGAATTCTCCCGTTTGTGACTGTTATGGGCCTAAATTTATTTTTGTCGATCTTTTCCTCTTTACATATAGAAACTGTTACAGTCAGTTATTATGCTGACTTTGTCTGATTATCCCACTGCCTTCCAAATGCCGAGTTATGAAATCCTTGATAATGAACTCTAGCAGTTTCCCCAGTGCCGATGTTAGGCTCACTGATCTATAGTTCCTGTTTTCTCTCTACCTCCCTTTTTGAATAGCGGGCTTACATTAACTACCCTCCAATTTATAGATTCTAGTCTGGCACAGCCCGAAAAAGGAGTCACAGCACCTTGTAGTCTCTGTATCACAGTGAACAGTGTAGTCATACATTAAGCAATGGGTGCACAAATTCCCCAACCCAATGGGCAGATCAGAAACTCCCCTGTAGACTGTCTGATCCAGTTTATCCTTACCAAGCTCCAGAGAGGACTCCTGAGACAGAAGGGGAAGGTGGTGGTGTCGCGTTGGTATCCTTTGTGTAAGCAGTGCTGCTGGAGGTTGGTGTGGGAGACAAGATGCCAACATTACACAAAGTGGCATCATCAGAATCCACTAAAGAAACAGAGTGAGCCGCATTAACACAGAAATGCACAGGCCAACATTGAGAACACCATTTACCCAAACTTGGTACTCCCACACCCCCATGTACACTCTCTCCTATCACTGACTCTGCCCTCCATTCCCCCTCCCACACCCCCATGTACACTCTCCCCATCACTGACTCTGCCCTCCAGTCCCCCTCCCACACCCCCATGTACACTCTCCCCTATCACTGACTCTCCCCCCATTCCCCCCTCCCACACCCCCATGTACACTCTCTCCTATCACTGACTCTACCCCCCAGTCCCCCTCCCACACCCCCATGTACACTCTCCCCTATCACTGACTCTCCCCCCAGTCCCCCTCCCACACCCCCATGTACACTCTCACCTATCACTGACTCTACCCCCCAGTCCCCCTCCCACACCCCCATGTACACTCTCCCCTATCACTGACTCTCCCCCCATTCCCCCTCCCACACCCCCATGTACACTCTCTCCTATCACTGACTCTCCCCCCCATTCCCCCCTCCCACACCCCCATGTACACTCTCCCCTATCACTGACTCTACCCCCCAGTCCCCCTCCCACACCCCCAGGTACACTCTCCCCTATCACTGACTCTCCCCCCTATCCCCCCTCCCACACCCCCATGTACACTCTCCCCTATCACTGACTCTCCCCCCCCATTCCCCCCTCCCACACCCCCCTGTACACTCTCCCCTATCACTGACTCTACCCCCCAGTCCCCCTCCCACACCCCCATGTACACTCTCTCCTATCACTGACTCTCCCCCCTATTCCCATCCCACACCCCCAGGTACACTCTCCCCTATCACTGACTCTACCCCCCAGTCCCCCCTCCCACACCCCCATGTACACTCTCTCCTATCACTGACTCTCCCCCCCATTCCCCCTCCCACACCCCCATGTACACTCTCCCCTATCACTGACTCTCCCCCCATTCCCCCTCCCACACCCCCATGTACACTCTCTCCTATCACTGACTCTCCCCCCATTCCCCATCCCACACCCCCATGTACACTCTCCCCTATCACTGACTCTCCCCCCATTCCCCCTCCCACACCCCCATGTACACTCTCTCCTATCACTGACTCTACCCCCCAGTCCCCCTCCCACACCCCCATGTACACTCTCCCCTATCACTGACTCTACCCCCCAGTCCCCCTCCCACACCCCCATGTACACTCTCTCCTATCACTGACTCTCCCCCCTATTCCCATCCCACACCCCCAGGTACACTCTCTCCTATCACTGACTCTAAGAACATAAGAACATAAGAAATAGGAGCAGGAGTAGGCCATCTAGCCCTTCGAGCCTGCCCCGCCATTCAATAAGATCATGGTTGATCTGAAGTGGATCAGTTCCACTTTCCCGCTGTCTCCCCATAACCCTTAATTCCCTTGTCTATCAAAATCTTATCTACCCATAACTTAAAAATATTTAGCGAGGCAGCCTCCACCACTTCAACAGGCAGAGAATTCCAGAGATTCACCACCCTTTGAGTGAAGAAGTTCCTCCTCAACTCTGATCTAAACAGCACCCCCCTTATCTTGAGGCTGTGCCCTCTAGTCCTGCTGTCCTTTCTGAGCGGGAAGAATCTCTCTACCTCTACCCTATCCATCCCCTTCATTATCTTACACGTCTCTATAAGGTCCCCCCTCATCCTTCTAAACTCTGAGTACAGACGCAGTCTATTTAGTCTCTCTTCATAGTCCAACACCCTCATCTCCGGTATCAGCCTAGTGAACCTCCTCTGCACTCCCTCCACGGCCAATATATCCTTCTGCAAGTGCGGCGACCAAAACTGCACACAGTACTCCAGCTGCGGCCTCACCAGTGCCCTGTAGTTGCAGACTCTACTCCCCAGTCCCCCTCCCACACCCCCATGTACACTCTCCCCTATCACTGACTCTCCCCCCTATTCCCATCCCACACCCCCAGGTACACTCTCCCCTATCACTGACTCTACCCCCCAGACCCCCCTCCCACATCCCCATGTACACTCTCCCCTATCACTGACTCTCCCCCCATTCCCCCTCCCACACCCCCATGTACACTCTCCTCTATCACTGACTCTCCCCCCATTCCCCCTCCCACACCCCCATGTACACTCTCCCCTATCACTGACTCTCCCCCCATTCCCCCTCCCACACCCCCATGTACACTCCCCCCTATCACTGACTCTCCCCCCCCATTCCCCCTCCCACACCCCCATGTACACTCTCCCCTATCACTGACTCTACCCCCCATTCCCCCTCCCACACCCCCATGTACACTCTCCCCTATCACTGACTCTCCCCCCATTCCCCCTCCCACACCCCCATGTACACTCTCCCCTATCACTGACTCTCCCCCCCATTCCCCCCTCCCACACCCCCATGTACACTCTCCCCTATCACTGACTCTCCCCCCCATTCCCCCCTCCCACACCCCCATGTACACTCTCCCCTATCACTGACTCTCCCCGCTATTCCCATCCCACACCCCCAGGTACACTCTCTCCTATCACTGACTCTCCCCCCCATTCCCCCCTCCCACACCCCCATGTACACTCTCCCCTATCACTGACTCTCCCCCCCATTCCCCCCTCCCACACCCCCATGTACACTCTCCCCTATCACTGACTCTACCCCCCAGTCCCCCTCCCACACCCCCATGTACACTCTCTCCTATCACTGACTCTACCCCCCAGTCCCCCTCCCACACCCCCATGTACACTCTCCCCTATCACTGACTCTACCCCCCAGTCCCCCTCCCACACCCCCATGTACACTCTCCTCTATCACTGACTCTCCCCCCTATTCCCATCCCACACCCCCAGGTGCACTCTCCCCTATCACTGACTCTCCCCCCCATTCCCCCCTCCCACACCCCCATGTACACTCTCTCCTATCACTGACTCTCCCCCCCATTCCCCCCTCCCACACCCCCATGTACACTCTCCCCTATCACTGACTCTCCCCCCCATTCCCCCCTCCCACACCCCCATGTACACTCTCTCCTATCACTGACTCTCCCCCCTATTCCCATCCCACACCCCCAGGTACACTCTCTCCTATCACTGACTCTAAGAACATAAGAACATAAGAAATAGGAGCAGGAGTAGGCCATCTAGCCCTTCGCGCCTGCCCCGCCATTCAATAAGATCATGGTTGATCTGAAGTGGATCAGTTCCACTTTCCCGCTGTCTCCCCATAACCCTTAATTCCCTTGTCTATCAAAATCTTATCTACCCATAACTTAAAAATATTTAGCGAGGCAGCCTCCACCACTTCAACAGGCAGAGAATTCCAGAGATTCACCACCCTTTGAGTGAAGAAGTTCCTCCTCAACTCTGATCTAAACAGCACCCCCCTTATCTTGAGGCTGTGCCCTCTAGTCCTGCTGTCCTTTCTGAGCGGGAAGAATCTCTCTACCTCTACCCTATCCATCCCCTTCATTATCTTACACGTCTCTATAAGGTCCCCCCTCATCCTTCTAAACTCTGAGTACAGACGCAGTCTATTTAGTCTCTCTTCATAGTCCAACCCCCTCATCTCCGGTATCAGCCTAGTGAACCTCCTCTGCACTCCCTCCAAGGCCAATATATCCTTCTGCAAGTGCGGCGACCAAAACTGCACACAGTACTCCAGCTGCGGCCTCACCAGTGCCCTGTAGTTGCAGACTCTACTCCCCAGTCCCCCTCCCACACCCCCATGTACACTCTCCCCATCACTGACTCTACCCCCCAGACCCCCTCCCACACCCCTATGTACACTCTCCCCTGTCACTGACTCTACCCCCCCAGACCCCCTCCCACGCCCCCATGCACACTCTCCCCTGTCACTGACTCTCCCCCCCCAGTTCCCCTCCCACACCCCCATGTACACTCTCCCCTATCACTGACTCTACCCCCCAGTCCCCCCTCCCACACCCCCATGTACACTCTCTCCTATCACTGACTCTACCCCCCAGTCCCCCTCCCACACCACCATGTACACCCTTCCTCTCCCACATCCCCATGTACACTCTTCCTCTCCCACACCACCATGTACACCCTTCCTCTCCCACATCCCCATTTACACTCGCCCTCTCCCACACCACCATGTACACTCTTCCTCTCCCACACCACCATGTACACCCTTCCTCTCCCACATCCCCATGTACACTCTTCCTCTCCCACACCACCATGTACACCCTTCCTCTCCCACACCACCATGTACACTCACCCTCTCCCACACCACCATGTACACTCACCCTCTCCCACACCACCATGTATACTCTCCCTCTCCCACACCACCATGTATACTCTCCCTCTCCCACACCACCATGTATACTCTCCCTCTCCCACACCACCATGTATACTCTCCCACTCCCACACCACCATGTATACTCTCCCTCTCCCACACCACCATGTATACTCTCCCACACCACCATGTATACTCTCCCTCTCCCACACCACCATGTACACTCTCCCTCTCCCACACCACCATGTATACTCTCCCTCTCCCACACCACCATGTATACTCTCCCTCTCCCACACCACCATGTATACTCTCCCTCTCCCACACCACCATGTATACTCTCCCTCTCCCACATCCCCATGTACACTCTCCCTTGTCACTGACACTCATTGGGAAACACAGCACAGGAGTGGACCTTGTGCTCTGTACTGATGAGTGCCACACTGGCAGTTATATTCAGCCAGTGTTCCTGATGGATGTGGAAACAAACGCTTGTGAAAGGTGCAGTTTTGCTGAAAGCAGAGGAACACGATGTAGAGTCAGTGCGATGTTGGGGGCCGGACAGTGTCACTCACCTGACGCTGTGAGGGATTGCTCCACGATGCCCACTTTGACCACCTGTTAAAATCACAGAACAGCGGCTGAGACATCAGTCAGAGTTTGGTATGATCTTCCTGCTTTATAAATCAATGAGTTTAATACAACCAATCTGCTCTTATACGTTTAAGACCAAAGAAAATTCCAGCACAGAAACAGGCCCTTCGGCCCTCCAAGCCTGCACCGACCATGCTGCCCGACTGAACTAAAACCCCCTATCCTTCCGGGGACCATATCCCTCTATTCCCATCCTATTCATGGATTTATCAAGACGCCCCTTAAAAGTCACTACTGTATCCACTTCTACTCCCTCCCCCCGGCAACGAGTTTCAGGCACCCACTACTCTCTGTGTAAAAAATCTGCCTCGTACATCTCCTTTAAACCTTGTCCCTCACACCTTAAACCTGTGCCCCTGAGTAATTGACTCTTCCACCCTGGGAAAAAGCTTCTGACTATCCACTCTGTCCATGCCTCTCAATCTTGTAGACTTCTATCAGGTCTCCCCTCAACCTCCGTCGCTCCAGTGAGAACAAACCAAGTTTCTCCAACCTCTCCTCAGAGCTAATGCCCTCCATACCAGGTAACATCCTGGCAAATCTTTTCTGTACCCTCTCCAAAGCCTCCAAAGGCTAGTGGGTCATTGTTTTTGTAACTGGTCGGCGCAACATCGTGGGCCGAAGGGCCTGTTCTGCGCTGTAATGTTCTATGTTCTATGTTCTATGTTCCACATCCTTCTGGTAGTGCGGTGACCAGAATTGAACACTCCAGGTCTGATTTTACCATTACGTTGCGCTTGTTTTCAGGAACGTAAATGTGATAAAGTCAGGTGTGAGGCCATTAACGCGATCCACACCCGCGTCCGTGCAGATACCCACTTCACTGAGGCCCAAAAATGGCCACAATCTGATTTGCATCCAAAATGGGCGCAACGGCGATTTAAATGTATTTGCATGTATTTAAATTGAATTAATGAACTGCCTGCCCAACTCTACCGACCTTTCCCCCTTTTACCACCGCGTTCGCGCATCCAGATCTGCCTCAAAACAGATCTGCTCAGCAAAGGTCTGATTCAGGCACTCCAGCTTCTGAAGAGGTGAGTTCAGAGCTTCCAACAGGGGGTGGGGATGATGGGGGTACATCATTCCCTAGTGAGGGGGGGTGGGGTGGGGGTGAGGGGAGCACATCATTCCCTGGTGAGGGGGGGTGGGGGTGAAGGGTGGCACATCATTCCCTGGTGAGGGGGGGTGTGGGGTGGCAGGAGAAGGGAGACCCCGTCATCTTTTGGTGGGGAGGGAGGAAAGGTGGGTCAGATGTATCTCTGGTTGGGGGAGGGGTAGGGCAGGAGGGCAGATTGTTGTCTGATTGGAGGGGGCGGATTGTTGTCTGGTTGGGGGGGGGCAGATTGTTGTCTGGTTGGGAGGGGTGCAGATTGTTGTTGGTTGGGGGGGGCAGATTGTTGTTGGTTGGGGGGGGCAGATTGTTGTCTGGTTGGGAGGGGTGCAGATTGTTGTCTGATGGGGGGGTGCAGATTGTTGTCTGGTTGGGAGGGGTGCAGATTGTTGTTGGTTGGGGGGGGCAGATTGTTGTCTGGTTGGGAGGGGTGCAGATTGTTGTCTGATGGGGGGGTGCAGATTGTTGTCTGGTTGGGAGGGGTGCAGATTGTTGTTGGTTGGAGGGGGCAGATTGTTGTCTGGTTGGGAGGGGTGCAGATTGTTGTCTGATGGGGGGGGTGCAGATTGTTGTCTGGTTGGGAGGGGTGCAGATTGTTGTTGGTTGGGGGGGGGTGCAGATTGTTGTCTGATGGGGGGCGCAGATTGTTGTCTGATGGGGGGGCAGATTGTTGTCTGATGGGGGGCAGATTGTTGTCTGGTTGGGAGGGGTGCAGATTGTTGTTGGTTGGGGGGGGCAGATTGTTGTCTGGTTGGGAGGGGTGCAGATTGTTGTCTGATGGGGGGGGTGCAGATTGTTGTCTGATGGGGGGGCAGATTGTTGTCTGATGGGGGGGGCAGATTGTTGTCTGGAGGGGGGGGGTGCAGATTGTTGTCTGATGGGGGGGCAGATTGTTGTCTGATGGGGGGGGCAGATTGTTGTCTGGTTGGGGGGGGTGCAGATTGTTGTTGGTTGGGGGGGGCAGATTGTTGTCTGATGGGGGGGCAGGTTGTTGTCTGGTTGGGGGGGCAGATTGTTGTCTGATGGGGGGGCAGATTGTTGTCTGGTTGGGGGGGGCAGATTGTTGTTGGTTGGGGGGGCAGATTGTTGTTGGTTGGGGGGGGCAGACGAGGGGGCACCTTGTAACCTTCTTCTCTCCAATGAAAATAACCTCAAGTCCCTCAGCCTTTCCTCATAAGACCTTCCCACCATACCAGGCGACATCCTGGTAAACCTCCTCTGCATCCTTTCCAATGCTTCCACATCTTTCTTATAATGCGGCGAGCCAGAACTGTACGCAATACTCCAAGTGCGGCTGCACCAGAGTTTTGTACAGTTGTAACATGACCTCACGGCTCCGAAATTCAATCCCTCTACCATAAAAGCTAACACACCGTACGCCTTCTTAACAATCTTATCAACCTGAGTGCCAACTTTCAGGGAGCTATGCACATGTACCCCGAGATCTCTCTGCTCGTCAACACTACTAAGAGTCCTTCCATTAGCCCTATATTCTGTACCCCTGTTACTCTTACCAAAGTGAATCACCTCACACTTTTCCGCATTAAACTCCATCTGCCACCTCTCGGCCCAGCTCTGCAGCTTATCTATGTCCTTCTGCAAACTGTAACATCCATCCTCACTGTCTACAACTCCTCCGACTTTGGTGTCGTCAGCAAATTTACTAATCCATCCTTCTACACCCTCATCTAGGTCATTTATGAAAATGACAAACAGCAGTGGCCCCAAAACAGATCCTTGAGGTACACCACTTGTAATTGAACTACAAGTTCAGTTACAAGTGACGTACCTCGAGTTCAGAACTCCGATCGTTTTGGGCACTCTAAGCCCTGCCCAGAGCGCGATTCAGACCCACGATTTTTTTTTTCGGACTGAGTTCACATGGAGGTGCCTGAAAGCAGATTTCCAAGACAGGTCTGAACTGTACCCAGATTCAGCACTTAGAATGAAAATGGTAGAATGGGCTCAAGCATGGCCTAACTAAGGTTCTATAAAGCTGCAACATGACTTGCCAATTTTTAAACTCAATACCCCGGCCGAAGAAGGCAAGCATGCAGGAGAGGCTGAATAAACTAGGCTTGTACTCGTTAGAGTTTAGAAGAATGAGGGGAGATCTCATTGAGACGTATAAGATGATGAATGGGATGGATAGGATAGAGGTGGAGAGACTCTTCCCGCTCAGAAAGGACAGTAGGACTAGGGGGCACAGCCTCAAGATAAAGGGGGGGCGGTTTAGAACGGAGTTGAGGAGGAACTTCTTCACTCAAAGGGTGGTGAATCTCTGGAATTCTCTGCCTGTTGAAGTGGTGGAGGCTGCCTCGCTAAATATTTTTAAGACGCAGGTTGATGGGTTTTTGATAAGCGAGGGGATTAAGGGTTATGGGGAGAGGGCGGGAATGTGGAACTGAGCCACTTCAGATCAGCCATGATCTTACTGAATGGCGGGGCAGGCTCAAAGGGCTAGATGGCCTACTCCTGCTCCTATTTCTTATTTTCTTATGCCTTCTTGACTACCTTCTCCACCTGCATTGCCATTTTCAATGACGTGTACCTGTACACCCAGATCCCTTTGACTATCAATACTCTTAAGGGTTCTGCCATTATCTGAAATCAACCTTTCAAAATTATCTCACATTTAAACTCCATCTGCCATCTCTCCGCCCAAGTCTCCAACTGATCTATATCCTGCTGTATCCTCTGATGGTCCTCATCGCTATCCACAAATCTACCAACCTTTGTGTCATCCGCAAACTTACTAATCAATCCAGTTACATTTTCCCTCCAAATCATTTATATATATTGACTGAGCCAGTTTTGTATCCACCTTGCCAGCTCACCTCTGATCCCATGCAACTTCACCTCCTACACCAGTCTGCCATGAGGGACCTCATCAAAGACCTTACTGAATGTGTGGTGAGCTGCCTTCTTCAACCGCTGCTGTCCCTGAGGTGTAGGTACACTCACAGTCCTGTTCGGGACGGAGTTCCAGGATTTTGACCCAGTGAAGGAATGGTGATATATTTCCAAGTCAGGATGGTGAGTGACTTGGAGAACTTGCAGCGAGTGATGTTCTCTGCGGAGAATTTTGAGCCTTTGATCTGTTCTTGTAACGCTGCGGCTAGTCTAGTTTCTGGCTAATAGTAACCCCCAGGATGTTGACAGCAAGGGATTCAGTGATGGCAATGTCACTGAATGTCAAGGGGAGATGGTCATTCCCTGGTACTTGTGTGACACTCAGCTATGAAGGGAACTGGATAGCCTGGGGTGTTTTCCTTAGAGCAGAAATGGCTGACTGAGGGATACAAAATGATGAAGGAAATAGAAGGAGTGGATAGGAAGAAATCTCCCCCCTCAATAGAAGGGTCAATAACTAGGGGGTAGAGATTTAATCTCAACTCATTGCCTGGAAGAGATACACAGCCTCACAATACTGAAGATGTGTTTAGATAAATATTTGAAAAGCAGACAAGGCGACAGACCAAGTGCTGGGAAATGGGATTTGAATTGTGTGATGGTTAAGAGATGTACTTTCATTCTGCTTCTCAGCAGGTTTTTTAAGCAGGCCTGGTTTATTTGTTTTGGCATCCTGCTGTCTGTGCTGATATCAAAGAACAAAGAAAGTTACAGCACAGGAACAGGTCCTTCAGCCCCTCCAAGCCTGCACCAACCATGCTGCCTGACTTAACTAAAGCCCCCTTCCCTTCCGGGGACCATATCCCTCTATTCCCGTCCTATTCATGTATTTGTCAAGACGTCCCTTAAAAGTCACTACCGTATCTGCTTCCACTGCCTCCCCCGGCAGAGAGTTCCAGGCACGCACTACTCGGTGTAAAAAAATCTGCCTCGTACATCTCTTTCAAAACTTGCCCCTTGCACCGTAAACCTGTGCCCCCTAATAACTGACTCTTCCACCCTGGGAAAAAGCTTCTGACTATCCAGTCTGTCCATCCTCTCATAATCTTGTAGACTTCCATCAGTTCTCTCTTCAACCTCCGTCGTTCCAGTGGGAACAAACCAAGTTTCTCCAACCTCTCCTCATAGTTAATGCCCTCCATACCAGGCAACATCCTGGTAAATCTTTTCTATACCAGGGATCGGTGCTGGGGCCTCAGCTATTTACCATTTATGTAGATGATCTGGAGGAAGGGGCTGAGTGTAGGGTGACAAAATTTGCTGATGACACAAAGATGAGTGGAAAAGCAAATTGTGCGGAGGGTGTGGCAAGTCTGCAGAGGGATCTGGATAGGCTGAGCGACTGGGCGAGGACCTGGCAGATGGAGTACAATGTTAGCAAGTGTGAGGTTATCCACTTTGGCAGAAATAATAGTAGGAGGGATTACTATTTAAAGGGCGAAAAGCTGCAGCATGCTATGGTGCAGAGGGACCTGGGCGTCCTTGTACATGAGTCGCAAAAACCCAGTCTGCAGGTGCAGCAGGTGATCAAGAAGGCGAATGGGATGCTGGCTTTTATAGCGAGGGGGATAGAATATAAAAGCAGGGAGGTCTTGCTGCAACTGTACAGGGCACTGGTGAGGCCGCAGCTGGAGTACTGTGTGCATTTTTGGTCGCCGCACTTGCACAAAGATATTTTGGCCTTGGAGGGAGTGCAGAGGAGGTTCACTAGGCTGATACCAGAGATGAGGGGGT
The DNA here is from genome assembly GCF_965287045.1 of Carcharhinus amblyrhynchos. Classification (NCBI taxonomy): domain Eukaryota; kingdom Metazoa; phylum Chordata; class Chondrichthyes; order Carcharhiniformes; family Carcharhinidae; genus Carcharhinus; species Carcharhinus amblyrhynchos. The sequence goes on from NW_027649798.1 coordinate 1,025,362, forward strand.
TGAACTATGAAGGGAGACTAAATAGACTGGGTCTGTACTCGTTGGAGTTTAGAAGGATGAGGGGGGATCTTATAGAGACCTTTAAGATAATGAAAGGGATGGATAGGATAGAGATAGAGAGATTCTTCCCGCTTAGAAAGGATAGTTGCTGGGATAGTTTCCTCGAACAGTGTGTGTTGGAGCCGACGAGGGAGCGAGCTATCTTGGATCTGGTGTTATGTAATGAGGCGGGTAGAATTAGTGACCTTGTGGTGAAGGATCCTCTTGGGAAGAGTGATCATTGTATGGTGGAGTTTCTGATGCAGATGGAGGAGGAGAAAGTGGGTTCCCGGACACGCGTCCTTTGTTTGAACAGAGGGGAGTATGGTAGGATGAGAGAGGAATTGGCGAATGTTGATTGGGGGAGTGTGTTGGATGGTAGGTCTGCTAAGGAAGAGTGGAGGATCTTTAAGGAGATCTTTCTTGGTGCTCAGCAGAAATTTATTCCGATGGTTAAAAAGGATCGTAGGAGGAGAGGTAATCAGCCGTGGATAACGAAGGAGGTGAAGGAAAGTGTTAAATTAAAAGCGGATGCGTTTGGAGTAGCTAAGAGTAGTGGGCGAGAAGAGGATTGGGAGAGGTCTAAATGTCAACAAAGATTGACAAAGAAGTTGATAAAGAAGGGTAGGATAAACTATGAAGCTGGGCTAGCGCTTAATATAAAAAAGGATAGCAAGAGTTTTTATAAATACATAAAAAGGAAGAGGCTGGCTAGGGTGAACGTTGGTCCCTTAGAGGATGAGAGGGGGGACTTAGTGGTAGGGGATGGGGAAATGGCTGAGGCCCTGAATAACTTTTTTGTTTCGGTCTTCACGGAGGAGGACGTGAATAATTTGCTGGGTGTTAGAGATGGAAAGATGGTAGGACTGGAGGGTCTTAATGACATTACTGTTACTAGAGAGGTGGTGCTCGACAGACTGGAGGGGCTGATTGTGGACACGTCCCCAGGACTGGATGGAATGCATCAAAGGGTTCTGAAAGAAATGGCGGAGGTTATAGTGGATGCCTTGGTGATTATTTTCCAAACATCGCTGGATTCCGGGGAAGTGCCGGAAGATTGGAAAACGGCTAATGTTACGCCATTGTTTAAGAAGGGTGGCAGGCAAAAGGCAGGGAATTATAGGCCGGTTAGTTTAATGTCTGTTGTAGGTAAAATGTTAGAATCCGTCATCAAGGAGGAAATAGCGAGGCATCTTGAGGAGAATTGTTTGGTAGAGCAGACGCAGCACGGTTTCGTTAAGGGGGAAGTCGTGTCTGACGAACTTATTGGAGTTCTATGAGGATGTGTCTAGGGCGGTGGATAGAGGAGAGCCGGTGGATGTGTATTTCTTGATTTTCAGAAGGCGTTTGACAAGGTGCCTCACGAGAGGTTATTGCAGAAGGTCAGGGGGCATGGAGTTGGGGGTAGGGTGTTAGCGTGGATAGAGGATTGGCTGTCAAATAGGAGGCAGAGAGTGGGGGTCAATGGGTGCTATTCGGATTGGCGGTTGGTGACTAGTGGAGTGCCCCAGGGGTCGGTGCTGGGGCCTCAGCTATTCACCATTTATATAGATGATCTGGAGGAGGGAACCGAGTGTATGGTGTCAAAATTTGCTGATGACACCAAGATTGGTGCAACGGCAAATTGTGCGGAGGGTGTGGAGAGTCTGCAGAAGGATCTAGATAGGCTGGGCGAATGGAATTTAATGTTGGCAAATGTGAGTTTGTCCACTTTGGTAGGAATAATGGTAGGAAGGACTATTACTTACATGGCGAAAAACTGCAGCATGCGACGGTGCAGAGGGACCTGGGGGTCCTTGTGCATGAGTCGCAAAAACCCAGCCTGCAGGTGCAGCAGGTGGTCAGGAAGGCAAATGGGATGCTGGCCTTCATAGCGAGGGGGATTGAATATAAAAGTAGGGAGGTCTTGCTGCAGCTGTATAGGGCACTGGTGAGGCCGCAGCTGGAGTACTGTGTGCAGTTTTGGTCGCCGTACTTACGCAAGGATATTTTGGCCTTGGAGGGAGTGCAGAGGAGGTTTACTAGGCTGATACCAGAGTTGAGGGGGTTGAACTATGAGGAGAGGCTGAATAAACTAGGCTTGTACTCGTTAAGAGTTTAGAAGAATGAGGGGAGATCTCATTGAGACGTATAAGATGTTGAATGGGATGGATAGGATAGAGGTGGAGAGGCTCTTCCCACTCAGAAAGGACAGTAGGACTAGAGGGCACAGCCTCAGGATAAAGGGGGGGGCAGTTTAGAACGGAGTTGAGGAGGAACTTCTTCACTCAAAGGGTGGTGAATCGCTGGAATTCTCTGCCCGTTGAAGTGGTGGAGGCTGCCTCGCTCAATATTTTTAAGACGCGGGTTGGTAGGTTTTTGATAGGCAAGGGGATTAAGGGTTATGGGGAGAGGGTGGGAATGTGGAACTGAGCCATGTGGAACTGAGCCATGATGTGGATGTGCTGGCGTTGGACTGGGGTAAACACAGTAAAAAGTCTGACAACACCAGGTTTTAGTCCAACCGATTTATTTGATAGTAAACTCACAAGCTTTCGAGGTTTCCCTCTTCGTCAGGTGAATGGAGAGTTCTGGCCTCGGACAGAGCGTATAAAGCACAGACAGTTTAGAGATTACTGATTAGAATGCAAATCTTTACACCTAACCTGCTGTTCAAGTCCTAAAGTGGCTGACAATGTGTGTGGAAGGAGCACTGATCACAGGTTAAAAAGAGATGTGTATTGTCTCCAGACAGCACAGTGAGTGAGGTTTTGCAAACCCAGGCAAGTCATGGGGGTTACAGATAGTGTGACATGAACCCAAGATCCCTGTTGAGACCGTCCTCATGTGTGCGGAACTTGGCTATCAGTATCTGCTCAGCGACTTTGCGCTGTCGTGTGTCGTGAAGGCCGCCTTGGAGAATGCTTACCCGAAGGTCAGAGGCTGAATGCCCGTGAGCACTGAAGTGTTCGCCAACAGGAAGGGAACAGTCTTGCCTGTGATTGTCGAACCATGTTCATTCATCCGTTGTCGTAGCGTCTGCATGGTCTCCCCAATGTACCATGCGTCGGGACATCCTTTCTTGCAACGTATCAGGTAGACAATGTTGGCCGAGTTGCAAGAGTATTTACCACGTGCCTGGTGGATGGTATTCTCATTTGTGATGATGGTATCCACATCGATGATCCAGCATGTCTTGCAGAGGTTGCTGTGGCAAGGTTGTGTGGTGTTGTGGTCACTGTTCTCCTGAAGGCTGGGTAGTTTGCTGCGAACAATGGTCTGTTTGAGGTTGTGTGGTTGTCTGAAGGCAAGAAGTGGGGGTGTGGGGATGGCCCTGGCGAGATGTTCATCTTCATCAATGATATGTTGAAGACTCCGGAGAAGATGTCGTCGTTTACTATCAAATAAATCGGTTGGACTAAAACCTGGTGTTGTCAGACTTTGAACTGAGCCACGACAGATCAGCCATGATCTTATTGAATGGCGGGGCAGGCTCGAGGGGCTAGATGGCCTACTCCTGCTCCTATTTCTTATGTTCTTATGATAGCAGGACTAGAGGACACAGGCTCAAGATAAGGGAGGGGCAGTTTAGATTGGAGTTGAGGAGGAACTTATTCACTCAAAGGGTGGTGAATCTCTGGAATTCTCTGCCCGTTGAAGTGGTGGAGGCTGCCTCGCTAAATATATTTAAGTCATGGGTAGATAGGTTTCTGATAGACAGGGGAATTAAGGGTTATGGGGAGACAGCGGGAAAGTGGAACAGATCCACTTCAGATCAGCCATGATCTTATTGAATGGCGGGGCAGGCTTGAAGGGCTAGATGGCCTACTCCTGCTCCTATTTCTTATGTTCTTACCCTCCCCAAAGCCTCCACATCCTTCTGGTAATGTGGCGACCAGAATTGAACACTATATTCCAAGTGTGGCCTCACTAAGGTTCTATAAAGCTGGAACATGACTTGCCAATTTTTAACTCAATGCCCCGGCTGATGAAGGCAAGCATGCATACATCTTCAACTCAACAGACTGGTCAAGACCTTTGATCCGGACCTTCAGAGCACTCTCCATGCCCTCATCCCACGTATTCCCCACATTGGAGATCTCTACTCCTCCCGAGAATACACAAGGCAAATGCACCTGTCCGTTCCATCGAATCGGGCAATGGGACCCTGTGTGAGAACCTCTCCGGCTATGTCAAGGGCATCCTGAAACCCATTGTACAAAGAACCCCCAGCTTTTATCGTGACACTACTGATTTCCTACAGAAACTCAGCACACAAGGAGCAGTCGAACGAGGAGCACTCCTTGTCACAATGGATGTCTCGGCGCTCTACACCAGCATCCCCCACGGCGATGGCATTGCTGCAACTGCCTCAGTACTCAACACTGACAACTGCCAGTTTCCAGATGCAATTTTATAACTCATCCGCTTCGTCCTGGACCACAATGTCTTCATCTTCAACAACCAGTTCTTCATCCAGACACACGGAACAGCCATGGGGACCAAATTCACACCTCCATATGCCAACATCTTCATGCACGGGTTCGTACAAGACCTCTTCACCGCACAGGACCTTCAACCAATGCTATACACTAGATACATCGATGACATTTTCTTCCTTTGGATTCATGGGGAACAATCACTGAAACAACTATATGATGACATCAACAAGTTCCATCCCACCATCAGACTCACCATGGACTATTCTCCGGAATCAGTGGCATTCTTGGACACACGCATCTCCATTAAGGATGGTCACCTCAGCACCTTACTGTACTGCAAGCCCATGGATAACCTCACGATGCTCCACTTCTCCAGCTTCCACCCTAAACACGTTAAAGAAGCCATCCCTTACGGACAAGCCCTCTGTATACACAGGAGCTGTTCAGCTGAGGAGGATCACAACAGATACCTCCGACGCTGAAAGATGCCCTCATAAGAACAGGATATGGTGCTCGACTCATCGATCGACAGTTCCAATGTGTCACAGCACAAAACTGCACCGACCTCCTCAGAAGACAAACATGAGACATGGCGGACAGAGTACCCTTGTCGTCCAGTACTTCCCCAGAGCGGAGAAGCTATGACATCTTCTCCAGAGCCTTCAACACGTCATTGATAAAGACAAACATCTCACCAGGGCCATCCCCACACCTCACTTCTTGCCTTCAAACAACCACACAACCTCAAACAGACCATCGTCTGCAGCAAACTACCCAGCCTTCAGGAGAACAGTGACCACACCACCACACAACCCTGTCACAGCAACCTCTGCAAGACATACCGGATCATTGACACGGATGCCATCATCTCACATCAGAACACCACCCACCAGGTACATGGCACATACTCTTGCAACTTGGCCAACGCTGTCTACCTGATACGTTGCAGGAGAGGATGTCCCGAGGCATGGTACATTGGGGAGATCATGCAGACGCTACGACAGCAGATGAATGAACATCACTCGACAATCACCAGGCAAGAGTGTTCTCTTCCTGTTGGCGAACACTGCAGCGGCCACAGGCATTCAGCCTCTGATCTTCGTTCTCCAAGGCGGCCTTCACGACACACAACAGCGCAGAGTCGCTGAGCAGAGACTGATAGCCAAGTTCCGCACAGATGAGGATGGCCTCAACCAGGAGCTTGGGTTCATGTCACACTATATGTAACCCCCATGACTGCCTGGACTTGCAAAATCTCACTAACTGTCCTGTCTGGAGACAATACACATCTCTTTAACCTGTGCTTAATGCTATCTCCAGTCACATTGTCTGTATCTTTAAGACTTGATTAGCTGTAAAGACTCGCATTCCAATCATTATTTTGTAAATTGAGTTTGTGTCTTTATATGCCCTGTTTGTGAATAGAACTCCCACTCACCTGATGAAGGAGCAGCGCTCTGAATGCTTGTGGCATTTGTTACCAAATAAACCTGTTGGACTTTAACCTGGTGTTGTGAGACTTCTTCCTGGGTGTGAACTGCCAGTGGGACAGGGCATATCCAGGAATAGCGATTGTGGGGTCTGAGACATTGCATGGGAGTTTCCAGCCACGCTCACCCCAAAACCAGAAAATCCCACCCAAGATTAACGGGCCTTTCCATGGTCTGCCCCCACCCCGCCTCCCTGCTAGAATTCGAGTGGTGGGTGGAACACAAACATTCTGTCCATTAGCTGTAAGGTACGTTTCTGTGAGAATGACTATGTTCAGCTGTTGCTGTGACTAGTCTGTGAGACAGCTCTCCCAGTTTTGGCACTAGCCCCCAGTAAGGAGGACTTTGTAGGGTGGAGAAAGCTGGGCTTGCCAGTATTATTTTGTGTGGACAGGTCAATGCTGGGTAATCTATCTCGTAAAATTCCTTTTAGACTTTGTAATGATTGATACAACTGAGTGTCTCGCTTGGCCATTTCAGAGGGCCAAGCGACACAACGAGTCAACCACACTGCTGTGGCTTTGAAATCTCATGTAGACCAGACCAGGTAAGGATGGTGAACCAGATAGGTTTTTCTGACAATTGACAATCGTTTCTTGGTCACCATTACTGAGAGCAACTTTATTATTCCAAATGTATTAACTAAATTTGAATTTCATCAGTCGCTGTGTGGGATTTGAAACTATGCCTCCAGAGCATTACCCTAGTCTGGGGATTGTTAGATCAGTGAGATTATCACTACCCCACTGCCTCTCTGCTACAAAAGGACAGGTGCAGTCAGTGGGGTAAAATTGGCAGATGGAGTATAATGTGGGAAAATGTAAACTTGTCAACTTTGACAGGAAGAATAGCAAAGCAAGATATCTTAACCCCCTGTTAACTCTCGATAACCTTTCACCCCGATTAATCAAGAATCTAAGTCGCTCTGCCTTAAAAACATTCAAAGACTCTGCTTCCATTACCTTTTGAGGAAGAGCATTCCAGAGACTCTCAACCCTCAGAGAAAAACATTCTCCTAACTGTTGTGACGAGTGTTTTTTTTTAATCATGATCTCTGCAACTCTTCCCTCAGTGTCATTCATGTTCACAGCCTTTGGTGATGTCGTTGTTGGGAGGAAAAGAAAATCCCTGGGCAGGTTAGGTGACAGGAGTTCATTTTTCCCACAATATTCTTCACATCCAGATTTTTGTCCACTCACTCAATCTGTCAATGTCCCTTTGTAGCCTCCTTGCATCCTTTTTATGATTTAACCACTACACAGTGGCACAGTGGTTAGTACTGCTGCCTCACTGCACTAGGGACTGAGATTCAATTCCCAGTCTGGGTCGCCGTCTGTGTGGAGTTTGCACATTATCGCCGTGTCTGCGTGGATTTCCTCCAGGTGCTCTGGTTTCCTCCCACAGTCCAAAGATGTGCAGGTTAGGTTGATTGGTCATGGTAAATTGCCCCTTACTGTCAGGGGGATTAGCAGGATGAATGCATGGGATTGGAGGGATGGGGCCTGGGTGGGATTGTTGTCAGTGCAGGCTCAATGGGCTGAATGACCTTCTGCACTGTAGGGATTCTAGAATTCTACTTTTCTACTGAACTTTGTGTAATCAGCAAATTTAGCTAACTAATCTTCAATCAACGCCAATATGTTACCCATGACACCACAAGCTTTCATTTTCCATAATAACCTTTGATGTGACATCTTATTAAATGCCTTCTGGAGATCTAAGTCCAGTACATCCACTGGTTCCCCTTTATCTACAGCACATGCGACTCCTTCAAAGAACTCCACACAGCACAGAAGTTAAGGAGAGCACATTAAGTAGTAAAGGCAGTGTCAGTAATCCTAGTACCAGACAGATCAGGCAAAAACAAGACAGAGAGCAAGGGAAGTCCAGATTAAACTGCATTTATTTCAATGCAAGAGGCCTGATGGGCAAGGCAGGTGAACTCAGGGTATGGATGGGCACATGGGACTGGGATAGTATAGCAATTACTGAAACATGGCTAAGGGAGAGACAGGACTGGCAGCTCAATGTTCCAGGGTACAGATGCTATAGGAAAGATAGAACAGGAGGTAAGAGAGTAGGGGGTGTTGCATTTTTGATCAGGGAAAGCATCACGGCCATACTGAGATGGGATATATCCGAGGGTTCACCCACTGAGTCTATATGGGTAGAACTGAGAAATAAGAAGGGGGAAATCACTTTGATAGGGTTGTACTATAGGCCCCCAAATAGTCAGCAGGAAATTGTGGAGCAAATACGTAAGGAGATGACAGATAGCTCTGAGAAAAATAGGGTGGTAATAGTCAGAGATTTTAACTTTCCCAACATTGACTGGGAGAGCCATAGTATTAGAGGGTTGGATAGAGAGAAATTTGTGGAGTGTATTCAGGAAGAATTTCTCATTCAGTATGTGGATGGCCCGACTAGAGAGGGGGCAAAACTTGACCTCCTCTTGGGAAATAAGGAAGGGCGGGTTACAGAAGTGTTAGTGCGGGATCACTTTGGGACCAGTGACCAGAATTCTATTAGTTTTAAGACAGCTATGGAGAATGATAGGTCCGGCCCATAAATTAATATTCTAAATTGGGGCTAGGCCAATTTTGATGGTATCAGGCAGGAACTTTCAAAAGTTAATCGGGGGAATCTGTGGGAAGGCAAAGGGACGTCTGGTAAGTGGAAGGCTTTCAAAAGTGTGTTAACCAGGGTTCAGGGTAAGCACATTCCTCTTAGAGTGAAGGGCAAGGCTGGTAGAAGTAGGGAACCCTGGATGACTCGGGGTATTGAGGCCCTGGTCAAGAAGAAGACAGGCACATGACATGCATAGGCAGCTAGGATCAAGTGAATCCCTTGAAGAGTGTATGGGGCATAGGAGTAAGTTAAGAGAGAAATCAGGAGGGCAAAAAGGGGACACAAGATTGTTTTGGCAGATAAGGCAAAGAAGAATCCAAAAGGCTTCTACAAATACATAAAGAGTAAAAGGGTAACGAGGGTGAGAGTACGGCCTCTGGAGAATCAAAAAGGTCATCTATGTGCGGATCCACAAGAGATGGGTGAGATCCTAAATGAATATTTCTCATCAGTATTTACTGTTGAGAAAAGCATGGGTGTTAGGGAACTTGGGGAAATAAATAGTGATGTCTTGAGGAGTGTACATATTACAGAGAAGGTGGTGCTGGAAGTCTTAAAGGGCATCAAGTTAGATAAATTCCCGGGACCTGATGAAGTGTATCCCAGGACATTGTGGGAGACTAGGGAGGAAATTGTGGGTCCCCAAGTCGAGATATTTGTATGATCAATAGTCACGGGTGAGGTGCCTGAAGATTGGAGAGTGGCAAATGTTGTACCTTTGTTTGAAAAGGGCTGCAGGGAAAAGCCTGGGAACTACAGGCCAGTGAGCCTCACATCTGTGGTGGGTAAATTGTTGGAAGATATTTTGAGAGACAGGATCTACAGGCATTTAGGAACACAAGGACTGATTAGGGACAGTCAGCATGGCTTTGTGAGTGGAAAATCATGTCTCACAAATTTGAGTTTTTTGAAGAGTAATCAAGAAAGTAGATGAGGGCAGTGCAGTTGATGTTGTCTACATGGACTTTAGCAAGGCCTTTGATAAGGTACCGCATAGTAAGTTGTTGCATAAGGTTAAATCTCACAGGATCCAGGGTGAGGTATCTAAATGGATACAATATTGGCTTCTTAATAGAAGCCAGAGGATGGTGGTAGAGAGTTGTTTTTCAAACTGGAGGCCTGTGACCAGCGGTGTGCCTCAGGGATCAGTGCTGGGCCCACTGTTATTTGTCATTTATATTAATGATTTGGATGAGAATTTGAAGAAATGAGAAAGGATCTAAAAAGCGTGGATTGGGACAGGCTGTTCTCTGGCAAGCTTGTGATTGGTAAGTGGGAGGCCTTCAAAGGAGAAATTTTGAGAGTGCAGAGTTTGTATGTTCCTGTCAGGATTAAAGACAAAGTGAATAATAAGGAACCTTGGTTCTCGAGGGATACTGGCACTCTGATAAAGAAGAGATATGTATGACATGTACAAGCAACAGAGAGCAAATAAGATGCTTGAGGAGTATAAAAAACTGCAAGAAACTACTTAAGAAAGAAATCAGAAGGGCTAAAAGAAGACATGAACATAGAACATAGAACATTACAACGCAGAACAGGCCCTTCGGCCCACGATGTTGCGCCGACCAGTTAAAAAACAATGACCCTCTAACCTAAACCAAACCCTTTCCATCCATAAACCTATCCACGGATCTCTTAAACGCCCCCAAACTAGGCACATCCACAACTGCAGCAGGCAGGGCATTCCAATCCCTCACCACCCTCTGGGTAAAGAACCTACCCCTGACATCCGTCCTATAATTACCACCCCTTAATTTAAAGCTATGCCCCCTCGTGCTAGCTTTCTCCATCCGAGGAAAAAGGCTATCACTGTCCACCCTATCCAAACCTCTAATCATCTTATATGTTTCAATAAGGTCCCCTCGCAGCCGCCTTCTTTCTAATGAAAACAACCTCAAATCCCTCAGTCTCTCCTCATAGGACCTCCCCTCCATACCAGGCAACATCCTGGTAAACCTCCTCTGCACCCTCTCCAAAGCCTCCACATCCTTCCTATAATGTGGGGACCAGAACTGCACACAATACTCCAAGTGCGGACGCACCAGAGTTTTGTACAGTTGCAACATGACGCTGCGGCTCTTAAATTCAATCCCCCTACCAATATACGCCAAGACACCGTATGCCTTCCTAACAACCCTATCTACTTGATTCCCAACTTTCAGGGATCTATGTACACATACACCTAGATCCCTCTGTTCATCCACACTATTCAGAGTCCTACCGTTAGCCCTATACTCTACACATCCATTATTCCTGCCAAAGCGAATTACCACACACTTTTCTGCATTAAACTCCATCCTCCACCTCTCGGCCCAGATCTGCAACTTGACCAAGTCTCCCTGTAGACTAAGACACCCTTCCTCACTATCTACCAACCTCCGACTTTGGTGTCATCAGCAAATTTACTAATCCACCCAGCTATACCCTCATCCAGATCATTTATAAAAGGTGGGAGGTTGCTTTGGCAGTCAAGGTGAAGGATGATCCTAAGAGGATCTACAGGTACATTCTTCAGTATATGTATCTGTCAGTACTGACACTTATCCGTCAGTAGTAGATAAAATATTGGAAGGAATACTAAGCGATAGGATCTACAAATATTTGGATAGACAGGGATTTATTAGGGAGAGTCAACATGGCTTTGTGCGTGGTAGGTCATGTTTAACCAATTAGTGTTTTTCGAGGAGGTTACCAGAAAAGTGGATGAAGAGAAGGCAGTGGATGTTGTCTACATGAACTTCAGTAAGGCCTTCGACAAGGTCCTGCATGGGAGGTTAGTTAGGAAGGTTTAGTCACTAGGTATAAATGGAGAGGTTGTAAATTGGATTAGACACTGGCTCAATGGAAGAAGCCAGAGAGTGGTAGTGGAGGATTGTTTCTCTGAGTGGAGGCCTGTGACTAGTGGTGTGCCGCAGGGATCAGTGCTGGGTCCATTGCTGTTTGTCATCTATATCAATGATCTGGATGATAATGTGGTAAATTGGACCAGCAAATTTGCTGATGATACGAAGATTGGAGGTGTGGTGGACAGTGAGGAAGGTTTTCAAAGCTTGCAGAGGGAGTTGGACCAGCGAGAAAAATGGGCTGAAAAATGGCAGGTGGAGTTTAATGCAGACAAGTGTGAGGTATTGCACTTTGGAAGGACAAACCAAAGTAGAACATACAAGGTAAATGGTAAGACACTGAAGAGTGTAGTAGAACAGAGGGATCTGGGATTACAGATACATAATTCCCTAAAAGTGGCGTCACAGGTAGATAGGGTTGTAAAGACTGCTTTTGGAACATCGGCCTTTATAAATCAAAGTATCAAGTATAAGAATTGAAATATTATGGTGAGGTTATATAAGACATTGGTGAGGCCGAATTTAAAGTACTGTGTGCAGTTTTGGTCACCTAATTACAGGAAAGATATTAATAAGAGCGCAGAGAAGGTTTACAAGGATGTTGCTGAGACTTGAGAAGCTGAGTTATAGAGAAAGGTTGAATAGGTTAGGACTTTATTCTCTGGAGCGTAGAAGAATGAGGGGAGATTTGATAGTGGTGTATAAAATGATGGGTATAGATAGAGTGAATGCAAGCAGGCTTTTCCCACTGAGGCTCGGGGAGAAAAAAACTAGAGGACATGGGTTAAAGATGAAAGGAGAAAAGTTTAAAGGGAATATTAGGGGGGGGATTCTTCACGCAGAGAGTGGTGGGAGTGTGGAATGAGCTGCTGGATAAAGTGGTAAATGTGGGGTCACTTTTAACATTTAAGAAAAACTTGGACAGGTTCATGGATGAGAGGGGTGTGGAGGGATATGGTCCAGGTACAGGTCAGTGGGACTAGGCAGTAAAATGGTTCGGCACAGACAAGAAGGGCCAAAAGGCCTGTTTCTGTGCTGTAATTTTCTATGGTTCTATGGCAGGCATGGTTAGTAAGTTTGCAGATGACACTCAGATTGGTGGCATAGTGGACAGTGAAGAAAGTTATCTTCAATTCCAATGGAATTTTGATCAATTGGGCCAGTGGACTGACGAATGGCAGATGGAATTTAATTTAGACAAATGCCAGGTGATGCATTTTGGTCGATTGAACCAGGGCAGGAACTGGAGCTGGAACTGGATGAACTCAGGATCATTTGGGAGGCAGAGACAGTTATAGATAAAAGCTACAGGGAGGTAGTTACTCCTAGAAATGAAGATACTTGGGTGACTGTTAGAAGGGGTAAGAAGCAGTCAGTGCAGTGATCCCCTGTGGCCATTCCTTTGTTTAACAAGTATACCATTTTAGATACTGTTGTGGGGACGACTCACCAAGGGTAAGTCATGGCATACAGATCTCTGGCACAGAGTCTGCCCCTGTTGCTCAGAAGGGAAGGGGGGAAAGAGGAGTGAAGCATTAGTCATTGGGGACTCAATAGTTAGGGGGACAGATAGGAGACTCTGTGGGAACGAGAGAGACTCGCGGTTGGTGCGTTGCCTCCCAGGTGCCGGGGTCCATGATGCCTCGGATCGTGTTTTCAGGATCCTTAAGGGGGAGGGGGATCAGCCCCAAGTCGTGATCCACTTAGGCACTGAAGACTAGGCAGGAAAAGGGATGGGGATGTAAGGCAGAAATTCAGGGAGTTAGGGTGGAAGCTTAGAGCTAGAACAGACAGGGTTGTTATCTCTGATTTGTTACCCGTGCCATGTGCTACGAGGAGACGAATAGGGAGAGACAGCAGTTGAACGTGTGGCTACAGGGATGGTGCAGGAGGGAGGGATTCAGATACCTGGATAACTGGGGATCATTCTGGGGTAGGTGGGACCTCTACAAATGGCATGGACTGCACCTGAACCAGAGGGGGTACCAATATCCTGGAGGGGAAATTTGCTAATGCTCTTTGGGAGGGTTTAAACTAATTCAGCAGGGGGATGGGAACCTGAATTGTAGCTCCAGTGTTCAGGAGGTTGAGAGTGGTGAGGTCATGAATAATGTTCAAGCTCGCAGGAGTGTACCCGCAGGCAGGAAGGTGGTTTGAAGTGTGTCTACTTCAATGCCAGGAGCATTCGGAATAAGGTGGGTGAACTTGCAGCGTGGGTTGGTACCTGAGACTGCGATGTTGTGGCTATTTTGGAGACATGGATAGAGCAGGGACAGGAATGGTTGTTGGAGATTCCAGGGTTTAGATGTTTCAGTAAGATCAAGGAAGATGGTAAAAGAGGGGGAGGTGTGGCGTTGTTAGTCAGGGACAGTATTATGGTGGCAGAAAGGACGTTTGATGTGGACTTTTCTATTGAGGTAGTATGGCCTGAGAGTAGAAACAGGAAAGGAGAGGTCACTCTGCTGGGAGTTTTCTATAGGTCTCCAAAAAGTTCCAGAGACGTAGAGGAAAGGATCGCAAAGATGATTCTGGATAGGAGCGAAAGTAACAGGGTAATTGTTCTGGGGGATTTTAACTTTACAAATATTGACTGGAAAAGCTATTGGTCGAGTGCTTTTGATGGGTCAGTTTTGTCTAATGTATGCAGGAGGGTTTCATAAGAACATAAGAAATAGGAGTAGGAGTAGGCCATCTAGCCCTTCGAGCCTGCCCCGCCATTCAATAAGATCATGGCTGATCTGTCGCTGCTCAGTTCCACTTTCCCGCCCTCTCCCCATAACCCTTAGTCCCCTCTCTTATCAAAAACCCATCAACCCGCGTCTTAAAAATATTTAGCGAGGCAGCCTCCACCACTTCAACGGGCAGAGAATTCCAGAGATTCACCACCCTTTGAGTGAAGAAGTTCCTCCTCAACTCCGTTCTCCTGACACAGTATGTAGATAGGCCAACAAGATGTGAGGCCACATTGGATTTGGTACTGGGTAATGAACCAGGCCAGGTGTTAGATTTGGAGGTAGGTGAGCACGTTGGTGATAGTGACCACAATTTGGATACATTTACATTAGCAATGGAAAGGGACAGGTATATACTGCAGGGCAAGAGTTATAGCTGGGGGAAAGGAAATTATGATGCCATTAGGCAAGATTTAGGATGCATAGGATGTGGAAGGAAACTGCAGGGAATGAGCACAATTGAAATGTGGAGCTTGTTCAAGGAGCTATGTCTGAACCCAAGATCAAACTATCCCACTCCCTATCATTCTGGAGTGTTCCATGTGCCTATCCAATAACTGCTTGAAAGGTCCTAAAGTGTCCGACTCCACTATCACAGCAGGCAGTGTATTCCACACCCCAACCACTCTCTGAGTAAAGAATCTACCTCGGACATCCCTCCTATATCTCCCACCATGAAGCTTATAGTTATGCTTATAGTAACAGCTACATCCACCCGAGGAAATAGTCTCTGCACGTCCCCTCTATCTATCCCCCTCATCATCTTATAAACCTCTATTAAGTCGTCTCTCATCCTCCTCCATTCTAAAGAGAAAAGCCCCAGCTCCCTCAACCCTTCCTCATAAGGCCTACCCTCCAAACCAGGCAGCATCCTGGTAAATCTCCTCTGCACTCTCTCCAATGCTTCCACATCCTTCTTATAGTGAGGTGACCAGAACTGAACACAATATTCCAAATGTGGTCTCACCAAGGTCCGGTATAGTTGCAGCATAACCCCACGGCTCTTAAACTCAAACCCCCTGTTAATAAACACTAACACACTATAAACCTTCTTCACGGCTCTATCCACTTGAGTGGCAACCTTCAGAGATCTGTGGATATGAACCCCAAGATCTCTCTGTTCCTCCACATTCCTCAGAACCCTGCCGTTGACCCTGTAATCCACATTCAAGTTTGTCCTACCAAAATGAATCACCTCACGCTTATCAGGGTTAAACTCCATCTGCCACTTTTCAGCCCAGCTCTGCATCCTATCAATGTCTCTTTGCAGCCTGCAAGAGCCCCCCACCTCATCCACTACTCCACCAATCTTGGTGTCATCAGCAAATTTACTGACCCACCCTTCAGCCCCCTCTTCCAAGTCATTGATAAAAATCACAAATAGCAGAGGACCCAGCACTGACCCCTGTGGTACACCGCTGGTAACTGGCCTCTAGTTTGAAAATGTTCCCTCCACCACCACCCTCTGTCTTCTATGAGACAGCCAGTTACTTATCCAATCGGCCAGATTTCCTTCTATCCCACACAGCCTTATCTTCTTCATGAGCCTACCATGGGGAACCTTATCAAACGCCTTACTAAAATCCATGTATACGACATCAGCTGCTCTACCTTCATCTACACACTTAGTTACCTCCTCAAAGAATTCAATCAAATTTGTGAGGCAGGACTTACCCCTCACAAAACCATGCTGACTATCCCGGATTAAACTGAATCTTTCCAAATGGTCGTAAATCCTGTCTCTCAGGACCTTTTCCATTAACTTACCGACCACCAAAGTAAGACTAACTGGTCTATAATTACCAGGGTCATTCCTGTTTCCTTTCTTGACGAGAGGAACAACATTTGCCACTCTCCAATCCCCGTGGACAGTGAGGCCCCAAAGATCAAAGTTAAAGGCTCCGCAATCTCATCCCTTGCCTCCCAAAGCATCCTAGGATGTATCCCATCTGGCCCAGGGGACTTATCCACCCTCAGGTTTTTCAAAATTGCTAATATATCTTCCCTCAGAACATCTATTTCCTCCGGCCTGTATCATGCACTCATCCTCAAAAACATGGCCCCTCTCCTTAGTGAACACTGAAGAAAAGTATTCATTCATCACCTCTCCTATCTCTTCTGGCTCCATGCACAAGCTCCCACTACTATCCTTGACCAGCCCGAACCTCACCCTGGTCTTTCTTTTATTTTTCACATAAGAATAAAAAGCCTTGGGATTTTCCTTTATCTGACCCGCCAAGGACTTCTCATGCCCCCTCCTAGCTGTCCTAAGCCCTTTCTTTAACTCATTCCTAGCTACCTTGTAACCCTCAAGCCATCCAACTGAACCTTGTTTTTTCATTCTTATATACGCTTCCTTTTTCTTCTTGACAAGGCATTCCTTTGTGAACCATGGTTCCCTCACTCGGCCATTTCCTCCCTGCCTGACTGGGACATACCTATCAAGGACATGCAGTAGTTGTTCCTTGAACAAGCTCCACTTTTCGTTTGTGCCCATACCTGACAGTTTCTGTTCCCATCTTATGCTCCCTAATTCTTGCCTAATCGCATCATAATTACCCCTGCCCCAATTATAAACCTGCCGTGTGACCCTATCCCTCTCCATTGCAATAATGAAGGACACCGAATTGTGGTCACTATCTCCAAAGCGCTCTCCCACAAACAAACCTAACACTTGGCCCGGTTCATTACCCAGTACCAAGCCCAATGTGGCGCCATCTCTTGTTGACTTATCCACATATTGTGTTAGGAAACTCTCCTGCACACACTGTACAAAAAGCGCCCCATCAAAAAAATGATTTTATTACGGACAGTCAACACGGATTTGTGAAGGGTAGGTTGTGCCTGACAAACTTTATTGCGTTCTTTGAAAAGATGACCAAAGAGGTGGATAAGGGTAAAGCAGTTGACGTGGTGTATATGGATTTCAGCAAAGTGTTTGATAAGGTTCCCCATGGTAAGCTACTGCAGAAAATGCAGATGCATGGGATTGAGGGTGATTTAGCAGTTTGGATCAGGAATTGGCTAGCTGATAGAAGACAGAGGGGGGTGGTTGATGGGAAATATTCAACCTGGAATTCAGTTACAAGTGGTGTACCTCAGGGATCTGTTTTGGGGCCACTGCTGTTTGTCATTTTTATAAATGACCTAGATGAGGGTGTAGAAGGATGGGTTAGTAAATTTGCTGATGACACCAAAGTCGGAGGAGTTGTAGACGGTGAGGATGGATGTTACAGTTTGCAGAGGGACATAGGTAAGCTGCAGAGCTGGGCTGAGAGGTGGCAGATGGAGTTTAATACGGAAAAGTGTGAGGTGATTCACTTTGGACGGAGTAACAGGATTACAGAGTATTGGGCTAATGGAAGGACTCTTGGTAGTGTGGATGAGCAGAGAAATCTCTAGATCATAGATCCCTGAAAGTTGGCACCCAGGTTGATAAGGTTGTTAAGAAGGCGTACGGTGAGTTAGCTTTTATTGGTAGAGGGATTGAATTTTGGAGCCGTGAGGTCATGTTGCAACTGTACAAAACTCTGGTGTGGCCGCACTTGGAGTATTGCGTACAGTTCTGGTTGCCGCATTATAGGAAGGATGTGGAAGCATTGGAAAGGGTGCAGAGGAGGTTTACCAGGATGTTGCCTGGTATGGTGGGAAGGTCTTATGAGGAAAGGCTGAGGGACTTGAGGTTATTTTCATTAGAGAGAAGGTTAAGAGGTGACCTAATTGAGGCAGACAAGATGATCAGAGGGTTAGATAGGGTGGACAGTGAAAGCCTTTTTCCTCGGATGGTGATGGCTAACACAAGGGGACATAGCTTTAAATTAAGGGGTAGTAATTATAGGACGGATGTCAGAGGTAGGTTCTTTACTCAGAGGGTAGTAAGGACGTGGAATGCCCTGCCTGCAGCAGTTGTGGACTCGCCAACTTTAAGAGCACTCAAATGGTCATTGGATAGGCATATGGATAACATTGGAATAGTTTAGGTTAGAGGGTCATTAGATTGGTTCCACTGGTCGGCGCAACATCGAGGGCCGAAGGGCCTGTATTGAGCTGTAATGTTCTATGTTCTATGTTCATCTGAACTATTCGACCTATAAAGGTTCCAATCAATATTTGGAAAAGTCAATATTTGATAAGTATGTACCTGTCAGGCAGGGAGGAAGTGGTCGAGCGAGGGGACCCTGGTTTACTAAAGAAGTTGAATCTCTTGTAAAAAGGAAGAAGGAGACTTATGTCAAGATGAGACGTGAAGGCTCAGTTAGGGTGCTTGAGAGTTACAAGTTAGCCAGAAGAACCTAAACAGAAAGCTAAGAAGAGCCAGGAGGGGACATGAGAAGTCTTTGGCAGGTAGGATCAAGGAAAACCCTAAAGCTTTCTATGTCAGGAATAAAAGAATGACTAGGGTAAGATTAGGGCCAGTCAAGGACAGTAGTAGAAAGTTGTGCGTGGAGCCCGAAGAGGTAGGAGAGGCACTAAATGAATATTTTTTGTCAGTATTCACGCAGGAAAAAGACAATGTAGTCGAAGAGAATACTGAGATACAGGCTATTAGACCAGACGGGATTGAGGTTCATAAGGAGGAAGTGTTAGCAATTCTGGAACATATGAAAATAGATAAGTCCTCTGCACCGGATGGGATATATCCTAGGATTCTCTGAGAAGCTAGGGGAGAGATTGCAGAACCTTTGGCTTTGATCTTTATGTCGTCATTGTCTACAGGAATAGTGCCAGAAGACTGGAGGATAGCAAACGTTGTCCCCTTGTTCAAGAAGGGGATAGAGACAACTCTGGTAATTATAGACCAGTGAGCCTTACTTCTGTGTGGCAAAGTTTTAGAAAGGATTATAAGAGATAGAATTTATAAGCATCTAGAAAGGAATAATTTGATTAGGGATAGTCAACACGGTTTTGTGGAGGGTAGGTTGTGCCTCACAAACCTTATTGAGTTCTTTGAGAAGGTGACCAAAGAGGTGGATGAGGGTAAAGCAGTTGATGTGGTGTATATGAATTTCAGTAAACTGTTTGATAAGGTTCCCCACAGTAAGCTATTGCAGAAGGTATGGAGGCATGGGATTGAGAGTGATTTAGTGGTTTGGATCAGGAATTCGCTAGCTGTAAGAAGACAGAGGGTGGTGGTTGATGGGAAATATTCAACCTGGAGTTCAGTTACTAGTGGTGTACCGCAGGGATCTGTTTTGGGGCTATTGCTGTTTGTCATTTTTATAAATGACCTGGATGAGGGCGTAGAAGAATGGATTAGTAAATTTGCGGACGACACCAAAGTCGGTGGAGTTGCGGACAGTGCAGAAGGATGTTGCAGAGGGGCATAGATAAGCTGCAGAGCTGGGCAGAGAGGTGGCAAATAGAGTTTAATGCAGATAAGTATGAAGTGAACATAGATAGAACATAGAACATAGAACATTACAGCGCGGAACAGGCCCTTCGGCCCACAATGTTGCGCCGACCAGTCTTATTTTTTAAAAAAAAAACATTGACCCTCTAATCTAAACCAATCCCTTTTCGTCCATAAACCTATCCACCAATCTCTTAAACGCCCCCAAACTAGGCGCATTTACAACTGCAGCAGGCAGGGCATTCCAGTCCCTCACCACCCTCTGGGTAAAGAACCTGCCCCTGACATCCGTCCTATAACTACCCCCCCTTAATTTAAAGCCATGCCCCCTCGTGCTAGATTTCTCCATCCGAGGAAACAGGCTATCACCATCCACCCTATCTAAACCTCTAATCATCTTATATGTTTCTACAAGATCCCCTCTTAGCCGCCTTCTTTCCAGTGAAAACAACCCCAAATCCCTCAGTCTCTCCTCATAGGACCTCCCCTGCATACCAGGCAACATCCTGGTAAACCTCCTCTGCACCCTCTCCAAAGCCTCCACATCCTTCCTGTAATGTGGGGACCAGAACTGCACACAGTACTCCAAGTGCGGCCGCACCAGAGTTGTGTACAGTTGCAACATGACGCTGCGACTCCTAAATTCAATCCCCCTACCAATAAACGCCAAGACACCGTACGCCTTCTTAACAACCTTATCCACTTGATTCCCAACTTTCAGGGATCTATGTACACATACACCTAGATCCCTCTGCTCCTCCACTCTATTCAAAGTCCTCCCGTTAGCCCTATACTCAACACATCTGTTATTCCTACCGAAATGGATTACCTCACACTTCTCCGCATTAAACTCCATCCGCCACCTCGCGGCCCAGCTCTGCAACCTATCCAAGTCACCCTGCAAACTTCGACACCCTTCCTCACAATCTACCACACCTCCGACTTTGGTGTCATCAGCAAACTTACTAATCCACCCAACTATACCCTCATCCAGATCATTAATAAAGATTACAAACAGCAGTGGCCCCAAAACAGATCCCTGAGGCACACCACTCGTAACTGAACTCCATGATGAATAATTACCATCAACCACCACCCTCTGTCTCCTATCTGCTAACCAATTCCTGATCCAAGTACCTAAATTACCACCAATCCCATACATCTGCATTTTCTGCAGAAGCATACCATGGTGAACCTTATCAAACGCCTTACTAAAATCCATATATACCACGTCTACTGCCTTACCCCTATCCACCTCTTTGGTCACCTTCTCAAAGAACTCAATAAGGTTAGTAAGGCACGACCTTCCCACTACAAAACCATGCTGACTATCTCTAATCAATTCATTACTCTCCAAATAACTATAAATCCTATCCCTAATAATTCTTTCTAAAACCTTACCCACTACAGAAGTAAGACTCACTGGTCTGTAATTCCCAGGGAAGTCTCTGCTCCCCTTCTTAAACAATGGGACAACATTCGCTGTCCTCCAATCTTCCGGTACTATACCAGAGACCAACGACGACCTGAAGATCAGAGCCAGTGGCTCTGCAATCACCTCTCTTGCCTCCCATAGAATCCTAGGGTAAATCCCGTCCGGGATTTACCGTGATTCACTTTGGAAGGAGTAACAGGAATACAGAGTACTGGGCTCATGGTAAGTTACTTGGTAGTGTGGATGAGAGATCGAGGTGTCCATGTACATAGATCCTTGAAAGTGGGCACCAAGGTTGATAGGGTTGTTAAGAAGGTGTGCAGTGTGTTAATTTTTATTGGTAGAGGGATTGAGTCTCAGAGCCATGAGGTCATGATGCAGCATACCGCACTTGGACATCTTTTTGTAGTATATATAAATGACTTGGAAGAGGGAGTAAGTGGTGTGATCAGCAAATTTGCAGATGACACTAAGATGGCTGGATTGGCGGGCAGTGAGGAGCAGTGTCTGGCAATACAACGGGATATCGATAGGCTGGTATATTGGGCAGATATGTGGCAAATGGAGTTTAATCCTGATAAATGTGAGGTGATGCATTTTGGCTGAAATAATGTAGGGGGGAGTTTTATGATAAAGGGCAGATCTATAAAGAGTATAGAAACGCAGCGGGACCTGAGGGTGCAACTGCACAAGTCTCTGAAGGTGGCAGTACAAGTGGAGAAGGCTGTGAAGAAAACTTATGGTATGCTAGCCTTTATAGGAAGGGGTACAGAGTATAAGAGCTGGAGTCTAATGTTGCAGTTGTATAGAACATTGGTTAGGCCGGATTTGGAGTACTGCATCCAGTTCTGGTGGCCTTACTACCGGAAAGACGTGGAGACCCTGGAGAGAGTGCAGAGGAGGATTACCAGGATGCTACCTGGTATGGAAGGACTGGGTTATGAGGAAAGATTGAGCAAATTGGGGCTGTTTTCCCTTGAAAGACGGCGACTGAGGGGAGATCTAATAGAGGTATATAAGATTATGAAGGGTATAGATACAGTAAACATTGGTAAGCTTTTTCCTATGTTAGAAATGCATAGTACGAGGGGCCATGGGCTTAGGGTGAGGGGGGAGAGGTATAACACAGATATTGGAGGGAGGTTTTTCACACAGAGGGTAGTGGGGGTATGGAATGCTCTGCCAAGCAAGGTGGTGGAGGCAGGCACGCTGGAGTTGTTTAAGAGTTACTTAGACAGGCACATGAGTGGGTTGGAGATGGAAGGATATAGGAGATTGTTTTAAGTAAGGTTCAGTAGCCTTGGGATGTTCCTGGTAACGTATAAGGATGTGGAATGATACTAATGTTTTTCTCTTTTAATTCACAGGTTTTAAGTCGGTCCGCCTTGTTGCCCAACGAGGGGCATACACGCGATGGGTCGTACAAGGGCTGCTCTTGGATGTCCGAGAATAGCCTAGTACTTCATGTCGGTAGTGTACGCTTAAACTGGACCAGATGCTGGGCAACACAACAGCTCAATGACTATCACTGCTTGCTGTGCAGGCACATGGATTTGGGCCAGTGTCTGCGGGAGTTTACGCATTCTCCCTGTGCTTGCGTGGGTTTTCTCCAGGTGCTCTGGTTTCCTCCCACACCCCAAAGATGTGCTATTAGGCTGATTGGAGGTAATAAATTGTCCCTAAATTAGTTTTCCCTCAATGTGGAATGCCATAAGCATAGATAAGGGTCATGGGTGGAGGGGGGACTGGTAATGTTAGAATGGCAGTGCGGGCTCGTTGGGCCGAAGGGCCTGTTTCCCGGGCTGTTTTTGTTCTTTGTTTATTGCATATAGTTCTGGTCGCCGCATTATAAGAAAGATGTGGAAGCATTGGAAAGGGTGCAGAGGAGGTTTGCCAGGATGTTGCCTGGTATGGTGGGAAGGCTGTTGTCGTTAGAGAGAAGAAGTTTAAGAGGTGACTTAATAGAGGCATATAAGATGAGCAGAGGATTACATAGAGTGGACATGTGAATCTTTTTCCTCGGATGGTGATGGCCAACACAAGGGGACATAGCTTTAAATTGAGGGGTGATAGATTAGGATAGATGTCAGAGGTAGGTTCTTTACTCAGAGTAGTGAGAGCATGGAATGCCCTGCCTGCAACAGTAGTGGATTTGCCAACATTAAGGGCATTTAAATGGTCATTGGATAAACATATGGATGATATTGAATAGCATAGGTTAAATGGGCTTTAGATTGGTTGCACAGGTTGGCGCAACATCGAGGGCTGAAGGACCTGTCCTGCGCTGTAATGTTCTATGTTCTAGGACTCGCTCAGTTAATGGTAGGGTGTTGGGGAGAGTTACAGAACAAAGAGATTGAAGGGTACATGTTCATAGCTCCTTGAAAGTGGAATCACAGGTGGACAGAGTGGTGAAGAAGGCATTTGGCATGCTTGGTTTCATTGGTCAGAACATTGAATACAGGAGTTGGGATGTTTTGTTGAAGTTGTACAAGACATTGGTGAGACCACACTTGGAATACTGTGTGCAATTCTGGTCACCCTATTATAGAAAGGATATTATTAAACTAGAAAGAGTACAGAAAAGATTTACTGGAATGCTACCAGGAGTTGATGAATTGAGTTATAAAGAGAGGTTGGATAGACTGGGACTTTTTTCTCTGGAGTGTAGGAGGCTGACAGGTGATCTTACAGGGGTCTATAAAATAATGAGGAGTATAGATCAGATAGATAGTCAATACCTTTTCCCAAAGGTAGGGGAGTCTAAAACTAAACCTTCTTTACCGATTGTAAAGAAGGAATGTAGGAGAATGGATAACCAGCCGTGGTTAGCGAAGGAAATAAAGGAGAGTATTAAATTAAAAGCTGATGCATTCAGAGTGGCTAAAAGTAGTGGGCGATTAGAAGATTGGGAGAAATTTAAAAATCAACAAAGAATGACTAAGAAGTTGATAAAGAAAGGAAGGATAGACTATGAAGCTAAACTAGCACTAAATATGAAAAAGGACAGTAAGAGTTTTTACAAATACATAAAGAAGAGGAGGCTGGCTAGAGTGAATGTTGGACCCTTAGAGGATGAGAGGGGGGATTTAGTGGTGGGAGATGAGGAAATGGCTGAGGCCTTAAATAAGTTTTTTGCCTCAGTCTTCACGGGTGAGGACACGAATAGTTTGCCAGATATTAAAGGTAGAAGAATGGTAGGAGTTGAGGGCCTGAATGCGATTACTGTCACTAGAGAGGTAGTGCTTGATAGACTAATGGGACTGAAGGTGGACAAGTCCCCAGGACCAGATGGAATGCACCCCAGGGTTCTGAAGGAAATGGCAGAGGTGATAGTGAATACCTTAGTGATTATTTACCAAAATTCGCTGGATTCCGGGGAAGTGCCGGAAGATTGGAAAATGGCTAATGTTATGCCGCTGTTTAGAAAAGGTAGCAGGCAAAAGGCAGGGAATTATAGGCCAGTTAGTTTAACGTCTGTATTTGGAAAAATGCTTGAATCCGTCATCAAAGAAGAAATAGTGAGGCACCTAGAAAAGAATGGTTTGATAGAGCAGACGCAGCACAGATTCGTTAAGGGGAAGTCGTGTTTGACGAATTTATTGGATTTCTGTGAGGATGTGACTAATGCGGTAGACAGAGGGGAACCGGGGGATGTGGTGTTTTTAGATTTTCAAAAGGCGTTTGATAAGGTGCCTCATAAAAGGTTGCTACTGAAGGCTAGGGTGCACAGAGTTGGAGGTAAGGTGTTAGCGTGGATAGAGGATTGGTTGTCTAATAGGAAGCAGAGAGTTGGTATCAATGGGTGCTATTCTGGTTGGAGATTGGTGACTAGTGGAGTGCCGCAGGGATCGGTGCTGGAGCCTCAACTATTTACCATTTATATAGATGATCTGGAGGAGGGGGCTGAGTGTAGGGTGACAAAATTTGCTGATGACACGAAGATGAGTGGAAAAGCAAATTGCGTGGAGGGTGTGGAAAGTCTGCAGAGGGATCTGGATAGGCTAAGCGAGTGGCCGAGGACCTGGCAGATAGAGTATAATGTTAGCAAGTGTGAGGTTATCCACTTTGGCAGAAATAATAGTAGGAGGGATTACTATTTAAAGGGCGA
Organism: Carcharhinus amblyrhynchos; assembly: GCF_965287045.1. NCBI lineage: Eukaryota > Metazoa > Chordata > Chondrichthyes > Carcharhiniformes > Carcharhinidae > Carcharhinus > Carcharhinus amblyrhynchos. The sequence goes on from NW_027649798.1 coordinate 1,050,414, forward strand.
AAAGCCGCAGCATGGTACAGTGCAGAGGGACCTGGGGGTCCTTGTGCACGAGTCGCAAAAACCCAGTCTGCAGATGCAGCAGGTGATCAAGAAGGCGAATGGGATGCTGGCCTTTATAGCGAGGGGGATAGAATATAAAAGAAGGGGTGTCTTGCTGCAACTGTACAGGGTACTGGTCAGGCTGCAGCTGGAGTACTGTGTGCAGGTTTGGTCGCTGCACTTGCGCAAGGATATTTTGGCCTTGGAGGGATTGCAGAGGAGGTTTACTAGGCTGATACCGGAGATGAGGGGGTTGGACTATGAAGAGAGACTAAATAGACTGGGTCTGTACTCATTGGAGTTTAGAAGGATGAGGGGGGGATCTTATAGAGACGTATAAGATAATGAAAGGGATGGATAGGGTAGAGGTAGAGAGATTCTTCCCGCTTAGAAAGGATAGCAGGACTAGAGGGCACAGCCTCAAGATAAGGGGGGTGCAGTTTAGATCGGAGTTGAGGAGGAACTTCTTCACTCAAAGGGTGGTGAATCTCTGGAATGGTGGAGGCTACCTCGCTAAATATATTTAAGTCACGGGTAGATAGATTTCTGATAGACAAGGGAATTAAGGGTTATGGGGAGAGGGCGGGAATGTGGAACTGATCCACTTCAGATCAGCCATGATCTTATTGAATGGCGGGGCAGGCTCGTAGGGCTAGATGGCCCACTCCTGCTCCTATTTCTTATGTTCTTATGTCCTTATGTAAAAGGCATTGATTTAAGGTGAGAGGGGAAAGATACAAAAGTGTCCAGAGGGACAATGTTTTCACAGAGAGGTCTGGAACAAGCTGACAGAGGTAGTAGTAGAGGCGGGTACAATGTTGTCTTTTAAAAAGCATTTAGACAGTTATGTGGGTACGATGGTTATAAAGGGATATATGCCAAATGCGGGCAACTGGAATTTAAAAAAAGAGGCAGCGTAAACAAGTTGTGCTGAAGGGCCCATGCTATAAACCTCAGAAACTCTATAACCTGGTTAAACATGATTTCCCTTTCACGTTGACTCTGCCTGATTGTTGTGAAGTTTTTCAACTGCCCCACTATAACAGCTTTAATAATGGCTTTTAACATGTTCTCTCTGACAGGCGTTAGACTAACTGGCCTGTAGGTTCCTGCTTTCTGCATCCCTCCTTTTTTGAGTAAGCAGTTAGGTTTATTATCTTCCAAGGTGATGGCACCTGTCCCCAATCCAGGAACTTCTGGAAAATGAAAACCACATCTGGGGCACTGTGGTTTAAAAGGTGAGGATTTTTTCTCCCAGAAGGTTGTTATTACACAAAATTCTCTTCCATTTAAGGCAATAGAGGCTGGGCCATTGAATTTATTCAAGGCCAGGTTAATAGAGAGGAAGGTGGGACACAGTCAGATCCGTCATGATCTTACTGGATAGTCATGCAGGCTTAAAGTGCCAAATGGCCTCCTTCTGTTCCTCTTCCAAAGTCACAATTTCTTTGCTCCTATACCAACATGTAGGTGTGGTGTGGTCTCAGGACAGAGGATAGTGTCTGATTGCAATGTACTGGGGCTGATGTGGAGAGACTGAAGAAGCTTGAGAAGAGATTTGATAGAGTCGCTCAAAATCATGAAGCTAAACAAGGAGAAACGCTTCCCAGAGGCAGGAAGGTCAGTAGCCAGAAGATTGAAGTTGATTAAGAAAAGCGAGCTGTGAGCAGTAATGTGCCACCTAATAGCACAGAGGAAGCAAATCCAAATGGAGCTCCCAAAAGAGATTTGAAAGGAAGGTTGCAGAGTGATGAGAAAAGGACAAAGGAGATGAGATAAATGGGATAGTTTGTTCACTAAGCAGACAGGAGCAGCCAGACGCAGCCTAGTGCATTGTAACATTCTGCAATTCTATTGTTAGTTTGCCTTCTAGCTCCATGTTGTCAACACTCCAAAGTCTAACAACTCGAAGCTTTAGCATTGTTTCAGTGTTTGTGAACACAGACTGGGCTGAAGCTTCAACAATGCGGAGGAATTTGGAAAAGCTCTTCACACATCATAGCAGTGAGTTAAAGACCCAAAGACCAATAGCTGAGCTGGGGATACTTACACCCACAAAAGGGATGAACTTCTGGCAGGAATCCTCATCAGGGCTAAAGTGAGAGAAGACAAGCAGTATTATTCACAGTCTTATCCAAAGGCAGGCAGGCCAGGCTGCGCTTACACACAGTCTACCTGCACCAGATTGAAATTCACTGCAACTCAGACCAATCTCCACGGTAAACCAAATGTATGCATGGAATCAAGAGAGCAGAACCCATTGCAATAGTCTACAATCACAGCACCCACAGCCTGCAAATAATCAGAAATCAAACCGCTTTGCATATTCACAAATCAAACAACTCAAAATAATCTCAAATCAAACTCTCTGAAACAATCCCAAATCAAACACCCTGAAATAATCTCAAATCAAATTCGCTGAAATAATCTCAAATTAAATTCTCTGAAATAACCTTAAATCAAATACTCTGAATCAATCCCAAATCAAACACCCTGAAATAATCTCAAACCAAACTCTCTGAAATACTCTCACACCAAACATTCTGAATTAATCTTAAATCGAACTCTCCGAATTAATCTCAAATCAAATTATTTGAAATAATCTCAAATCAAACACTCTGAAATAATTCCAAATCAAACATTCTGAAATAATCTCAAATCAAGCCCTATGAAATAATCCCAAATCAAACTCTCTGAAATAATCTCAAATCAAACTCTCTGAAATAATCTCAAATCAAACTCTCTGAAATAATCACAAATCAAATTCTCTGAAATAATATCAAATCAAATTCTCTGAAATAATATCAAATCAAACTCTCTGAAACAATTCCAAATCAAACACCTTGAAATAATATCAAATCAAACACTCTGAAATAATCTCAAACCAAATTCTCTGAAATAATGTCAAATCAAATACTCCAAAATAATCTCAAATCAAACACACTGAAATAATCTCAGATCAAACACTCTGTAGTAATCTCAAATCAAATTCTCTGAAATAATCTCAAATCAAACAAATGGAATTACCTCAAATCATTTCCTTGAAAAAAATCTCAATTAACTACTCCAAAATAATATCAAACACCTGAAATAATATCAAATCTAACTCAATGAAACAATCTCAAATCAAACACTCTGAAATGATCCCAAAACACTCTGAAATAATTTCAAATCAAACTCTTTGAAATAATCTCAAATTAAACTCTCTGAAGTAATCCCAAATCAAATTCTCCGTAATAATCTCAAATCAAACACTCTGAAATAGTCTCAAATCATCAAACACTCTGAAATAATCTCAAATCAAATGCTTAGAAATAATTGCAAATCAAACATCTGGAATAATCTCAAATCAAAACTCCTGAAATGATCTCAAATCAAGCACTTTGAAATAATCTCAAATCAAACATCTGAAATAATCTCAAATCAAACTCTCTGAAATAATTTCAAATCAAACACATCAAACACTCTGCAATAATGTCAAATCAAACACTCTGAAATAATTGCAAATCTAACATCTGAAATAATGTCAAATCAAAACACCTGTAATAATTTCAAATCAAGCACTCTGAAATAATCTCAAATAAAATTCTCTGAAATAATCTCAAACACTCTGAAATAACATTAAATTAAACACAATAGAAATAATCCCAAATCAAACACTCTGAAATAATCTCAAATAAAATTTTCTCAAATAATATGAAATCAAATATTTCAAAGTAATCTCACGCCAAAGACTTTGAAAACAACTCGAATCACAGTCTGAAATAATCTCAAATCAAATTCTCCAAAATAATCACAAATCAAACACATCAAACGCTCTGCAATAATCTGAAATCAACCACTCTGTAGTAATCTCAAATAAAATTCACTGAAATAATCTCAAATCAAATTCACTAAAATAATCTCAAATCAAACTCTCTGAAATAACCTCAAATCAAACACATCAAACAATCTGAAATAATCTCAAATCAAACACTGAAATAGTCTCAAATCAAACACTCTGAAATAATTCCAAATCAAACATTCTGAAATAATCTCAAATCAAACATTCTGAAATAATCTCAAATCAAACACTGAAATAATCTCAAATCAAACGCTCTGCAATAATCTGAAATCAACCACTCTGTAGTAATCTCAAATCAAACTCTCTGAAATAACCTCAAATCAAACACATCAAACACTCTGAAATAATCTCAAATCAAACCCCATGAAATAATTTCATTTCAAACACTCTGCAATATCTCAAATGAAACACTGAAATAATCTCAACTCAAACTGTCTGAAATAATCTCAAAATATAATGTCAACGAGTGACAGGGACAGTGGGTGACAATCAGTGACAGTGATAATGAGTGACAGTGAGTGACAGTCAGTGAGTGACAGCAAGTGACAGTGATAGAGACAGTGACTGACAGTGACAGTGAGTGATAATAAGTGACGGTGAGTGATAGTGACAGTGGTCGACAGTGACAGTGAATAAGAGTGAGTGAGAATGAGTGTCAGTCATAGTGAGTGAGTGACTGTGAGTGACAGTGACTGAGTTAGATTGAGTGACAGTGACAGTGAGTGATAGTGAGTGACATTGAGTGACTGAGTGACAGTGAGAGTGAGTGCGTGAGTGAGTGACAATGAGAGAGTGAGAGAAAGTGAGTGAAAGTGAGTTTCAGTGACAGTGACAATGAGTGACAGTGAGGGAGAGTGAGTGGCAGTGACAGAGTGGCAGTGACAGTGAGTGACATTGACGGTGAGTGAGTGAGTGACAGTAAGTGAGTGACAGTGACAGCGAATGACAGTGAGTGTGTGAGTGACCGTGAATGACAGAGTGACAGTGAGTTTCAGTGACAGTGAGAGTGAGAGTGAGAGTTAGCGACAGTGACAGTGAGAGAGAGTGACAGTGATGGTGAGTGACAGTGACGGTGAGTGATAGTGAGTGGCAGTGACAGTGAGAGTGAGTGACAGTGAGTGAGTGACAGAGCGACAGTGACAGTGAATGACAGTGACAAGTGATGGTTACAGTGAGTGATAGTGACAGTGAATGACAGTGACGGTTACAGTGAGTAACAGTGACAGTGAGTGACGGCGATAGCGAGTGACAGTGAGTGACAGCGACAGTGAGTGACAGCGACAGTGAGTGACAGCGACAGTGAGTGACAGCGACAGTGAGTGACAGCGACAGTGAGTGACAGCGACAGTGAGTGACAGCGACAGTGAGTGACAGCGACTGACAGTGAGTGACAGTGACGAGTGAGAGTGAGCGACAGTGAGAGTGAGCGACTGTGAGAGTGAGCGACTGTGAGAGTGAGCGACTGTGAGAGTGAGCGACTGTGAGAGTGAGCGACTGTGAGAGTGAGCGACTGTGAGAGTGAGCGACTGTGAGAGTGAGCGACTGTGAGAGTGAGCGACTGTGAGAGTGAGCGACTGTGAGAGTGAGCGACTGTGAGAGTGAGCGACTGTGATAGTGAGTGACAGTGACAGTGAGCGACCAAAAGTGAGTGAGTGAGTGGCAGTGACACTGAGCGGCCGTGACAGTGAGCGGCAGTGACAGTGAGTGGCAGTGACAGTGAGTGGCAGTGACAGTGAGTGGCAGTGACAGTGAGCAGCAGTGACAGTGAGCGGCCGTGACAGTGAGCGGCCGTGACAGTGAGCGGCCGTGACAGTGAGTGTCAGTGACAGTGAGCGGCAGTGACAGTGAGCGGCCGTGACAGTGAGTGTCAGTGACAGTGAGCGGCCGACGGTGAGTGTCAGTGACAGTGAGCAGCAGTGACAGTGAGCGGCAGTGACAGTGAGTGTCAGTGACAGTGAGTGTCAGTGACAGTGAGCGGCCGACGGTGAGTGTCAGTGACAGTGAGTGTCAGTGACAGTGAGCGGCCGACGGTGAGTGACAGTGACAGTGAGTGACAGTGACAGTGAGTGTCAGTGACAGTGAGCGGCCGTGACAGTGAGCGGCCGTGACAGTGAGCGGCCGTGACAGTGAGCGGCCGTGACAGTGAGCGGCCGTGACAGTGAGCGGCCGTGACAGTGAGCGGCCGTGACAGTGAGCGGCCGTGACACTGAGCGGCCGTGACACTGAGCGGCCGTGACACTGAGCGGCCGTGACACTGAGCGGCCGTGACACTGAGCGGCCGTGACACTGAGCGGCCGTGACACTGAGCGGCCGTGACACTGAGCGGCCGTGACACTGAGCGGCCGTGACACTGAGCGGCCGTGACACTGAGCGGCCGTGACAGTGAGCGGCCGTGACAGTGAGCGGCCGTGACACTGAGCGGCCGTGACACTGAGCGGCCGTGACACTGAGCGGCCGTGACACTGAGCGGCCGTGACACTGAGCGGCCGTGACACTGAGCGGCCGTGACACTGAGCGGCCGTGACACTGAGCGGCCGTGACACTGAGCGGCCGTGACACTGAGCGGCCGTGACACTGAGCGGCCGTGACACTGAGCGGCCGTGACACTGAGCGGCAGTGACACTGAGCGGCAGTGACACTGAGCGGCAGTGACACTGAGCGGCAGTGACACTGAGCGGCAGTGACACTGAGCGGCAGTGACACTGAGCGGCAGTGACAGTGAGCGGCAGTGACAGTGAGCGTCAGTGACAGTGAGCGGCCGTGACACTGAGCGGCCGTGACACTGAGCGGCCGTGACACTGAGCGGCAGTGACAGTGAGTGTCAGTGACAGTGAGCGGCAGTGACAGTGAGCGGCCGTGACAGTGAGCGGCCGTGACAGTGAGTGTCAGTGACAGTGAGCGGCAGTGACAGTGAGCGGCCGTGACACTGAGCGGCAGTGACAGTGAGTGTCAGTGACAGTGAGCGGCAGTGACAGTGAGCGGCCGTGACAGTGAGCGGCCGTGACAGTGAGTGTCAGTGACAGTGAGCGGCAGTGACAGTGAGCGGCAGTGACAGTGAGTGTCAGTGACAGTGAGCGGCCGTGACAGTGAGCGGCAGTGACAGTGAGCGGCAGTGACAGTGAGCGTCAGTGACAGTGAGCGGCCGTGACAGTGAGTGTCAGTGACAGTGAGCGGCCGTGACAGTGAGCGGCCGTGACAGTGAGCGGCCGTGACAGTGAGTGTCAGTGACAGTGAGCGGCCGTGACAGTGAGCGGCCGTGACAGTGAGCGGCCGTGACAGTGAGTGTCAGTGACAGTGAGTGTCAGTGAGTGTCAGTGACAGTGAGCGGCCGTGACAGTGAGTGTCAGTGACAGTGAGCGGCCGTGACAGTGAGCGGCCGTGACAGTGAGTGTCAGTGACAGTGAGCGGCAGTGACAGTGAGCGGCCGTGACAGTGAGTGTCAGTGACAGTGAGCGGCCGTGACAGTGAGCGGCCGTGACAGTGAGCGGCCGTGACAGTGAGCGGCAGTGACAGTGAGTGTCAGTGACAGTGAGTGTCAGTGACAGTGAGTGTCAGTGACAGTGAGCGGCCGTGACAGTGAGCGGCAGTGACAGTGAGTGTCAGTGACAGTGAGTGTCAGTGACAGTGAGCGGCAGTGACAGTGAGCGGCAGTGACAGTGAGTGTCAGTGTCAGTGAGCGGCAGTGACAGTGAGCGGCAGTGACAGTGAGCGGCCGTGACAGTGAGTGTCAGTGACAGTGAGCGGCCGTGACAGTGAGCGGCCGTGACAGTGAGCGGCCGTGACAGTGAGTGTCAGTGACAGTGAGCGGCAGTGACAGTGAGCGGCCGTGACAGTGAGTGGCAGTGACAGTGAGTGTCAGTGACAGTGAGTGTCAGTGACAGTGAGCGGCCGTGACAGTGAGCGGCCGTGACAGTGAGTGTCAGTGACAGTGAGCGGCAGTGACAGTGAGTGTCAGTGACAGTGAGCGGCCGTGACAGTGAGCGGCAGTGACAGTGAGAGTGAGCGGCAGTGACAGTGAGTGTCAGTGACAGTGAGCGGCAGTGACAGTGAGTGTCAGTGACAGTGAGCGGCCGTGACAGTGAGTGTCAGTGACAGTGAGCGGCCGTGACAGTGAGTGTCAGTGACAGTGACAGTGAGTGACAGTGACAGTGAGCGGCCGTGACAGTGAGCGGCCGTGACAGTGAGCGGCCGTGACAGTGAGCGGCCGTGACAGTGAGCGGCCGTGACAGTGAGTGTCAGTGAGAGTGACAGTGAATGTCAGTGAGTGACAGTGAGTGAGTTAGTGACAGTGAGTTACAGTGACAGCGAGTGAGTTACAGTGAGTGACAGTGAGAGTGAGCGACAGTGACAGTGAGTGAGTTACAGTGAGTGACAGTGAGAGTGAGCGACAGTGACAGTGAAAGCGAGTGAGTTACAGTGGGTGACACTGAGAGTGAGCGACAGTGACAGCGAGTGAGTTACAGTGACAGTGAGTGACAGTGAGAGCAAGTGAGTTACAGTGAGCAACAGTGAGAGTGAGCGACTGTGAGAGTGAGCGACAGTGACAGTGAGCGACAGTGACAGTGAGCGACAGTGAGAGTGAGCGACAGTGAGAGTGAGCGACAGTGAGAGTGAGCGACAGTGAGAGTGAGCGACAGTGACAGTGAAAGCGAGTGAGTTACAGTGACAGTGAGTGACAGTGAGAGCAAGTGAGTTACAGTGAGTGACAGTGAGAGTGAGCGACAGTGACAGTGAGCAACAGTGAGCAGTGAGTGACAGTGACAGCGAGTGAGTGACAGTGACAGCGAGTGAGTTACAGTGACAGCGAGTTACAGTGACAGTGAGTGATAGTGACAGCAAGTGACAGTGACAGCGAGTGACAGTGACAGTGACAGCGAGTGACAGCAAGTGAGTTACAGTGACAGTGAGTGACAGTGACAGCGAGTGAGTTACAGTGAGTGACAGTGAGTGACAGTGATAGCGAGTGAGTGACAGCGAGTGAGTTACAGTGACAGAGTGACAGCGAGTGAGTTACAGTGACAGTGAGTGACAGAGTGACAGCGAGTGAGTTACAGTGACAGCGAGTTACAGTGACAGTGAGTGATAGTGACAGTGACAGCGAGTGACAGCAAGTGAGTTACAGTGACAGTGAGTGACAGTGACAGCGAGTGAGTTACTGTGAGTGAGTGACAGTGACAGCGAGTGAGTTACAGTGACAGAGTGACAGCGAGTGAGTTATAGTGAGAGTGAGTGACAGTGAGAGTGAGTGTGTGAGTGAGTGACAGTGAGAGTGAGTGTGTGAGTGAGTGACAGTGAGTGTGTGAGTGAATGGGTGAGAGCGAGAAGTTGGTGACTTAAATGAAGACAAGAGAAGACTTGACCCACTATTCTGTGTCACAACACAATTATTGCCTCAATATGATCTACAGTACAATATCTTCTACAGTGAGCTATCCCCCAGCGAGTCTCTGTGTATCTCCCTCCCCAGATCATCCACCGTCACACAGCATTCCCCCAGTGAGTCCCTGTGTATCTCCCTCCCCAGATCACCCACCGTCACAGAGCATTCCTCCAGTGAGTCCCTGTGTATCTCCCTCCCCAGATCACCCACCGTCACAGAGCATTCCTCCAGAGTCCCTGTGTATCTCCCTCCCCAGATCACCCACCGTCACAGAGCATTCCTCCAGAGTCCCTGTGTATCTCCCTCCCCAGATCATCCACCGTCACAGAGCATTCCCCCAGCGAGTCCCTGCGTATCTCCCTCCCCAGATCACCCACCGTCACAGAGCATTCCTCCAGAGTCCCTGTGTATCTCGCTCCCCAGATCACCCACCGTCAGAGTGTTGCTGCAGTAAAATACAGATCTAAGAACACATAATGTCTGCAGAATTACATGTTCTAAAATACAGAACAAAATGTACGACACTGTAAAATTTGTCATGACAGTTACTGAGAACAAGGTTCAGGACAGGTAACAAACAAAAGAGGAGATCTCCAACACACACGGCTGGGTACCTCTGACAGACACGGCTGGGTATCTCTGACAGACACGGCTGGGTATCTCTGACAGACACGGCTGGGTATCTCTGACAGACACGGCTGGGTATCTCTGACAGACACAGCTGGGTATCTCTGACACACACGGCTAGGTATCTCTAACAGACGCAGCTGGGTATCTCTAACAGACACGGCTGGGTATCTCTGACAGACACGGCTGGGTACCTCTAACAGACACGGCTGGGTATCTCTGACAGACACAGCTGGGTATCTCTGACAGACACAGCTGGGTATCTCTAACAGACACGGCTGGGTATCTCTGACATACACAGCTGGGTATCTCTGACAGACACAGCTGGGTATCTCTGACAGACACGGCTGGGTATCTCTAACAGACACGGCTGGGTATCTCTAACAGACACGGCTGGGTATCTCTAACAGACACGGCTGGGTATCTCTAACAGACACGGCTGGGTATCTCTAACAGACACGGCTGGGTATCTCTAACAGACACGGCTGGGTATCTCTAACAGACACGGCTGGGTATCTCTAACAGACACGGCTGGGTATCTCTAACAGACACGGCTGGGTATCTCTAACAGACACGGCTGGGTATCTCTAACAGACACGGCTGGGTATCTCTAACAGACACAGCTGGGTATCTCTGACAGACACAGCTGGGTATCTCTAACAGACACGGCTGGGTACCTCTGACACACACAGCTGGGTATCTCTGACACACACAGCTGGGTATCTCTGACACACACAGCTGGGTATCTCTGACACACACAGCTGGGTATCTCTGACACACACGGCTAGGTATCTCTAACAGACGCAGCTGGGTATCTCTGACACACACGGCTGGGTATCTCTAACAGACACAGCTGGGTATCTCTAACAGAGTAAAGAGTCTGACAACACCAGGTTTTAGTCCAACCGATTTATTTGATAGTAAACGCACAAGCTTTCAAGGTTTCCCTCTTCGTCAGGTGAATGGAGAGTTCTGGCCTCAGACAGAGCGTATAAAGCACAGACAGTTTAGAGATTACTGATTAGAATGTGAATCTTTACACCTAACCTGCTGTTCAAGTCCTAAAGTGGCCGACAATGTGAGTGGAAGGAGCACTGATCACAGGTTAAAGAGATGTGTATTGTCTCCAGACAGTACAGTAAGTGAGGTTTTGCAAACCCAGGCAAGTCATGGGGGTTACAGATAGTGTGACATGAACCCAAGATCCCTGTTGAGACCGTCCTCATGTGTGCGGAACTTGGCTATCAGTCTCTGCTCAGTGACTCTGCGCTGTCGTGTGTCGTGAAGGCCGCCTTGGAGAATGCTTACCCGAAGGTCAGAGGCTGAATGCCCGTGACCACTGAAGTGTTCACCAACAGGAAGGGAACAGTCTTGCCTGGTGATTGTCAAGCGATGTTCATTCATCCGTTGTCGTAGCGTCTGCATGGTCTCCCCAATGTACCATGCTTCGGGACATCCTTTCTTGCAACGTATCAGGTAGACAATGTTGGCCGAGTTGCAAGAGTATTTACCACGTACCTGGTGGATGGTATTCTCACGTGTGATGATGGTATCCATGTCGATGATCCGGCATGTCTTGCAGAGGTTGCTGTGGCAAGGTTGTGTGGTGTTGTGGTCACTGTTCTCCTGAAGACTGGGTAGGTTGCTGCGAACAATGGTCTGTTTGAGGTTGTGTGGTTGTCTGAAGGCAAGAAGTGGGGGTGTGGGGATGGCCCCGGCGAGATGTTCGTCTTCATCAATGATATGTTGAAGACTCTGGAGAAGATGTCGTAGCTTCTCCGCTCCAGGGAAGTACTGGACGACAAAGTGTACTCTGTCCACTGTGTCCCGTGTTTGTCTTCTGAGGAGATCGGTGCGATTTTTCGCTGTGGCACATTGGAACTGTCGATCTATGAGTCGAGCGCCGTATCCTGTTCTTAAGAGGGCATCTTTCAGCGTCTGGAGGTGTCTGTCACGATCCTCCTCATCTGAGCAAATCCTGTATATACGGAGGGCTTGTCCATAGGGGATGGCTTCTTTAACATGTTTAGGGTGGAAGCTGGAGAAGTGGAGCATTGTGAGATTGTCTGTGAGCTTGCGGTACAGTGAGGTGCTGAGGTGATCGTCCTTAATGGAGATGCATGTGTCCAAGAATGCAACTGATTCTGGGGAATAGTCCATGGTGAGTCTGATGGTGGGGTGGAATTTGTTGATATCATCATATAGTTGTTTCAGTGATTGTTCACCATGAGGCCAAAGGAAGAAAATGTCATCGATGTGTCTAGTGTATAGCATCGGTTGAAGATTCTGTGCAGTGAAGAAGTCTTGTTCGAACCTGTGTATGAAGATGTTGGCATATTGAGGTGCAAATTTGGTCCCCATGGCTGTTCCGTGTGTCTGGATGAAAAACTGGTTGTTGAAGGTGAAGACATTGTGGTCCTGTACCGCAAGCCCACAGACAATCGCACAATGCTCCACTTCTCCAGCTTCCACCCTAAACATGTTAAGGAAGCCATCCCCTATGGACAAGCCCTCCGTATACACAGGATCTGCTCAGATGAGGAGGATTGTGACAGACACCTCCAGACGCTGGAAGATGCCCTCTTAAGAACAGGATATGGCGCTCGACTCATAGATCGACAGTTCCGATGTGCCACAGCGAAAAACCGCACCGATCTCCTCTCCAGAGTCTTCAACATATCATTGATGAAGACGAACATCTCGCCAGGGCCATCCCCACACCCCCACTTCTTGCCTTCAGACAACCACACAACCTCAAACAGACCATTGTTTGCAGCAAGCTACCCAGTCTTCAGGAGAACAGTGACCACAACACCACACAACCTTGCCACAGCAACCTCTGCAAGACATGCCGGATCATCGACATGGATACCATCATCACACGTGAGAATACTATCCACTAGGTACACGATAAATACTCTTGCAACTCGGCCAACATTGTCTACCTGATACGTTGCAAGAAAGGATGTCCCGAAGCATGGTACATTGGGGAGACCATGCAGACGCTACGACAACAGATGAATGAACATCGCTCGACAATCACCAAGCAAGACTGTTCCCTTCCTGTTGGCGAACACTTCAGTGGTCACGGGCATTCAGCCTCTGACCTTCGGGTAAGCATTCTCCAAGGCGGTCTTCACGACACACGACAGCGCAGAGTCGCTGAGCAGAGACTGATAGCCAAGTTCCGCACACATGAGGACGGTCTCAACAGGGATCTTGGGTTCATGTCACTCTATCTGTAACCCCCGTGACTTGCCTGGGTTTGCAAAACCTCACTCACTGTGCTGTCTGAAGACAATACACATCTCTTTAACCTGTGATCAGTGCTCCTTCCACTCACATTGTTGGCCACTTTAGGACTTGAACAGCAGGTTAGGTGTAAAGATTCGCATTCTAATCAGTAATCTCTAAACTGTCTGTGCTTTATATGCTCTGTCTGAGGCCAGAACTCTCCATTCATAGAACATAGAACATAGAACATTACAGCGCAGAACAGGCCCTTCGGCCCACGATGTTGCGCCGACCAGTTTAAAAAAAACAACAATGACCCACTAACCTAAACCAATCCCTTTTCGTCCATAAACCTATCCACAGACCTCTTAAACGCCCCCAAACTAGGCGCATTTACAACTGCAGCAGGCAGGGCATTCCAATCCCTCACCACCCTCTGGGTAAAGAACCTACCCCTGACATCTGTCCTATAACTACCCCCCCTTAGTTTAAAGCCATGCCCCCTCGTGCTAGATTTTTCCATCAGAGGAAAAAGGCTATCACTATCCACCCTATCTAAACCTCTAATCATCTTATATGTTTCAATAAGATCCCCTCTTAGCCGCCTTCTTTCCAGCGAAAACAACCCCAAATCCCTCAGCCTCTCCTCATAGGATCTCCCCTCCATACCAGGCAACATCCTGGTAAACCTCCTCTGCACCCTCTCCAAAGCCTCCACATCCTTCCTGTAATGTGGGGACCAGAACTGCACACAATACTCCAAGTGCGGCCGCACCAGAGTTGTGTACAGTTGCAACATAACGCTACGACTCCTAAATTCAATCCCCCTACCAATAAACGCCAAGACACTGTATGCCTTCTTAAGAACCTTATCTACTTGATTCCCAACTTTCAGGGATCTATGTACACATACACCTAGATCCCTCTGCTCCTCCACACTATTCAAAGTCTTCCCGTTAGCCCTATACTCAACACATCTGTTATTCCTACCAAAGTGAATTACCTCACATTTCTCTGCATTAAACTCCATCCGCCACCTCTCGGCCCAGCTCTGCAACCTGTCTAAGTCTTCCTGCAAACTATGACACCCTTCCTCACTATCTACCACACCTCCGACTTTGGTGTCATCAGCAAATTTACTGATCCACCCAACTATACCCTCATCCAGATCATTAATAAAAATCACAAACAGCAGTGGCCCCAACACAGATCCCTGAGGCACACCACTTGTAACCGAACTCCATGATGAATATTTACCGTCAACCACTACCCTCTGTCTCCTGTCCGCTAGCCAATTCCTAATCCAGTTCCCTAGATCACCCCCAATCCCATACATCTGCATTTTGTGCAGAAGCCTACCATGGTGAACCTTATCAAATGCCTTACTAAAATCCATATAGGTGACCAAAGAGGTGGATGGGGGTAAGGCAGTTGACGTGGTATACATGGATTTTAGTAAGGCGTTCGATAAGGTTCACCATGGTAGGCTTCTGCAGAAAATGCAGATGTATGGGATTGTGGGTAATCTAGGAAGTTGGATCAGGAATTGGCTATCAGATAGGAGACAGAGGGTGGTGGTGGATGGTAAATATTCATCATGGAGTGCAGTTACGAGTGGTGTGCCTCAGGGATCTGTTTTGGGGCCACTGTTGTTTGTAATTTTTATTAATGATCTGGATGAGGGTATAGTTGGGTGGATTAGTAAATTTGCTGATGACACCAAAGTTGGAGGTGTGGTAGATTGTGAGGAAGGGTGTCATAGTCTGCAGGGAGACTTAGATAGGTTGCAGAGCTGGGCCGAGAGGTGGCGGATGGAATTTAATGCGGAGAAGTGTGAGGTAATTCACTTTGGTAGGAGCAACAGATGTGTCGAGTATAGGGCTAACGGGAGGACTTTGAATAGTGTGGATGAACAGAGGGATCTAGGTGTGTGTGTACATAGATCCCTGAAAGTTGGGAATCAAGTAGATAAGGTTGTCAAGAAGGCGTACGGTGTCTTGGCGTTTATTGGTAGGGGGATTGAATTTAGGAGTCGCAGTGTAATGTTGCAACTGTACACTACTCTAGTGCGGCCGCACTTGGAGTACTGTGTGCAGTTCTGGTCCCCGCATTACAAGAAGGATGTGGAGGCGTTGGAGAAGGTGCAGAGGAGGTTTACTAGGATGTTGCCTGGTATGGTGGGGAGGTCCTATGAGGAGAGACTGAGGGATCTAGGGTTGTTTTCGTTGGGAAGAAGGCGGCTAAGAGGGGATCTTATTGAAACATATAAGATGATTAGGGGTTTAGATAGGGTGGATAGTGATAGCCTTTTTCCTCGGATGGAGAAAGCTAGCACGAGGGGGCATGACTTTAAATTAAGGGGGGGTAGCTACAGGACGGATGTCAGGGGTAGGTTCTTTACCCAGCGGGTGGTGAGGGATTGGAATGCCCTGCCTGCTGCAGTTGTAGATGCGTCTAGTTTGGGGGCGTTTAAGAGATCTCTGGATAGGTTTATGGACGAAAAGGGATTGGTATAGGCTAGTGGGTCATTGTTTTTGTAACTGGTCGGCGCAACATCGTGGGCCGAAGGGCCTGTTCTGCGCTGTAATGTTCTATGTTCTATGTTCTATGTTCTATATACACCACGTCCACTGCCTTACCCCCATCCACCTCTTCACCTGATGAAGAGGGAAACCTCGAAAGCTTGTGCGTTTACTATCAAATAAATCGGTTGGACTAAAACCTGGTGTTGTCAGACTTTTTACTGTGTTTACCCCAGTCCAACGCCGGCATCTCCACATCATATCTCTGACACACACAGCTGGGTATCTCTGACACAGACAGCTGGGTATCTCTGACACAGACAGCTGGGTATCTCTGACACAGACAGCTGGGTATCTCTGACACAGACAGCTGGGTATCTCTGACACACACAGCTGGGTATCTCTGACACACACAGCTGGGTATCTCTGACACACACAGCTGGGTATCTCTGACACACACAGCTGGGTATCTCTGACACACACAGCTGGGTATCTCTGACACACACAGCTGGGTATCTCTGACACACACAGCTGGGTATCTCTGACACACACAGCTGGGTATCTCTGACACACACAGCTGGGTATCTCTGACACACACAGCTGGGTATCTCTAATAGACGCAGCTGGGTATCTCTAATAGACACAGCTGGGTATCTCTAACACACACAGCTGGCTATCTCTAATAGACACAATTCAGGGATTTATGAACCTTATCTATGACTCTAACATTGGAATGAAACCAGGAGTCTGCCCACTCTGCTGCTCTCGCATAGGGCAGCTTATTTGCTGTGTGTGTGTGCCTTACCCCTTAGCACTCTCATTAGAATGGCTTAATAAAGTGTGAAAATTGAAATGAATGAGGGGAAAGGGAGGTTAATATATTTGAGAATCATCTTGAAGCTACTAAGATAAATTTCCACAGGATGAGCTGATTGGAACCTGACCTTTCGGGTCCCTGTTCTTAGCTGTGAGGAGAGGTTCGATAAACTCGATTTGTTCTCACTGGAATGACAGAGGTTGTGGGGCAGCCTGATAAAGGTTTACAAGCTTATGAGTGGCATGGACAGAGTGGATAGTCAGAAGCTCTTTCCTAGGTAGAAATGTCAAGTACTAGGAGACATTGGTTTAAGATACGTGGGGAAAAGTTTAGAGGAGATGTGCGAGGCAAGTTTTTACACAGAGGGTGGTGAGTGTCTGGAACACGCTGCCCAGGGAAGGGGTGGGAGCAGGTACGATAGCAGCATTTAAGGGGCAACTAGACAGATACATGAAAAGGATGGGAATGGAAGGATATGGACTCTATAAGTACATACGGTTTTAGTTTATGCAGGCATCATGGTCGGTGCAGGCTTGGAGGGCCCAAGGGCCTGTTTCTGTGCTGTACTGTTCTTTGTACTTTGTTCTTTAAGTGAAATGAGGAAACACTTCTGCACATGGGTATAGATAGAGTGAATGCAAGCAGGCATTTTCCACTGAGGCTAGGGGAGTAAAAAACAGGGGGCATGGTTAAGGGTGAAAGGAGAAAAGTTTAAAGGGAATATTAGGGGGGCTTCTTCACACAGAGAGTGGTGGGAGTGTGGAATGAGCTGCCGGATAAAGTGGTAAATGTGGGCTTACTTTTAACATTTAAGAAAAACTTGGACAGGTTCATGGATGAGAGGGGTGTGGAGGGATATGGTCCAGGCGCAGGTCAGTGGGTCTAGGCAGAAAAATGGTTCAGCACAGACAAGAAGGGCCAAAAGGCCTGTTTCTGAGCTGTAATTTTCTATGGTTTCTATAAATGGTGGTAGAAGCTTGGAACTGTCTTCCACATCAATAATTGATGCTGGATCAATTGTCACTTTTCAATCTGGGATTGATAAATGTCTCTTAATCAAAGGTTATCGGGACAAAGACAGTAGATGGAGCTAGTCTGCAAGGAAGGCCATGAACTCATTGAATGGTGAGAGGTTTGAGGGGCTGAATGGCCTCTTCCTGTTCCTGTGTTTCTGTTCCAGTTCCAACACTTCAATGTGACACTCTGGACCTTCCTATATTGTCTAAGTGACTGCAGCTGGGGTCCGGTGCTCAATGCTGCACTGGGCCGACTGGCAGAGAACTGGAGAATACATAGTCACCATCTCCACACACACAAAGCCTGCTAAAGTCGTGACAAATTCTACATAAGCCACAGTACAGAGGCAGCGGCAGATTAACCACTCAAAATCAGATTATTAACATAAAGAAGACAAGCGAAAGAACAAAAGATCATGGTCTGACATGTAGACAAGACAGGTGTGTCACACACACATACATACAGGCAGGTACCTTATATAAAAATCAAAATATAGGCTTCTCTTCCTTGGTGCACAAGAAAATTAAAAACAAAGTATAAAAATTTACCCAGAGATATCAATGATTAAAAGGCTGAAGGTGGAGAAAATGAAACACAATTTGCAGTGCATTACAAGTCAGTTATTGTGAAAATAACAAATATACACTTGATTCAGGAATAAAACATGCAGCTGGTCTACCTCCACTCCCCCAGCTTTATCCTCGCTGCTGCTCACAGTGTGTCTGTCTGCAGCTCTATAGAGCCTTTCAGGAACAGTGACCATAATTCCGTAAGTTTTAAGTTATTAATAGATAAGAGGAGTCCTCGGGTGAAAGTATGAAATTTGGGGAGGGTTAACTATGACAATATTAGGCAGGGACTCAGGGGGTGGCTGTTTGAGGGTAAATCCACATCTGTCATGTGGGAATCTTTTATAGCCCAGTTGATTAGCATTCAGGACCAACATGGTCCTGTGAAAATGAAGAATAAGCATGGCAAGATCCAGGAACCGTGGATGATAAGATGAAATTGTGTGCTTAGTCAAAAAGGAAAAGGAGGCATACGTATGGTTTAGGAAACTGAAGACAGGAATCGAAAAATATAAAGGAAGCAGGAAAGAATTTAAGCAAGGAGTTAGGAGAGGTAAAAGGGGCCATGAAATGTCCTTGGTAGGCAGGATTAAAGAGAATCCCAAGGTTTTTTATGCATATATAGGGATGAAGAGGGTAGCTAAGGAAAGGATAGGTCCACTCAAGGACTCTGGGGGGATTTTGTGTGTGGAACCAGATGACGTGGATGAGGTCTTTAATGAGTACTTTACATCAGTATTCACAAAGGAGAAGGATGTGGTGGATGGTGAGTGTAGAAAGGAGGATGTTGACATTCCAGGACATTTTGCGATAAAAAGGGAGGAGGTAGAACATAGAACATGACAGCACAGTACAGGCCCTTTGGCCCTCAATGCTGTGCCGAGTTATGTCCAATCCCAAGATCAAGCTATCCCCTCCCTATCATTCTGGAGTGCTCCATGTGCCTATCCAATAACCGCTTGGAAGTTCCTAAAGTGTCCGACTCCACTATCACAGCAGGCAGTGTATTCCACACCCCAACCACTCTCCGAGTGAAGAACTACCTTAGACATCCCTCCTATATCTCCCACCATGAACCTTATAGTTATGCCCCCTAGTGACAGCTACATTCACCTGAGGAAATAGTCTCTGCACGTCGACTCTATCAATCCCTCTCATCATCTTATAAACCTCTATTAAGTCGTCTCTCATCTCCCTTCATTCCAAAGAGAAAAGCCCTAGCTCCCTCAACCTTTCCTCATAAGACCTACCCTCCAAACCAGGCAGCATCCTGGTAAATCTCCTCTGCACTCTCTCCAATGCTTCCACATCCTTCTTATAGTGAGGTGACCAGAACTGAACACAATTTTCCAAATGTGGTCTCACCAAGGTCCGGTATAGTTGCAGCATAACCCCACGGCTCTTAAACTCAAACCCCTGTTAATAAACACTAACACACTATAAGCCTTCTTCATGGCTCTATCCACTTGAGTGGCAACCTTCAGAGATATGAGGATATGAACCCCAAGATCTCTCTGTTCCTCCACATTCCTCAGAACCCTGCTGTTGACCCTGTAATCCGCATTTAAGTTTGTCTGACCAAAATGAATCACCTCACACTTATCAGGGTTAAAGTCCATCTGCCACTTTTCGACCCAGCTCTGCATCCTATCAATGTCTCTTTACAACCTGCAAGAGCCCTCCATCTCATCCACTACTCCACCAATCTTGGTGTCATCAGCAAATTTGCTGACCCACCCTCCAGCCCCCTCTTCCAAGTCATTGTTAAAAATCACAAATAGCAGAGGACCCAGCACTGACCCCTGTGGTACACCGCTGGTAACTGGCCTCCAGTTTGAAAATTTTTCCTCCACCACCACCCTCTGTCTTCCATGAGACAGCCAGTTACTTATCCAATCGGTCAAATTTTCTTCTATCCCACACATCCTTATCTTCTTCATGAGCCTACCATGGGGAACCTCATCAAACGCTCTAGTAAAATCCATGTATACGACATCAACTGCTCAACCTTTGTCCACACGCTTAGTTACCTCCTCAAGGAATTCAATCAAATTTGTGAGGCAGAACTTATCCTCATGAAACCATGCTGACTATCCCAGATTAAACTGAATCTTTCCAAATGGTCATAAATCCTATCTCTCAGGACCCTTTCCATTAACTTACTGACCACTGAAGTAAGACTAACTGGCCTATAATTACCAGGGTCATTCCTGTTTCCTTTCTTGAGAAGAGGAACAACATTTGCCACTCTCCAGTCCTCTGGCACTATCCCTGTGGACAATGAGGACCCAATGGGCATTGGTAGTGGGCATTTTGAAAAGTATTAAGGGACCTGATAAAATATATTGCAGAATACTGAGGGAGGCAAGGAAGGAAATTCCTGGGGCCTTGTTCAAAATCTTTGCATGTTATTTTTACTCACAGGAGATGACCCAAGGACTGCAGAATAGCCAAGGGGCAATAGAGATAATCTGGCAAATGACAGGCCTTACATCAGTGGTAGGAAATTAGTGGAGAATGTTCATAGATCATACAAAACTACAGTGCAGAAGGCCATTCGGCCCACTGAGTCTGCACTGACCACAATCCCATCCAGGCCCTATCTCCATAACCCCATGCTAGTCCCCCTGACACTAAGGGTCAATTTAGCATGGCCAATCCACCTAACCTTCACATTTTTAAACTGTAGGAGGAAACTGGAGCACCCGGAGGAAACCCACACAGTCACGGGGAGGACGTGCAAACTCCACACAGACAGTGACCCAAGCCGGGAATGGAACCTGGTTCCCTGTGAGGCAGTAGTGTTAACCGCCGAACCACCCCTAAGAAGATTCTCAAGGATAGGATTTACTCAGATTTGGAAAAATATGCACTTATTAGCAATAGGTTTCATGGTTTTGTGAAGAGGAGATTGTGTTCCACTAACTTGATCGAGTTTTTTGCAAAAGTGACAAAGAAGGTTGATGAGAGTGGTGGATATTGTATGCAGGGATTTTAACAAGGCCTTTGACAAGGTCCCTCATGGCAGACTGGTAAAGGTGAAATCAGATGGGATCCATGGTGAACTGATAAGGTGGGCACAGAACTGGCTTGGTCAGGGAAGACAGAGAGTAACAGTGGGAGTTCTTCTGACTGGAAATCTGTGACCAGTGGTATTCCGCAGGGATTGGTGCAGGGACCCCTGTTGTTTGTAATATACATAAATGATTTGGAGGAGATGCTGGTGGGCTGATTAATAATTTGTGGATTGTGGACATAAAGATTGGGGAGGTGTGAATAGTGAGGAGGATTGCCAGAGGATAGAATTGGATCGAGACAGGCTGGATACTTGGGCAGAGAAATGGCAAATGGAATTTAATCCAGACAATGTGACCTGATGCACTTTGGAAGGTCTAATGCAGGAGGGAAGTATACAGTAAAAGGCAGAACGCTTAGAAGCGTTAACATACCGAGGGATCTAGGCATAGTTTTAAGGTAGCTATGGAGAATGATAGGTCTGGCCCAAAAGTTAAAATTCTAAACTGGGGCAATGAATTTCATTTAGTGATGAAGCAGGCCGTTGCTGAGAGACCAACTGGGCGGAGGAGGACGTGAATAGTTTGCCGGGTGTTAGCAATGGAAAGGTGGTAGGACTGGAGGGCCTGAATGACATTATTGTTACTAGAGAGGCGGTGCTCGACAGACTGGAGGGGCTGATTGTGGACAAGTCCCCAGGACCGGATGGAACGCATCCAAGGGTTCTGAAAGAAATGGCAGAGGTGATAGTGGATGCCTTGATGATTATTTTCCAAACCTCGTTGGATTCCGGGGAAGTGCAGGAAGATTGGAAAACGGCTAATATTACGTTGTTGTTTAAGAAGGGTGGCAGGCAAAAGGCAGGGAATTATAGGCCGGTTAGTTTAACGTCTGTTGTAGGTAAAATGCTTGAATCTGTAATCAAGGAGAAAATAGCGAGGCATCTTGAGGAGAATTGTTTGATAGAGCAGACGCAGCACGGTTTCATTAAGGGGAAGTCGTGTCTGACGAATTTATTGGAATTCTGTGAGGATGTGTCTAGTGCGGTGGATAGAGGGGAACCGGTGGATGTGGTGTTTCTTGATTTTCAGAAGGCGTTTGATAAGGTGCCGCACAAGAGGTTGTTACAGAAGGTTAGGGGGCATGGAGTTGGGGGTAGGGTATTAGCGTGGATAGGGGATTGGCTGTCAAATAGGAGGCAGAGAGTGGGGGTCAATGGGTGCTATTCGGATTGGCGGTTGGTGACTAGTGGAGTGCCCCAGGGATCGGTGCTGTGGACTCAGCTACTTACCATTTATATAGATGATCTGGAGGAGGGAACCGAGTGTATGGTGTTGAAATTTGCTGATGACACCAAGATCGGTGGAACGGCAAATTGTGCGGAGGGTGTGGAAAGTCTGCAGAGGGATCTAGATAGGCTGGGTGAATGGGCCAGGAACTGGCAAATGGAATTTAATGTTGGCAAGTGTGAAGTTGTCCACTTTGGTAGGAATAATGGTAGGAAGGACTACTACTTACATGGCGAAAAACTGCAGCATGCTACGGTGCAGAGGGACCTCGGGGTCCTTGTACATGAGTCGCAAAAACCCAGCCTGCAGGTGCAGCAGGTGGTCAGGAAGGCGAATGGGACGCTGGCCTTCATAGCGAGGGGGATTGAATATAAAAGTAGGGAGGTCTTGCTGCAACTGTACAGGGCACTGGTGAGGCCGCAGCTGGAGTACTGTGTGCAGTTTTGGTCGCTGCACTTACGTAAGGATATTTTGGCCTTGGAGGGAGTGCAGAGGAGGTTTACTAGGCTGATACCGGAGTTGAGGGGGTTGAGCTATGAGGAGAGGCCGAATAAACTAGGCTTGTACTCGTTAGAGTTTAGAAGAATGAGGGGAGATCTCATTGAGACGTATAAGGTCATGAAAGGGATGGATAGGGTAGAGGTGGAGAGGCTCTTCCCGCACAGAAAGGACAGTAGGACTAGAGGGCACAGCCTCAAGATAAAGGGGGGGGGGGGCAGTTTATTACGGAGTTGAGGAGGAACTTCTTCACTCAAAGAGTGGTGAATCTCTGGAATTCTCTGCCCGTTGAAGTGGTGGAGGCTACCTCGCTAAATATATTTAAGACGCGGGTTGATAGGTTTTTGATAGGCAAGGGGATTAAGGGTTATGGGGAGAAGGCGGGAAAGTGGAACTGAGCCACTTCAAATCAGCCATGATCTAATTGAATGGCGGGGCAGGCTCGAAGGGCTAGATGGCCTACTCCTGCTCCTATTTCTTATGTTCTTAAAAGCTGGAAAACATCATCAATTCTTATCCCTTAAACCACAAACAATTCACTCTCTGGCACAACTGCTCTATTTGGTTCATTGGCGTGCATGTGTGTGTTTGTGTGTGTGTGCACGTGTGTGTGTGTGTGTGATGGAATATAACGTTAGCATATGTGAGGTAGAAATAATAGTAGGAGGGATTACTATTTAAAGGGCGAAAAGCTGCAGCATGCTACGGTGCAGAGGGACCTGGGGGTCCTTGTGTATGAGTCGCAAAAACCCAGTCTGCAGGTGCAGCAGATGATCAAGAAGGCGAATGGAATGCTGGCCTTCATAGCGAGGGGGATTGAATATAAAAGTAGGGAGGTCTTGCTGCAACTGTACAGGGCACTGGTGAGGCCGCAGCTGGAGTACTGTTTGCAGTTTTGGTCGCCGCACTTGCGAAAGGATATATTGGCCTTGGAGGGAGTGCAGAGAAGGTTCACTAGGCTGATACCGGAGACGAGGGGGTTGGACTATGAAGAGAGATTGAATAGACTGGGTCTGTACTCGTTGGAGTTTAGAAGGCTGAGGGGGGATCTTATAGAGACATATAAGATAATGAAGAGACTAGATAGGGTAGAGGTAGAGGGATTCTTCCCGCTTAGAAAGGATAGCAGAGGGCACAGCCTTAAAATAATTGGGGGGGGGGTGCAGTTTAGATCAGAGTTGAGGAGGAACTTCTTCACTCAAAGGGTGGTGAGTCTCTCTGGAATTCTCTGCCCGTTGAAGTGGTGGAGGATACCTCACTAAATATATTTAAGACACGGGTAGATAGATTTCTGATAGACAAGGGAATTAAGGGTTATGGGGAGAAAGCGGGAATGTGGAACTGATCCACTTCAGATCAGCCATGATCTTATTGAATGGCGGGTCAGGCTCGAAGGGCTAGATGGCCTACTTCTGCTCCTATTTCTTATGTTCTTATGTGCGTGTGTGTGTGAGCATGTTTGTGCGCACGTGTATGAGAGTGTGTGTGTGTGCACGCACGTGTATGAGAGTGTGTGTGTGTGCGCGCGCATGTGTGTGTGTGAATATGAGAGAGCATGTGTGTGTGCGTGTGCATGTATATGAGTGTGTGTGTGCATGTGCATATGTCTATGTGTGTGCGCACGTGTGTGCATGCATGCGTGTGCATGTGTGCGTATGTACATGTGTGTGGCGTGTGTGTGTATGTGCTTGCACTCTTGTATGTGAGCGTGTGTATATGCATGTGGGCATATGTGTGCCTGTGGGGTTGTGTATGTGTGCATGTTGGCACGTGCACGTGTGTGCTTGCACGTGTGTGCATGCATGTGTGTATGTGCATACCTGTGCACAAGTGAGTTAGAATATTTAGGAGGAGAAATTATTATACGTTCATATTTCATTCAGGGAGATTTGCTTTTCTACTAGTTTTGGTTTTATAATGTTGTTTATTGAAGAATCCTGGATATGGAGAGGTTTTTCACAGACTCACAGCATTGGCTCTAAAGCAGGCAGAATAAACCAATCAATGTATGCTGTGATCCATGGATTGGTGGAAGGACAGAGGAAAACAGTGCAACCCTCCCAACTCAGCCTGAAGACTATTTATGCTGATTCCTCGAAATACAAGGCTCAGGCCTCACAAAGCCAGGTTTGACTGTAACCTATTTCACATCTGGACTGCTTACAAACTGGTGAAACAGAGGCTTCAATATGTACACAGAACGCATCACAACAAAGCAATATCTCGAGATCACTAACTCTCCCAGTGAATCCCATCTCTCTAGATCACTAACTCTCCCAGTGAAACCCATTTCTCTAGATTATGAACTCCCCCAGTGAAACCGATCTCTCTAGATCACTAATTCTTCCAGTGAAACCCATCTCTGTCAACCACTAATTCTCCCAGGGAAACCCATTTCTCCAGATCACTGACGATCCAATGAAACCCATCTTTCTCGATCACTAATGATCCAATGAAACCCATCTTTCTCGATCACTAACTCTCCCAGTAAAACCCATTTCTTTTGATCCCTAGCTCTTCCAGTGAAACCCATCTCTGTCGATCACTAACTCTCCCAGTGAAAACCATCTCTTCAGATCACTAACTCTCCCAGTGAATCCCATTTCTCTAGATCACTAACTTCCCCAGTGAAACCCATCTCACTCGATCCCTAACTCTCCCAGTGGAACCCATCTCTCTAGATCACTGACTTTTCCAATGAAACCGATCTCTCTGGATCACTAACTCTCCCAGTGAAGCTATCTCTCTAGATTACCAACTCCCCCAGTGAAACCCATCTCTCTAGATCACTAACTCTCCCAGTGAATCCCATCTCTGTAGATCACTAACTACTCCAGTGAAACCCATCTCTCTAGATCACCAACTACCCCAGTGAATCCCATCTCTCTAGATCACTAACTCCCAGTGAATCCCATCTCACTAGATCACTAACTACCCCAGTGAATCCCATCTCTCTGGATCACTAACTCCCAGTGAAACCCATCTCTCTGGATCACTAACTCCCAGTGAAACCCATCTCTCTGGATCACTAACTCCCAGTGAAACCCATCTCTCTGGATCACTAACTCTCCCAGTGAAATCCATCTCACTAGATCACTAACTCTCCCAGTGAATCCCATCTCACTAGATCACTAACTACTCCAGTGAAACCCATCTCTCTAGATCACTAACTACCCCAGTGAATCCCATCTCTCTAGATCACTAACTCCCAGTGAATCCCATCTCTCTGGATCACTAACTCCCAGTGAATCCCATCTCTCTAGATCACTAACTCTCCCAGTGAAACCCATCTCTGTAGATCACTTATTCTCCCAATAAAACACATCTCTCTGGATCACTAACTACCCCAGTGAATCCCATCTCTCTGGATCACTAACTCCCAGTGAAACCCATCTCTCTAGATCACTAACTCCCAGTGAAACCCATCTCTCTGGATCACTAATTACTCCAGTGAAACCCATCTCTCTAGATCACTAACTACCCCAGTGAATCCCATCTCTCTGGATCACTAACTCTCCCAGTGAAATCCATCTCACTAGATCACTAACTCTTCCAGTGAATCCCATCTCACTAGATCACTAACTACCCCAGTGAAACTGATCTCTCTAGATCACTAGCTCTCCCAATTTTATTCCCAGTTACAGCCATCCCTCTTCCTGAGAATACAGGGAGAAGAAGAAGAGAGTGACTCTGGTCAGCGAGCGAAGGGAGTAGCAATATCACTGAGCAAGCCACAAGGCTGACGAGTGAAGATAGTCCACTGTGGAGCACAGGGTAATTTGGCTCATTATCATTCAGGAGCAATGGCTGAAATCAGCGAGCTTTCAGTTTTGGTATAATTACTTACATTATCTGATGCCTGTAAATAATTTTTAAGTGGTCTCCTTCACTGACAGATTGGGGAAGATATGAAAGGAAAATGTGGACGACATTCTATTGAATGCGGATTTAAGACACTATTACTCGAGGCTTCAGGTGTAGTACAGATAGAAGAACATAATCCAAAACAAAAAACTCCCTGGAACTGAGACATTCTCCGTGTCACTCAGTTGCTGGTCAGAATCAAATCTACTTTGCTTAGTTTAAGAGCTATTGACGATTGCACTGTCAAGAGGGTCAGTGCTAAGGGAGTGCCGCACTGTCAGAGGGTCAGTGCTGAGGGAGTGCCGCACTGTCAGAGGGTCAGTGCTGAGGGAGTGCCGCACTGTCAGAGGGTCAGTGCTGAGGGAGCGCCGTACTGTCAGAGGGTCAGTGCTGAGGGAGTGCCGCACTGTCAAGAGGGTCAGTGCTAAGGGAGTGCCGCACTGTCAGAGCGTCAGTGCTGAGGGGGTGCTGCACTGTCAGAGGGACAGTGCTGAGGGAGTGCCGCACTGTCAGAGGGACAGTGCTGAGGGAGTGCCACACTGTCAGAGGGTCAGTAGAGAGGGAGCGCCGCACTGTCAGAGGGTCAGTGCTGAGGGAACATAGAACATAGAACATTGAACATTACAGCGTAGAACAGGCCCTTCGGCCCACGATGTTGCACCGACCAGTTAAAAAACAATGACCCTCTAACGTAAACCAAACCCTTTCCATCCATAAACCTATCCACGGATCTCTTAAACGCCCCCAAACTAGGCGCATTTACAACTGCAGCAGGCAGGGCATTCCAATCCCTCACCACCCTCTGGGTAAAGAACCTACCCCTGACATCCATCCTATAACTACCCCCCCTTAATTTAAAGCTATGCCCCCTCGTGCTAGCTTTCTCCATCCGAGGAAAAAGGCTATCACTATCCACCCTATCTAAACCTCTAATCATCTTATATGTTTCAATAAGGTCCCCTCGTAGCTACCTTCTTTCTAACGAAAACAACCTCAAATCCCTCAGTCTCTCCTCATAGGACCTCCCCTCCATACCAGGCAACATCCTGGGAAACCTCCTCTGCACCCTCTCCAAAGCCTCCACATCCTTCCTATAATGTGGGGACCAGAACTGCACACAATACTCCAAGTGCGGCCGCACCAGAGTTTTGTACAGTTGCAACATGACGCTGCGGCTCCTAAATTCAATCCCCCTACCAATAAACGTCAAGACACCGTATGCCTTCCTAACAACCCTATCTACTTGATTCCCAACTTTCAGGGATCTATGTACATACACCTAGATCCCTCTGTTCATCCACACTATTCAGAGTTGAGTGCGGGAGTGCCGCACTGTCAGAGGGTCAGTACTGAGGAAGCACCGCACTGTCAGAGGGTCAGTGCTGAGGGAGTGCCGCACTGTCAGAGGGTCAGTGCTGAGGGAGTGCCGCACTGAGGAAGTGCCGCACTGTCAGAGGGTCAGTGCTGAGGGAGTGCTGCACTGTCAGAGGGTCAGTTCTGAGGGAGTGCCGCACTGCCAGAGGGTCAGTACCGAAGGAGTGCTGCACTGTCAAGGGGTCAGTACTGAGGGAGTGCCGCACTGTCAGAGGGTCAGTACTGAGGGAGTGCCGCACTGCCAGAGGGTCAGTACCGAAGGAGTGCTGCACTGTCAGGGGGTCAGTACTGAGGGAGTGCCGCACTGTCAGAGTGTCAGTGCTGAGGGAGTGCCGCACTGCCAGAGTGTCAGTGCTGAGGGAGTGCCGCACTGCCACAGGGTCAGTACCGAAGGAGTGCTGCACTGTCAGGGGGTCACTACTGAGGGAGTGCTCTCTGTGGAAAGTCTGAGAGAGTGTATCTCAGTCACAGGGAAGAAATTTAGCATGTTAGCTGCGGCTCTCATCAACTTTTACAGGTGCGCCATAGAAAGCATTCTTTCGGGTTGTATCACAGCTTGGTATGGGCTCCTGCTCTGCCCAAGACCACAAGGAACTACAAAAGGTCGTGAATGTAGCCCAATCCATCACACAAACCAGCCTCTCATCCATTGAATCTGTCTACATTTCCTGCTGCCTCAGTAAACCAGGCAGCATAATTAAGGGTCCCCTGCACCCCAGACATTCTCTCTTCCACCTTCTTCCATAGGGAAAAAGATACAAAGGTTTGAGGTCACGTATCAACCGACTCAAGAACAGCTTCTTCCCTCCTGCTGTCAGACTTTTGAACGGACTTATCTTGCATGAAGTTGATTTTTCTCTACACCCTAGCTACGACTGTAACACTACATTCTGCCCTCTCCTTTCCTTCTCTATGAATAGCATGCTTTGTCAGTACAGCACGCAAGAAACAATACTTTTCACTGTAAGTCAATACATGTGACAATACTAAATCAAATCAAATCAAAATATAGGATTGTGACAAGGACTTTGTTGAGTCTTTTAGAAAATAACAACTCATTTCTTCTGTTTAGGAAAGGACTGGGGGGCATGGAACCTACACTTGCTAACTGCAATTCCTGAATGGAATGAAAGCAATTTCTTAAACAATTGAAAGGAAACCTGAATCTTTGTTCTGAGTCTTGCTTGCACAAGCGGGTTTTAGGAGTGAAAGCTGGAGGCCAGGTATTTACTGATAGCTGAAGTGGGAAGAGATGGGTCAGGTCTGGTACAGCTTTGAGATGGATTCGACACCTACAGGTTACAGCAATCTGATCCCAGAGAAAGCAAACAGCATCAAATTCATCCTCTCACCTCTTCTGTTTGTAAGTCAGCATGGCTTCAGAGATGGGCAGCTGATGGGACATGTTGGCTCCGGACACGTACTGAAGAACCCGGCTGATAATGTCAAAGGTTTCTGTTGGTGAGAAGAGTGACAAACAAAAACATCAAAACTGGCAACAGCACAAAAGACAGACAGAGCATTCAGCAATGTACACTGTATCCTGCAACAGTGCGGCACTCCCTCAGCACTGACCCTGTAACAGTGCGGCACTCCCTCAGCACTGACCCTGTAACAGTGCGGCACTCCCTCAGCACTGACCCTCTGACAGTGCGGCGCTCCCTCAGCACTGACCCTCTGACAGTGCGGCACTCCCTCAGCACTGACCCTGTAACAGTGCGGCACTCCCTCAGCACTGACCCTGTAACAGTGCGGCACTCCCTCAGCACTGACCCTCTGACAGTGCGGCGCTCCCTCAGCACTGACCCTCTGACAGTGCAGCACTCCCTCAGCACTGACCCTGTAACAGTGCGGCGCTCCCTCAGCACTGACCCTGTAACAGTGCGGCACTCCCTCAGCACTGACCCTCTGACAGTGCGGCACTCCCTCAGCACTGACCTTCTGACAGTGCGACAGTCCCTCAGCACTGACCCTCTGACAGTGCGACAGTCCCTCAGCACTGACCTTCTGACAGTGCGACAGTCCCTCAGCACTGACCTTCTGACAGTGCGACAGTCCCTCAGCACTGACCTTCTGACAGTGCGACAGTCCCTCAGCACTGACCTTCTGACAGTGCGACAGTCCCTCAGCACTGACCTTCTGACAGTGCGACAGTCCCTCAGCACTGACCCTCTGACAGTGCGACAGTCCCTCAGCACTGACCTTCTGACAGTGTGACAGTCCCTCAGCACTGACCTTCTGACAGTGCGACAGTCCCTCAGCACTGACCTTCTGACAGTGCGACAGTCCCTCAGCACTGACCTTCTGACAGTGCGACAGTCCCTCAGCACTGACCCTCTGACAGTGCGACAGTCCCTCAGCACTGCAGTATCAGTTTGGCACTTGTCTTGATGAAGTATCTGAGGTCTGCTGTGCTGACTGAGCCCAGTAAGAGTGAGCCGGTGCGCGTTGTCGCTTGGACTAGGCGGCTGGGCACACAGCGGCAGACTGCACCAGGCTGCTTGTACCCTCATGTCCGCCACTGAGAGAAGGTGGTAGCAATGGCATATAGCCATATCCTGGAGTGTATACCGCCATCTTCCCCCTCTCTTACTGCTGTTGCTCTCTGCTGCTTACCTGCCGTTGGGGGTTCTGTCCTGCTGAAGAGGTCCCTCCACGCCGAGTCCATGAAGGAACTGTTGTACTTGTTGTCAACGGATGCCAAATACTTGGCGAGAGGATGAGAACCTGAGGGGGACAGAACTGAGAATGACTGATGGTCTCAGAGGCTGGTCACTTGTAACAACTCTGCAAAGACAAGTGGCAATTGTCTGTGTTCATTGTGATGGTAAAAGAATGGAAGAATATCTCTGCCATCCTTCTGCTCCAGCATACAGTAATTGGGCTGAGGAGAACCAGGTTGATTTTTGCAGAGTGCTGGAATCGATGGCTCTGGGGATAAGGTTGTAAAATGCAGCTCAGCTTCCAGCTTCTTATTGAATGCTTACACAGGTTTGAGCCACTCAATGGGACACTGGGACACTGGGAATTACAGGAGGGGATAGCACTGGGACACTGGGAATTACAGGAGGGGATAGCACTGGGACACTGGGAATTACAGGAGGGGATAGCACTGGGACACTGGGAATTACAGGAGGGGATAGCACTGGGACACTGGGAATTACAGGAGGGGATAGCACTGAGACACTGGGAATTACAGGAGGGGATAGCTCTGAGACACTGGGGATTACAGTGGGGGATAACACTGAGAAACTGGGAATTACAGTGGGGGAATAACACTGAGACACAGGGGATTACAGTGGGGGATAACACTGAGATACTGGGGATTAAATTGGGGGATAACACTGGGACACTGGGAATTACAGTGGGGGATAACACTGAGACACTGGGGATTACAGTGGGGGACAGCACTGGGATACTGGGAATTACAGAGGGGGATAGCATTGGGACACTGGGAATTACAGGAGGGATAGCACTTGGACACTGGACATTATAGGAGGGGATGGCACTGGGACACTGGGAATTACAGGAGGGGATAGACATTTAGGAAGGATAGACAGGAAGAAAGGGGAGGTGGGGTAGCTCTGTTAATAAAGGATAATATAAGGGTGGTAGTGAGAGATGATATAGGCTCTAAGGAGCAAAACGTGGAATTGTTGTGGGTGGAGATAAGGAATAGTAAGGGGAGAAAGTCACTGGTGGGTGTGGTCTAAAGTCCCCCAAATAATAACTTTGAGGTGGGGCGGGCTATAAACAAGCAAATAATTGATGCATGCAAAAACAGAACGGCAATAATCATGGGGGATTTTAATCTGCATATTGATTGGTTGACACAAGTTGGACGCAGTGGGCTTGAGGAAGAGTTCCTGGAATGCTGTCGGGATAGTTTCCTTGAACAATATGTTACAGAACCTATGAGGGAGCGAGCTATCTTAGATCTGGTACTGTGTAACAAGACAAGTAGAATTAAGGATCTTCTTGTGAGAGATACTCTTGGGGCGTGTGATCACAATATGGTTGAATTTCTGATACAGATAGAGGGTGAGAAAGAAGGGTCCCAAACCAGTGTCCTCTGCTTTATCAGAGGGGAGTACGATAGGATGAGGGCAGAACTGGCTAATGTAGACTGGGAGCACAGACTGGTTGGTAGGATGGCTGAGGAATAGTGGAGGATTTTTAAGGAGATCTTTTTCAGTACTCAGCAAAAATATATTCCGATGGTAAAGAAGGACTGTAAGAAAAGGGATAACCAGCCATGGATAACGAAGTACTGTGGAGTACTGTCAGGATAGTTTCCTTGAACAGTATGTTACAGAACTTGGCGTTGCCTCAGCTTTTTACCATTTATATAGATGACCTGGAGGAGGGAACCGAGTGTAGGGTGTCGAAATTTGCTGATGACACCAAGATTGGGGGAAAGGCAAATTGTGCGGAGGGTGTGGAGAGTCTGCAGAAGGATCTAGATAGGCTGGGCGAATGGGCCAGGAAATGGCAAATGAAATTTAATGTTGGCAAGTGTGAGGTGGTCCACTTTGGTAGGAAGAATGGTAGGAAGGATTATTACTTATGGGGCGAAAAACTGCAGCAGGCGACGGTGCAGAGGGACCTCGGGGTCCTTGTGCATGAGTCGCAAAAACCCAGCTTGCAGGTGCAGCAGGTGGTCAGGAAGGCGAATGGGATGCTGGGCTTCATAGTGAGGGGGATTGAATATAAAAGTAGGGAGGTCTTGCTGCAGCTGTATAGGGCATTGGTGAGGCCGCAGCTGGAGTACTGTGTGCAGTTTTGGGCGCCGCACCTGCGCAAAGATATTTTGGCCTTGGAGGGAGTGCAGAGGAGGTTTACTAGGCTGATACCGGAGTTGAGGGGGTTGAGCTATGAGGAGAGGCTGAATAAACTAGGCTTGTACTCGTTAGAGTTTAGAAGAATGAGGGGAGATCTCATTGAGACGTATAAGATGATGAATAGGATGGACAGGATAGAGGTGGAGAGACTCCTCCCGCTCAAAAAAGACAGTAGGACTAGGGGGCACAGCCTCAAGATAAAAGGGGGGCGGTTTAGAACGGAGTTGAGGAGGAACTTCTTCACTCAAAGGGTGGTGAATCTCTGGAATTCTCTGCCCGTTGAAGTGGTGGAGGCTGCCTCGCTAAATATGTTTAAGACGCGAGTTGATGGGTTTTTGATAAGAGAGGGGATTAAGGGTTATGGGGAGAAAGCAGGAAAGTGGAACTGAGCAGCGACAGATCAGCCATGATCTTATTGAATGGCGGGGCAGGCTCGAAGGGCTAGATGGCCTCCTCCTGCTCCTATTTCTTATGTTCTTATGTTCCCACTTGGAGTACTGTGCGCAGTTCTAGTGTGGAAGCTATTGAGAGGGTGCAGAGGAGATTTACAAGGATGTTGCCTGGATTGGGAGGCATGCCTTATGAAGATAGGTTGAGGGAGGTAGGTCTCTTCTCCCTGGAGAGACAAAAGTTGAGAGGCAACCTGATAGAGGTTTATAAAATGTTGAGAGGAATAGATAGGGTGGATTCTCGGAGGCTATTTCCCAGGGCTGAAATGGTCGCTACGAGAGGACACAGGTTTAAGGTGCTGGGGAGCAGGTACAGAGGAGATGTCAGGGTAAGTTTTTCACTCAGAGGGTGGTGAGTGAGTGGAATCGGCTGCTGTCGGTGGTGGTAGAGGCGAACTCGTTGGGGTATTTTAAAAGACTTCTGGGTGATTACATGGGATTGGGAGTTATAGATAGTTCTATGGCCTGGTAGGTACGGATGTGATCGGCACAACTTGTGGGCCGAATGGCCTGTTTGTGCTGTAGTGTTCTATGAAGGAAATAAAGGAGAGTATTAAGTTAAAAACTGATTCATACAGTGTGGCCAAAAATAGTGGGAATTAGAAGATTGGGAAAGCTTTAAAAAACAACAAAGAACTATGAACAAAGTGATAAAGAAAGGAAAGATAGATTATGAAACTAAACTAGCTCAAAATATAAAAAATTACAGTAAAAGTTTTTACAAATGTATAAAAAGGAAGAGAGTGGCTAGAGTGAATGTTGGACCCTTGGAGGACGAGAGGAGGGTTTTAATAGTGCGAAACGAGGAAATGGCTGAGACTTTAAATACGTTTTTTGTGTCGGTCTTCACGTTGGAGGATACAAATAGCTTACTGGGTATTAATGATCGAGGGTTGGTAGGAGGTGAGGTCCTTAATATAATTACTGTTACTAAAGAGGTAATGCTTGGTACACTAATGGGCCTGAAGGTAGACAAGTCCCCAGGACTGGATGGAATGCATCCCAGGGTACTGAAGGAAATGGCAGACGTAATAGCAGATGCGTTAGTAGTTATTTATCAAAATTCGCTGGGCTCTGGGGAAGTGCCGGCTGATTGGAAAACAGTTACTGTTACGCCGCTGTTTAAAAAAGGAAGTAGACAAAAGGCGGGTAACTAAAGGCCGGTTAGCTTAACGTCCGTAGTTGGGAAAATGTTGGAATCCATCATTAAAGAAGAAATAGCAAGACACCGGGAAAGGAATGGTTCAATCAAGTAGATGCAGCATGGATTCGTTAAGGGGAAGTCGTGTTTGACGAATTTACTGGATTTTTATGAAGATGTGACTAGTGCGATAGACAGAGGGGAACTGGTGGATGTGGTGTTTTCAGATTTCCAGAACGCGTTCAATAAGGTGCCTCACAAAAGGTTGCTGCAGAAGGTTAGGCTACACGGAGTTGGGGGTAAAGTGTTAGTGTGGATTGAGGATTGGCTAACAAGAAGCAGAAAGTTGGAATAAATGGGTGCTATTCTGGTTGGCGGTTGGTGACTAGTGGAGTGCCGCAGGGATCGGTGCTGGGGCCTCAACTGTTTACTATTTACGTAGACCATCTGGAGGAGGGGGCTGAGTGAAGGGTAACAAAATTTGCTGATGACACAAAGATGAGCGGGAAAGCGAACTGCGTGGAGGACAGTGGGAACAGCACTGGGACAGTGGGGACAGCACCGGGACAGTGGGAACAGCACCGGGACAGTGGGAATTACAGGAGGAGATAGCACTGGGACACTGGGAATTACAGGAAGGGATAGCACTGGGACACTGGGAATTACAGGAAGGGATAGCACTGGGATACTGGGAATTACAGGAGGAGATAGCACTGGGAAACTGGGAATTACAGTGGGGACAACACTGGGGCACTGGGAATTACAGGAGGGGATAACACTGGGACACTGGGAATTAGAGGAGGGGACAGCATGGGAAACACTGGGAATTACAGGAGGGGATAGCACTGGGACACTGGGGATTGCAGGAAGGGACAGCACTGGGAATTACAGGAGGGGATAACACTGGGGATTACAGGAAGGGATAGCACTGGGACATTGGGAATTACAGGCGGGGATAGCACTGGGACACGGGGAATTACAGGAGGGAATGGCACAGGAACACTGGGAATCACAGAAAGGGATAGCACTGGGACACTGGGAATTCCAGATGGGGACAGCACTGGGACACTGGGAATTACAGGCAGGGGTAGCACTGGGACACTGGGAATTACAGGAGGGGTTAACACTGGGAATTACAGGAGGGAATAGCACTGGGAGACTGGGAATTACACAGGGGATAACACTGGGAATTACAGGAGGGGATAACACTGGGATACTAGGAATTACAATGGGGACAACACTGGGACACTGGGAATTACAGGAAGGGATAACACTAGGACACTGGGAATTCCAGAAGGGGACAGCACTGGCACACTGGGAATTACACGTAGGGATAGCACTGGGACACTGGGAATTACAGGAAGGGATAACACTGGGAATTTCAGGAGGGGATAGCACTGGGACAATGGGAATTGCAGGAGGGGATAACACTGGGAATTACAGGAGGGGATAACACAAAGAATTACAGGAGGGGATACCACTGGGGTACTGGGAATTACAGAAGGAGACAGCACTGGGACACTGGGAATTACAGAAGGGGACAGCACTGGGACACTGGGAATTACAGGAGAGGATAACACTGGGAAACTGGGAATTACAGGAGGAGATAGCACTGGGACACTGGGAATTACAGTGGGGACAACACTGGGACAATGGGAATTGCAGGAGGGGATAACACTGGGAATTACAGGAGGGGATAACACAAAGAATTACAGGAGGGGATACCACTGGGGTACTGGGAATTACAGAAGGAGACAGCACTGGGACACTGGGAATTACAGAAGGGGACAGCACTGGGACACTGGGAATTACAGGAGCACAGGAGGGTTTGGCATTAAGTGTTTGTGTTGTACTATGTGCAGTATTGGTCTCCTTATTTAAGCAAGGGTGTAAATGCTTGTGGAAGCAGTTGTGAGCACCTTTATCATGTTGCAACTGTACAAAACTCTGGTGCGGCCGCACTTGGAGTATTACATACAGTTCTGGTTGCCGCATTACAAGAAAGATGTGGAGGCATTGGAAAGGGTGCAGAGGAGGTTTACCAGGATGTTGCCTGGTATGGTGGGAAGGTCTTATGAGGAAAGGCTGAGGGACTTGAGGTTGTTTTTGTTACAGAGAAGAAGGTTATGAGGTGACCTAATTGAGGCATACAAGATGATCAGAGAGTTAGATAGGGTGGATCGTGAGAGCCTTTTTCCTCGGATGGTGACGGCTAACACGAGGGGACGTAGCTTTAAATTGAGGGGTGGTAATTATGGGACGGATGTCAGAGGTAGGTTCTTTACTCAGAGGGTAGTAAGGGCGTGGAATGCCCTGCCTGCAGCAGTTGTGGACTTGCCAACTTTAAGGGCGTTCAAATGGTCAGTGGATAGGCATATGGATAACATTGGAATAGTTTAGGTTAGAGGGTCATTGGTTCCACTGGTCGGCGTGACATTGAGGGCCGAAGGGCCTGTACTGCGCTGTAATGTTCTATGTTTATCAGGCTAATACCTGGAATAGGCTTGTCTTAATGCGGAAGCTGAACAAGTGTTCAGTGTGGCAGCGAGGGAGCATTTTAACTGTAATGACCACTGCACGGGACGGTTCAAATTTGTTCTGGATAAGGAGAAAGAAGAAATAAGGCAGGATCTCGCCAAAGTGGACTGCGAACAACTCCCTGTGGAAAAATCTACAGCAGTGCAGTGGGGGACATGCAAAAAGGAGCAGGGATTGTGCAGTTTCAACCTGTTCCCTTCAGGGGGCAATGTTGGAGCAATACATTCAGGGAACCCTGGATATCCCAGGATCAGGAAGAAGAGAAAGGCTTTTCTCAGATCCAGATGGAGCAATTCAGCTGCAGACTGCAAAGAATAAAGGCAGTACAAGAGGGAACTTAAGAAAGCAATGAGAAGAGGAAAATTAGGGCAAGAAAAAGGACATGTGAATCGGATTAGGGAAAATCCTAGGATATTTCATTAATGCATTAAGGGCAAGAGAAGAACCAAGGAATGAGTAAGGTCCATTAGAGACCAAGGCGGAAATGTGTGTGTGAAGCCACAAGGTATGAGAACATAGAACATTACAGCGCAGTCCAGGCCCTTCGGCCCTCGATGTTGCATCGACCAGTGGAACCAATCTAATGACCCTCTAACCTGAACTATTCCAATGTTATCCATATGCCTATCCACTGACCATTTGAACGCCCTTAAAGTTGGCGAGTCCACAACTGCTGCAGGCAGGGCATTCCACGCCCTTAGTACCCTCTCAGTAAAGAACCTACCTCTGACATCCATCCCATAATTACCACCCCTTAATTTAAAGCTATGTCCCCTCGTGTTAGCCATCACCATCCGAGGAAAAAGGCTCTCACTGTCCACTCTATCTAACCCTCTGATCATCTTGTATGCCTCAATTAGGTCACCTCGTAACCTTCTTCTCGCTAACGAAAATAACCTCAAGTCCCTCAGCCTTTCCTCATAAGACCTTCCCACCATACCAGGCAACATCCTGGTAAACCTCCTCTGCACCCTTTCCAATGCTTCCACATCTTTCTTATAATGCGGCGACCAGAACTGTATGCAATACTCCAAGTGCGGCCACACCAGAGTTTTGTACAGTTGCAACATGATCTCACGGTTCCAAAATTCAATCCCTCTACCAATAAAAGCTAACACACCGTACGCCTTCTTAACAACCTTATCAACCTGAGTGCCAACTTTCAGGCATCTATGCACATGTACACCGAGATCTCTCTGCTCGTCGACACTACCAAGAGTCCTATATTCTGTACCCCTGTTACTCTTACCAAAGTGAATCACCTCACACTTATCTGCATTAAACTCCATTGGCCACCTCTCAGCCCAGCTCTGCAGCTTATCTATGTCCCTCTGCAAACTGTAACATCCATCCTCACTGTCTACAACTCCCCCGACTCTGGTGTCATCAGCAAATTTACTAACCCATCCTTCTAAGCCCTCATCCAGGTTATTTATAAAAATGACAAACAGCAGTGGCCCCAAAACAGATCCCTGAGGCACACCACTATTAACTGAACTCCAGGTTGAATATTTCCCATCAACCACCACCCT
Source organism: Carcharhinus amblyrhynchos (assembly GCF_965287045.1). NCBI lineage: Eukaryota > Metazoa > Chordata > Chondrichthyes > Carcharhiniformes > Carcharhinidae > Carcharhinus > Carcharhinus amblyrhynchos. The sequence goes on from NW_027649798.1 coordinate 1,089,004, forward strand.
CTGTCTTCTATCAGCTATGATGTGGGTATGCCGGCGTTGGACTGGCGTAAACACAGTAAAAAGTCTGACAACACCAGGTTTTAGTCCAACCTATTTATTTGATAATATATTATCAAATAAATAGGTTGGACTAAAACCTGGTGTTGTCAGACTTTTTACCATTCTATCAGCTAGCCAATTCCTGATCCAAACTGCTAAATCACCCTCAATCCCATGCATCTGCATTTTCTGCAGTAGCCTACCATGGGGAACCTTATCAAACGCTTTGCTAAAATCCATATACACCACGTCAACTGCCTTACCCTTATCCAGGTTTGTGAGGCACGACCTACCCTTCACAAAACCGTGTTGACTATCCCTAATCAATTTATTTCTCTCTAGATGATTATAAATCCTATCCCTTATAATTCTTTCCAAAACTTTACCCACAACGGAAGAAAGGCTCTCCGGTCTATAATTCCCAGGATGGTCTCTACTCCCCTTCTTGAACAAGGGGACAACATTTGCTATCCTCCAGTCTTCCGGCACTATACCTGTAGCCAATGACGACATGAAGATCAAAGCCAAAGGCTCTGCAATCTCCTCCCTAGCCTCCCAGAGAATCCTAGGATAAATCCCATCTGGCCCAGGGGACTTATCTATTTTCATACTCTCAAGAATTGCTAACACCTCCTCCTTATGTACCTCAATCCCATCTAGTCTAAAAGCCTGTATCTCAGTATTCTCCTCGACTACGTTGACTCTTTCCTGCGTGAATACTGACGAAAAATATTCATTTAGTGCCTCTCCTATCTCTTCAGGCTCCACGCACAACTTCCCACTACTGTTCCTGCCTGGCTCTAATCTTGCCCTAACCAATCTTTTATTCTTAACATACCTATAGAAAGCTTTAGGGTTCTCCTTGATCCTACCCGCCAAAGTCTTCTCATGTCCTCTTCTAGCTCTTCTTAACTCTCTCTTTAGCTCCTTCCTGGCTAATTTATAACTCTCCAGTGCCCTAACTGAGCCTTCACGTCTCATCTTTACATAAGCCTCCTTCTTCCTCTTCATCAGAGATTCAACTTCCTTAGTACACCACAGTTCCCTCTCTCGACCACTTCCTCCTTGCCTGACAGGTATATATTTATCAAGGACTCGCAGTAGCTGTTCCTTGAATAAGCTCCACATTTCAGTTGTTCCCAGCCCCAGCAGTTTCCTACTCCACCCTATGTATCCTAAACCTCATCTAATAGTCTCATAATTTCCTTTCCCCCAGCTATAACTTCTGTCCTTCGGTATATACCTGTCCCTTTCCATCACTGAGGTAAACATAACCGAATTGTGGTCACTATCACCAAAGTGCTCACCTACCTTCAAGTCTAATACCTGGTCTGGTTCATTACTCAGTACCAAATCCAATGTAGCCTCACCTCTTGTTGGCCTATCTACATACTGTGTCAGGAAACCTTCCTGCACACATTGGACAAAAACTGACCCCTCTAACGCGCTTGAACTATAGCTTTTCCAATCGATATTCGTGAAGTATTGGAAGTGTACTAACTGAATACTTCCCATCAGTTTTCACTCTGGAAAAGGAGAATGTGGGTATTTAGGAAACGGGACCGTGAGGAACTTGCACAGTTTGACATCGGAAAGGGGAAGGTATTGGAGGCTCTGATGGACTTAAAAATGGACAAGTTCCCAGCTTGGGTGAATTGCATCCCAGATTGCTGTGGGAACTGAGGCTGGAAATTGAGGGGCTCTGGCACAGATTGTTAATTCCTCTCTGGCCACAGGGGTCATTTTGCGACCAAATGAACCTGTTGGACTTTAACCTGGTGTCACGAGACTTCTTACACAGGGGAAGAGGCAGAGGACTGGAGGATGGAGAATGTGGTTCCACTTTTCAATAAGGGTGGTAGAGATGAATTACAGACCAATGAGTCTCATGTCAGTGCGAGGGAAACTACTGGAGAAAATTCTGAAGGAGAGAATTTAACTTCACTGGGAACGCCACGGCTTGATTAGGGTTAAGCAAAGTGCCTTTATCATTTCTTGCATTCAATCACATTTTTGGAAAATTCTATCAGATTTGTGTGGATGAGGGAAGTGCAGTTGATGTAGATTATGTGGATTTTAGCAAAGTTTTTGATAAAGCCCCACACATGAGACAGACTGAGAAGTTAAAACACATGGAGTTCAAGGAAACTTGATGAGATGGATCCGAAACTGGGTTTGTGATAGGACACAAATAGTAGAAGGCTGTTTCAGTAACCGGAGGTCAGTATCCAGCCATGTAACACAAGGTAACGTTTTTGTTTCGGTCTTCACGGAGGAGGACGTGAATAATTTGCCGGGTGTTAGAGATGGAAAGGTGGTAGGACTGGAGGGTCTCAATGACATTACTGTTACTAGAGAGGCGGTGCTCGACAGACTGGAGGGACTGATTGTGGACAAGTCGCCAGGACCGGATGGAATGCATCCGAGGGTTCTGAAAGAAATAGAACATAGAACATAGAACATTACAGCGCAGAACAGGCCCTTTGGCCCACGATGTTGCGCCGACCAGTTACAAAACAATGACCCACTAAAAACCAATCCCTTCTCGTCCATAAACCTATCCACGGATCTCTTAAACGCCCCCAAACTAGGCGCATTTACAACCGCAGCAGGCAGGGCATTCCAATCCCTCACCACCCTCTGGGTAAAGAACCTACCCCTGACATCCGTCCTATAACTACCACCCCTTAATTTAAAGCCATGCCCCCTCGTGCTAGATTTCTCCATCAGAGGAAAAAGGCTATTACTATCCACCCTATCTAAACCTCTAATCATCTTATATGTTTCAATAAGATCCCCTCTTAGTCGCCTTCTTTCCAGCGAAAACAACCCCAAATCCCTCAGCCTCTCCTCATAGGACCTCCCCTCCATACCAGGCAACATCCTGGTAAACTTCCTCTGCACCCTCTCCAAAGCCTCCACATCCTTCCTATAATGTGGGGACCAGAACTGCACACAGTACTCCAAGTGCGGCCGCACCAGAGTTGTGTACAGTTGCAACATGACGCTGCGACTCCTAAATTCAATCCCCCTGCCAATAAACGCCAAGACACCGTATGCCTTCTTAACAACCTTATCTACTTGACTCCCAACTTTCAGGGATCTATGTACACATACACCTAGATCCCTCTGCTCATCCACACTATTCAAAGTCCTCCCGTTAGCCCTATACTCGACACATCTGTTATTCCTACCAAAGTGAATTACCTCACACTTCTCCGCATTAAACTCCATCCGCCACCTCTCGGCCCAGCTCTGCAACCTGTCTAAGTCTTCCTGCAAACTATGACACCCTTCATCACTATCTACCACACCTCTGACTTTGGTGTCATCAGCAAATTTACTAATCCACCCAACTATACCCTCATCCAGATCATTAATAAAAATTACAAACAGCAGTGGCCCCAAAACAGATCCCTGAGGCACACCACTCGTAACTGAACTCCATGATGAATATTTACCATCAACCACCACCCTCTGTCTCCTATCCGCTAGCCAATTCCTGATCCAATTCCCTAGATCACCCCCAATCCCATACATCTGCATTTTCTGCAGAAGCCTACCATGGTGAACCTTATCAAACGCCTTACTAAAATCCATATACACCACGTCCACTGCCTTACCCCCATCCACCTCTTTGGTCACTTTCTCAAAAAACTCAATAAGGTTAGTAAGGCACGACCTACCCGCCACAAAATCATGCTGACTATCTCCAATCAATTCATTACTCTCCAAATAACTATAAATCCTATCCCGAATAATTTTTTCTAAAACCTTGCCCACAACAGAAGTGAGACTCACCGGTCTATAATTCCCGGGGGAAGTCTCTGTTCCCCTTCTTAAACAATGGGACAACATTCGCTAACCTCCAATCTTCCGGTACTATACCAGAGGCCAACGACGACCTGAAGATCAGAGCCAGAGGCTCAGCAATCACTTCTCTTGCCTCCCAGAGAATCCTGGGGTAAATCCCATCCGGACCAGGGGACTTATCTATTTTCAGACCCTCCAGAATATCTAGCACATCCTCCTTATCAACTCCAACACTGTCAATTCTACTCCCCTGCAACCCAGTGTCCTCCTCAGCTATATCCATGTCCCCCTGCGTGAACACCGAAGAGAAATATTGGTTCAAATGGCGGAGGTGATAGTGGATGCCTTGGTGGTTATTTTCCAGACATCGCTGGATTCCGGGGAAGTGCCGGAATATTGGAAAACGGCTAATGTTACGCCGTTGTTTAAGAAGGGTGCCAGGCAAAAGGCAGGGAATTATAGGCCGGTTAGTTTAACGTCTGTTGTAGGTAAAATGTTAGAATCCGTCATCAAGGAGGAAATAGCGAGGCATCTTGAGGGGAATTGCTTGATAGAGCAGATGCAGCACAGTTTCGTTAAGGGGAAGTCGTGTCTGACAAATTTATTGGAGTTCTTTGAGGATTGGTGGAACGGCAAATTGTGCGGAGGGTGTGGAGAGTCTGCAGAAGGATCTAGATAGGCTGGGTGAATGGGCCAGGAACTGGCAAATGGAATTTAATGTTGGCAAGTGCGAGGTGGTCCACTTTGGTAGGAATAATGGTAGGAAGGATTATTACTTACGTGGCGAAAAACTGCAGCAGGCGAAGGTGCAGAGGGACCTCGGGGTCCTTGTGCATGAGTCGCAAAAACCCAGCTTGCAGGTGCAGCAGGTGGTCAGGAAGGCGAATGGGATGCTGGCCTTCATAGCGAGGGGGATTGAATATAAAAGTAGGGAGGTCTTGCTGCGGCTGTATAGGGCATTGGTGAGGCTGCAGCTGCAGTACTGTGTGCAGTTTTGGTCACCGTACTTACGCAAGGATATTTTGGCCTTGGAGGGAGTGCAGAGGAGATTTACTGGGCTGATGCCGGAGTTGAGGGGGTTGAGCTATGAGGAGAGGCCGAATAAACTAGGCTTGTACTCGTTAGAGTTTAGAAGAATGAGGGGAGATCTCATTGAGACGTATAAGATGATGAATGGGATGGATAGGATAGAGGTGGAGAGACTCTTCCCGCTCAGAAAGGACAGTAGGACTAGGGGGCACAGCCTCAAGATAAAGGGGGGGGGGGGCGGTTTAGAACGGAGTTCTTCACTCAAAGGGTGGTGAATCTCTGGAATTCTCTGCCCATTGAAGTGGTGGAGGCTACCTCGCTAAATATTTTTAAGACACGGGTTGATGGGTTTTTGATAAGAGAGGGGATTAAGGGTTATGGGGAGAGGGCGGGAAAGTGGAACTGAGCCACGACAGATCAGCCATGATCTTATTGAATGGCGGGGCAGGCTCGAAGGGCTAGATGGCCTACTCCTGCTCCTATTTCTTATGTTCGGTGCTGGCACCCTTGTTTAAGGGGTCAATCACAAAGGACATAGTTTTAGGGTAAGGGACAGGAGATTGAGAGGGGATTTCAGAAACATTTTTTTCACTTGCAGGGTAGTGGGAATCTGGAATGCGCTGCTTGGGAAGGTAGTGGAGAAAGCCTTACAAACTTTAAAAAATATTTGGATAAGCACTTGAAATATCATAATATGCAAGGATATGGGCCAAGTGCAGGAATTGGGATTAGCGCACCTCTAGTGGTAGATATTGTCAGTGCAGACTGGATGGGCCAAAGGGCCATTCCTGTGCTGTATGACTAAGTTGGACAGGCAAGGTTTGTATCCACTGGAGTTTAGAAGAGTAAGGGCTAATTTAATTAAAATAGAGGATGAGTGTAGAGAGGATCTTTCCTCTCGTGGAAGTGTCTTGAACTGGGGGGTCACTGTTTAAAATGGTGGATGCCTATTTAGGAGAAAGATAGAAAAATTGTTCTTTCTCGGAGGGTTGGGTGTCTTTGGAATTTCAAACATCAACAAAGGAAATGAGAAAAGTAATAAAAAGAGCTAAGGTAAATTACAAAAGAAAATAGCACAAAATATCAAGAAGGATAGTAAAAGCTTCTATCAGTATACAAAAGGGAAGAGAGTTGCTAGACGTGAATGTTGGTCCCTTGGAAGATGAAACCGGAGAGTTAATAGTAGGATCACTGAAATGGCAGAGATGCAAAATCAATACTTTACCTCAGTTTTCACAGTGGAGGATACTAGCACTATTCCTATAGGAACAGGGAAGTCAGAGGTAATAGAAAGAGTGGAACTTCAAACAATCAACATCGATAGGAAAGGTTACACAGCAAACTATTTGGATTGAGGGCAGACAAGCCCCCTGGGCCTGATGGCCGACATCCTGGGGTATTATTAGGCTAAGTGAGTGGGCGAGGACCTGGCAGATGGAGTATAACATTGGCAAGGAATAATAGTAAAATGGACGAAATTTGCTGATGACACGAAGATGAGTGGAAAAGCAAATTGTGCGGAGGGTGTGGAAAGTCTGCAGAGGGATCTGGATAGGCTGAGCGAGTGGGTGAGGACCTGGCAGATAGAGTATAATGTTAGCAAGTGTGAGGTTATCCACTTTGGCAGAAATAATAGTAGGAGGGATTACTATTTAAACGGCGAAAAGCTGCAGCATGCTACAGTGCAGAGGGACCTGGGGGTCCTTGTGCACAAGTCGCAAAAACCCAGTCTGCAGGTGCAGCAGGTGATCAAGAAGGCGAATGGAATGTTGGCCTTTATAGCGAGGGGGATAGAATATAAAAGCAGGGAGGTCTTGCTGCAACTGTACAGGGCACTGGTGAGGCCGCAGCTGGAGTACTGTGTGCAGTTTTGGTCGCTGCACTTGTGCAAGGATATATTGGCCTTGGAGGGAGTGCAGAGGAGGCTCACTAGGCTGATACCGGAGATGAGGGGGTTGGACTATGAAGAGAGACTAAATAGACTGCGTCTGTACTCGTTGGAGTTTAGAAGGATGAGGGGGGATGTTATAGAGACATATAAGATAATGAAGGGGATGGATAGGGTAGAGGTAGAGAGATTCTTCCCGCTTAGAAAAGATAGCAGGACTAGAGGGCACAGCCTCAAGATAAGTGGGGGGGTGCAGTTTAGAATGGAGTTGAGGAGGAACTTCTTCACTCAAAGGGTGGTAAATCTCTGGAATTCTCTGCCCGTTGAAGTGGTGGAGGATACCTCGCTGAATATATTTAAGTCAAGGGTAGATAGGTTTCTGATAGACAAGGGAATTAAGGGTTATGGGGAGAAAGCGGGAAAGTGGAACTGATCCACTTCAGATCAGCCATGATCTTATTGAATGGTGGGGTAGGCTCGAAGAGCTGGATGGCCTACTCCTGCTCCTACTTCTTATGTTCTTATGCTCTTTCGTACTGGTGAGGCTGCAACTAGAGTACTGTGTGCAATTTTGGTCCCCTTATTTGCGAAAGGATATATTGGCTTTGGAGGGAGTACAGAGAAGGTTCACCAGGTTGATTACGGAGATGAGGGGTTAGCTTATGAAGAGAGATTGAATAGACTGGGTCTGTACTCATTAGAGTTTAGAAGGTTGAGGGGAGATCTTATAGAGACATATAAGGTAATGAAGGGACTCGACAGGGTAGAAGCAGAGATTATTTCCACTTAGAAAGGAAACAAGAACTAGAGGGCACAGCCTCAAAATAAGGGGAAGTCAATTTAGAACAGAGTTGAGGAGGAACTTCTTCTCTCAGACAGTGGTGAATCTCTGGAATTCTCTGCCTGTGAAGTGGTGGAGGCTACCTCGCTGACTATATTTAAGTCACAGGTAGATAGGTTTCTGATAGACAGGGGAATTAAGGGTTATGGGGAGCAGGCGGGTAAGTGGAACTGAACCACTATCAGATCAGCCATGACCTTATTGAATGGTGGGGCAGGCTCGAGGGGCTAGATGGCCTACTCCTGCTCCTATTTCTTATGTTCTTAAAGGAAGTGGCGGCAGAGATAGTGGATCCATTGGGTGTAATATTCCAAAATTCCCTGGACACAGGAAAGGTTCCAGTGGATTGGAAAAATGCTAATGTAACAAACACATCTATTCAAAAAGGGAGGGAGGCAAAATGTGGGAAATTACAGAGCAATTAGTTTAACATGTGTTGTTGGGAAAGTGTTCGAATCAATTATCAAGGAAGCAATATCAGGACATTTGGAAAGTCAAAATGCTATCCATCAAAGTCAACATGCTTTTATGAAAAGAAAATCATGTTTGACTAATTTGCTAGAGTTCTTTAAGGATGTAACAAGCAAAGTGGATAATGGGGGTCCTGTAAATGTAGTATATCTGGATTTCCGGAAGGCATTTGATAAGAAGCCACATAAAAGGTTAATTCACAAGGTTAGACCACATGGGATTGGTTGTAATTTATTAGCTTGGATAGGTGACTGGCTGATGGAGAGAAGACAGAGAGTCAGGATATATGTTTTTTTTCTGGATGGTAAGAAGTAACTAGTGGGGTGCCACAGGGTTCGGTCTTTGGGCCCCAGCTATTTACAATCTGTATTAACAAATTGGATACAAGGATAGAAGGCTCTGTAGTCAAATCTGCAGATGACACAATATGCAGTATTGCGGGACAGTAAGTTGCAATAGGAAATAAGAACCTAACAAATGGAGATACGTTAGGAGAATGGTTCAAAATGTGGCAGATGGAGTTTAACATGGGTAAGGTCAGAAAAATGGGAAGGCAACTCATTATCTAAATGGGGAGAGACTTCGGAGTGCTCTGGTGCAGAGGGATCTGGGTGTCCTCATTTATCAGTCACAGAAAACTAGAGTGCAGGTACAGTAAATAATAAAGAAAGTGAATGGAATGTTGGCATTGATAGCTAAAGGAATGTGGCAGAGGACTGGAAATCAGAACACTAGATCAGCAAGTGTAGAGACTGAGGATGAGCATGGAACCAAGGCCAGGCTAGCTAAGAGGAAGTCTGAATAATCAGAAGCTTTTTCCCAGGGTGGAAGAGTCAATTACTAGGGGGCACAGGTTTAAGGTGCGAGGGGCACAGTAGCACAGTGGTTTGCACATTCTCCTCGTGTCTGCATGGGTTTCCTTCGGGTGCTCCGGTTTCCTCCCACGGTCCAAAAATGTGCGGGTTAGGTTGATTGGCCATGCTAAAATTGCCCCTTAGTGTCCTGGGATGTGTAGGTTAGAAGGATTAGCGGTTAAAGGTATAGGGATATGGGGATAGGGCCTGGGTGGGATTGTGGTCGGTGCAGACTCGATGGGCTGAAGGGCCTGTTTCTGCACTGTAGGATTCTATGTTCTATGTTCTAAAGGAGACGTACAAGGCAAGGTTTTTGCATAGAGGGTGGTGAGGGCCTGGAACCTGATGCTGGGGGAGGTAGTGGAAGCAGATACGATAGTGACTTTTAGGGGGCGTCTGGACAAATACATGAATAAGATGGGAATAGAATGATGTCATCCCCGGAAGGGTAGGAGGTTTTAGTTCAGTCAGGCAGCATGGTCAGTAAAGGATTGGAGGGCCGAAGGGTCTGTTCCTATGCTGTAATTTTCTTTGTTCTTTGAAGAGCAGACTGGGGGGAGATGGAACTGAAGGTCTGGAGTGCATCTGCTTCAATGCAACAAGTATAACAGGTAAGACAGATTAACTCAGAGCTGTGATTCTTGCGCGGAATGTGGATGTGAATGTGATAACAGAGACCTGGTTAAAAGACAGACAGCACTGGCAGCTAAATATTCCGGGATATAAATGTTTTAGGTGAGACAGAGCAGAAGGTAAAAGAGATGGGGAGTTTCAATACTGGTTAGAACATAGAACAATACAGTGCAGAACAGGCCCTTCGGCCCACGATGTTGCGCCGACCAGTTAAAAAACAATGACCCTCTAACCTAAACCAATCCCTTTCCATCCATAAACCTATCCACGGATCTCTTAAACGCCCCCAAACTAGGCGCATTTACAACTACAGCAGGCAGGGCATTCCAATCCCTCACCACCCTCTGGGTAAAGAACCTACACCTGACATCCGTCCTATAACTACCACCCCTTAATTTAAAGCTATGCCCCCTCGTGCTAGCTTTCTCCATCCGAGGAAAAAGGCTATCACTGTCCACCCTATCCAAACCTCTAATCATCTTATATGTTTCAATAAGGTCCCCTCGCAGCCACCTTCTTTCTAACGAATCCCTCAGTCTCTCCTCATAGGACCTCCCCTCCATACCAGGCAACATCCTGGTAAACTTCCTCTGCACCCTCTCCAAAGCCTCCACATCCTTCCTATAATGTGGGGACCAGAACTACACACAATACTCCAAGTGCGGCCGCACCAGAGTTTTGTACAGTTGCAACATGACGCTGCGGCTCCTAAATTCAATCCCCCTACCAATAAACGCCAAGACGCCGTATGCCTTCCTAACAACCCTATCTACTTGATTCCCAACTTTCAGGGATCTATGTACACATACACCTAGATCCTTCTGTTCATCCACACTACTCAGAGTCCTACCGTTAGCCCTATACTCTACACATCCGTTATTCCTGCCAAAGTGAATCACCTCACACTTTTCCGCATTAAACTCCATCCTCCACCTCTCGGCCCAGCTCTGCAACTTGTCCAAGTCTCCCTGCAAACTAAGACACCCTTCCTCACTATCAACCACACCTCCGACTTTGGTGTCATCAGCAAATTTACTAATCCACATTAGTAAATTAGTTAGGGAACACATTACAGCTGTACTGAGGGAGGATACCTTGGAAAAATCATGTAATGAGACACCGTGGGTCGAGCTCAGAAACAGGGTGGGGGCAGTTATTATGCTGGGATTCTACTACAGACCTCCCAACAGCCCACGGGAAGTTGAGGAATGGATATGTAAGCAGATTCTGGACAGATGTAGAAATAATAGGGTTGCTGTAGTGGGAGACTGACTTGAAATCCTGGGCTAGGAGTCCAGATGGTGAGGAATTTGTTCAGTGTGTCCAGGCAGACTTTTTTGGAACAATATATAGATAGTCCGACTAGAAAGGGGTCTATACTGGATCTAATACTAGGGAATGAGCCCAACCAGGCCATTCAAAGTTGCAGTGAGGGAACATGTGGCGAACACTGATCACAATTCCGTAAGCTTTCGGATACATATCAGTGGACGGCACGGTAGCACAGTGGTTAGCACTGCTGCTGCACAGCTCCAGGGACCTGGGTTCAGTTCCCGGCTCGGCTCACTGTCTGTATGGAGTTTGCACGTTCTCCTCGTGTCTGCATGGGTTTCCTCCGGGTGCTTCGGTTTCCTCCCACAGTCCAAAGATGCGCGGGTTAGGTTGATTGGCCATGCTTAAATTGCCCCTTAGTGTCCTGAGATGTGTAGGTTAGAGGGATTATTGGGTAAAATATGTAGGGATGTGGGGGTAAGGCCTAGGTGGGATTGTGGTCAGTGCAAACTCGATGGGCCAAATGGCCTCTTTCTGTATAGTAGGGATTCTATGATTTCTATGATTCTATGAAAAGGATGAGTGTTGTCCTAGGTTTAAGGTGCTAAATTGGGGGAAGGCTAACTACAACCAGATTAGGCAGAGTTTTGAAGGCTGTTGTTTGGGAGGGGCTGTTTGAGGGTAAATCCAAATCAATTATGTGGGAGTTGATCAAGTGCGTGTGCCTGTGAAAAGGATGGACAGGAAAGGCAGGGTTCAGGAATCGTGGATGACCAGGGAAATTGTGAGTCAAGTCAAAAAGGAAAAGGATGTATACATGAGGTCCAGCCAACTAAAAACAGATGAAGCACCAGAGGAATACAGGGAAAGTAGAAAAGAGCTCAAACAGGGAGTTAGGGGGGCAAAAAAGGAGTCATAAAATGTCCTTAGCAGACAGGACTAAGGAGAATCCCAAGACATTTTATACATATATTAGGAACAAGAGGGTAGCTACAGAAAAAGTTGGTCCACTCGAAGTCAAAGGGGGGAAATTATACGTGGAACCAAAGGAAGTGGGTGAGATCCTTAATGAGTACTTTGCATTGGTATTCACAAAGGGTAGGGACACATTGACTGATGGTGTCTTGGAGGGGTATATAAGCCCTTTAGAACAAGTCATTATTATGAGGGAAGAAGTGTTAGGTGAATTAAAAATAAATTAAGATAGACAGATCCCCAGGGCCAAATGACATCTAGAGTCATAGAAATTTACAGCATGGAAACAGGCCCTTTGGCCCAACCTGTCCATGCCGCCCTTTTTTTTAAAATCTCTAAGCTAATCTCATTTGCCCACATTTGGCCCATATCCCTCCATACCCATCTTACCCGTGTAACTGCCTAAATGCTTTTTAAAAGACAAACTGTACCCGCCTCTACTACTACCTCTGGCAGACACTCACCACCCTCTGTGTGAAAAAATTGCCCCTCTGGACACTTTTATACCTTTCCCCTCTCACCTTATACCTATGCCCTCTAGTTTTAGACTCCCCGACCTTTGGGAAAAGATATTGACTATCTAGCTGATCTGTGCCCCTCATTATTTCATAGACCTCTATAAGGTCACCCCTCAGCCTCCTACGCTCCAGAGAAAAAAGTCCCAGTCGATCCAACCTCTCCTTATAATCCAAATCATTAAGTCTTGGTAGCGTGCTAATAAATCTTTTCTGCACCCTTTCTATTTTAATAATTTCCTTTCTATAATAGGGTGATCAGAACTGTACACAGTATTCCAAGTGTGGCCTTAGCAATGTCTTGTACAACTTTAACAAGGCGTCCTAACTCCTGTATTCAATATTCTGACCGATGAAACCAAGCATGCTGAATGCCTTCTACACCACCCTCTCCACCTGTGACTCCACTTTCAAGGAGATACGAATCTGTAACCCTAGATCTCTTTGTTTTGTAACTCCTCAATGCCTACTGTTAACCGAGTAAGTCCTGCCCTGATTCAATCTATCAAAATGCATCACCTCACAGTTGTTTAAATTAAACTCCATTTGCCATTCATCAGCCCACTGGCCCAATTGATCAAGATCCCATTGCAATTGGAGATAACTTTCTTCACTGTCCACTATGCCACCAATCTTGGTGTCATCTGCAAACTTACTAATCATGCCCTCTATATTCTCATCCAAATCATTAATATAAATGACAAATAACAGTGGACCCAGCACTGGTCCCTGAGGCACACGGCTGGTCACAGGCCTCCAGTTTGAAAAACAGCCCCCTCCAACCACCCTCTGGCTTCTGTCAAGAAGCCAATTTTATATCTATTTAGGTACCTCACCCTGGGTCCCGTGAGATTTAACTTTATGCAACAACCTACCATGCGGTACCTTGTCAAAGGCCTTGCTAAAGTCCATGTAGACAACATCAACTGCACTGCCCTCATCTACCTTCTTGGTTACCTCTTCAAAAAACTCAATCAAATTTGTGAGACATGATTTATAGGAACATAAGAAATAGGAGCAGGAGTAGGCCATCTAGCCCTTCGAGCCTGCCCCGCCATTCAATAAGATCATGGCTGATCTGAAGTGGCTCAGTTCCACTTTCCCGCCCTCTCCCCATAACCCTTAATCCCCTTGCTTATCAAAAACCCATCAACCCGCGTCTTAAAAATATTCAACGAGGCAGCCTCCACCACTTCAACGGGCAGAGAATTCCAGAGATTCACCACCCTTTGAGTGAAGAAGTTCCTCCTCAACTCCGTTCTAAACCGCCCCCCCTTTATCTTGAGGCTGTGCCCCCTAGTCCTACTGTCCTTTCTGAGCGGGAAGAGTCTCTCCACCTCTATCCTATCCATCCCATTCATCATCTTATATGTCTCAATGAGATCTCCCCTCATTCTTCTAAACTCTAACGAGTACAAGCCTAGTTTATTCAGCCTCTCCTCATAGCTCAACCCCCTCAACTCCGGCATCAGCCTAGTAAACCTCCTCTGCACTCCCTCCAAGTTCAAAATATCCTTGCGTAAGTGCGGCGACCAAAACTGCACACAGTACTCCAGCTGCGACCTCACCAGTGCCCTACACAGCTGCAGCAAGACCTCTATATTCTCATCCAAATCATTAATATAAATATAAATGACAAATAACAGTGGATCCAGCACTTATGTTCCTATGTTCTTATAACCCGAATAATTATAGGCCAGTGAGCTTGACATCAGCAATAGGGAAGCTGTTGGAGAAGATTGTTAGGAATACACATTTGGAACTGAATGGTGTTGTTAGTGACAGACAGCATGGTTTTGTATGTGGAAGATCATGTGTCACCAATTTAATTGAGTTTTTTGAGGAGGTAACAAAAATGATTGACAAGGAAAGGGTTTTGGATGTTGCCTACATGGACTTTAGTAAAGTATTTGACAAAGTCCCTCATGGCAGGCTTGTGCAAAAGATTACATTTCATGGGATTGGGGTGAACTAGCAAGATGGATTCAGAACTGGCTTGGCCATAGAAGGCAGAGGGTAGCAGTGGAAGGGTGTTTTTCTAAATGGAAGTCTGTAACTAGTGGTGTTTTGCAGGGATCAGTGCTGGGGTCTCTGCTGTTTGTAATATAGATAAATGACTTGGAAGAAAATGTGGCTGCTCTGATTAGCAAGTTTGCGGATGATACTAACCTTGGTGGAGTTGCGGATAGTGATGAAGATTGTCAGAGAGTACAGCTGGAAAATTGGGCAGAGAAATGGCAGCTGGTCTTTAATTCGGACAAATGCGAGGTGATGCATTTTGGTAGATCCAATTCAGGTGGGAGCTATAAAGTAAATGGCAGAACCATCAGGAGCATAGACACACAGAGGGATCTGGGAGTACAAATCCACAGATCCTTCAAAGTGGCAGCACAGGTGGGAAAGGTGGTGAAGAAAGCATACAGCATGTTGTCTTCATCAAACGGGACATCAAGTATAAAACTGGCAAATTATGTTACAGTTACATAAAACGTCAGTTAGGCCACATTTGGAATACTGTGTCCAATTCTGGTCACCACACTACCAGAAGGACGTGAGGCTTTGGGAGAGAGAACAGAAAAGGTTTACCAGGATGCTGCCTGGTATGGAGGGCATTAGCTATGAGGAGAGACTGAATAAACTGGATTTGTCCTCCCTGGAATGGCAGAGGCTGAGGGGCGACCTGATCAAAGTTTATAAAATTATGAGGGGTGTGGATAGGGTAAACAGTTGGAAGCTTTTTTCCAGGGGCAGAAATGACAAGGGGACACAAGTTCAAGATAAGGGGGGAAAGATTCAATGGAGATGTGTGGAGGACGTTTTTACACAGAGGTTGGTGGGGGCCTGGAATGCACTGCCAAGTGAGGTGGTTAAGGCAGATATGTTAGCCACATTTAAAATTTATCTTGATAGGCGTATGAACGAACGGGGAATAGAGAGATATTAGTGGTTGATTTAGCGAGGTAATGATTGGTGTAGGCTTGGAGAGCTGAAGGGCCTGGTCCTGTGCTGTACTGTTCTTTGGTCTTTTGAATAGAATATAAAGTTAAGGAAGTATTGTTTAAACTATACAAAGTGTTGGTGAGGGCGCACCTGGAATATTGTGCAGTTTTGGTCCCCTTATTTGAGGGAAGATGTAGTGGCATTGGAGGCAGTTCAGAGGTTCACTAGATTGATTCCAGAGATAAGGGGTTTATCGCATGAAGAGAGATTGAACAGTTTAGGCCGATACTCTGGAATTTAGAAGAATGAGGGGAGATCAAATTGAGGTATTCAAGATGACGAAAGGTCTGGATGAAGTAGGTGTGGAGCGGATGCTTCCTCTTGTGGGACATTCTAGGACAAGAGGTTTTAGGATGAAGGTTAGCAAATTTAAAACAGAGTTAAGGAAAAACTACTTCTCCCAAAGGGTAGAATCTATAGAATTCACTCCCCCAAAGTGCAGTGGATGCTGGGAGAGTGAGTAAATTTAAGGAGGAGTTAGACAGATTTTTAACTGCTAATGGGTTAAAGGGTAATGGGGAAAAGGCAGGAAAATGGGGATGAGGAACATATCAGCCATGATCGAATGGCGGACCGAACTCGATGAACTTATGAACAATCCAAAAATATGCAGGTTAGGAGGACTGGCCATGCTAAATTCTCCCTCAGTGTCCCATGATGTGCAGGTTAGGTGGAGTAGAGGGGTAAATATGTGGGGTTATGGGGGTAAGGCAGGGGGTGAACCTGGGTAAAAGAGTCAGTACAGACTCGATGGGCTGCGTGGTCTCCCGCTGCACTGAAGGGATTGTATGGTTTTATGGTGCCACAGCTGCAAACGTTGCCAGCTCATCCAGTGATAAACTCCTTACCTAGAGGGATGATCAGGAAGCGAATATAATTCAGCCAGTCGGGGGTTTTGCTTGCCAATTGCTCAACAAAGAACCTCAGGATGGTGCTGAGGAAGCTCTGATCCCCAGCCACTGCCACTTTGACTGGAGGAGGCATCTGTGAGTTACAGTTACAGCTGCAACAAGACAAGATGGGAGGTGAAAGTGAGAGAGAGAATCTGCTGCAAGCTCCACACTTCAAAACTACACATTTCAATGACAGGACTGTACACAACCTATCAGATATCAACCAGGGTGGAAGTCCACAGGGAGGGAGAGATGGAATGGTATCAGTGAACACGTATCTGTGCTTATCTTAAAGTAGAAAGTTTGTGTATTTGTGTTAAGTATGTGCTTGTATGTGCATTTACGTGTGTGTTTCCCTGTGCATGTGTTTATATGTATATGTGTATATGTCTGTGTGTTTGTGTGTATATTTTGTCTGTATGTATATGTATGCATATATGTTCATGTCTACATGCATGTGTCTGTGTGTTTGTGCTTGTATGCAAATGTGTGTGCTTGCACGAGTGTGTATATAAATGTGAATGTGTGTGTGCATCTGTGTATATTTTCCTGAGAGAAAGTGTGTGTGCTTTGCATGAGAGTGTGCGCACATCTGTGCATGAATATGCATGTGTATCTGTGTGTCACATTGTTTACGTGAATGGTTGTGTGTGCGTGTGAGGGTATGCATGGGCATCTGCGTATGTGTCCATGTGTATCTGAGTGTGTGTGTGTGCATGTGTGTGTGTACTGTTTCCTGAGTAAATAGATTCTGTTTACTAAATAAATTGACTGTTTATTGTGTTTACTGAGTAAACAGGCTGTGTTTACTGAGTAAATAGACTGTGTTTACTGTGTGCTGAGTAAATGGACTGTGTTTACTGAGTAAATAGACTGTGTTTACTGTGTGCTGAGTAAATAGACTGTGTTTACTGAGTAAATAGACGGTGTTTACTGAGTAAATAGACTGTGTTTATTGAGTAAATAGACTGTGTTTACTGTGTGCTGAGTAAATGGACTGTGTTTACTGAGTAAATAGACTGTGTTTACTGTGTGCTGAGTAAATAGACTGTGTTTACTGAGTAAATAGACGGTGTTTACTGAGTAAATAGACTGTGTTTACTGAGTAAATAGACTGTGTTTACTGTGTGCTGAGTAAATGGACTGTGTTTACTGAGTAAATAGACTGTGTTTACTGTGTGCTGAGTAAATAGACTGTGTTTACTGAGTAAATAGACGGTGTTTACTGAGTAAATAGACTGTGTTTATTGAGTAAATAGACTGTGTTTACTGTGTGCTGAGTAAATGGACTGTGTTTACTGAGTGAATAGACTGTGTTTACTGTGTGCTGAGTAAATAGACTGTGTTTACTGAGTAAATAGACTGTGTTTACTGTGTGCTGAGTAAATGGACTGTGTTTACTGAGTAAATAGACTGTGTTTATTGAGTAAATAGACTGTGTTTACTGAGTAAATAGACTGTGTTTACTGAGTAAATAGACTGTGTTTACTGAGTAAATAGACTGTGTTTACTGTGTGCTGAGTAAATGGACTGTGTTTACTGAGTAAATAGACTGTTTATTGAGTAAATAGACTGTGTTTACTGTGTGCTGAGTAAATAGACTGTTTACTGTGTGCTGAGTAAATGGACTGTGTTTACTGTGTAAATAGACTGTGTTTACTGTGTGCTGAGTAAATAGACTGTGTTTACTGTGTAAATAGACTGTGTTTACTGTGTGCTGAGTAAATAGACTGTGTTTACTGTGTAAATAGACTGTGTTTACTATGTGCTGAGTAAATAGACTGTGTTTACTGAGTAAATAAACTGTGTTTACTGAGTGCTGAGTAAATAGACTGTGTTTACTGTGTAAATAGACTGTGTTTACTGAGTAAATAGACTGTGTTTACTGAGTAAATAGACTGTGTTTACTATGTGCTGAGTAAATAGACTGTGTTTACTGAGTAAATAGACTGTGTTTACTGAGTGCTGAGTAAATAGACTGTGTTTACTGAGTAAATAGACTGTGTTTACTGAGTAAATAGACTGTGTTTACTGAGTGCTGAGTAAATAGACTGTGTTTACTGAGTAAATAGACTGTGTTTACTGTGTGCTGAGTAAATAGACTATGTTTACTGTGTGCTGAGAAAATAGACTGTGTTTAGTTAGTAAATAGTCTATGTTTACTGTGTGCTGAGAAATAGTCTGTGTTTACTGAGTAAATAGACTGTGTTTTAGAACATAAGAACATAAGAAATAGGAGCAGGAGTAGGCCATCTAGCCCTTCAAGCCTGACCCGACATTCAGTAAGATTATGGTTGACTGTCGTGGCTCAGTTCCACATTCCCGCCCTCTCCCCATAACCCTTAATCCCCTCGCTTATCAAAAACCTATCAACCCGCGCCTTAAAAATATTTAGCGAGGCAGCCTCCACCAGTTCAACAGGCAGAGAATTCCAGAGATTCACCACCCTTTGAGTGAAGAAGTTCCTCCTCAACTCCATTCTAAACCGCCTCCCCTTTATCTTGAGGCTGTGCCCCCTAGTCCTACTGTCCTTTCTGAGCAGGAAGAGTTTCTCCACCTCTATCCTATCCATCCCATTCATCATCTTATACGTCTCAATGAGATCTCCCCTCATTCTTCTAAACTCTAACGAGTACAAGCCTAGTTTATTCAGCCTCTCCTCATAGCTCAACCCCCTCAACTCCGGTATCAGCCTAGTAAACCTCCTCTGCACTCTCTCCAAGGCCAAAATATCCTTGCGTAAGTGCGGCGACCAAAACTGCACACAGTACTCCAGCTGCGGCCTCACCAATGCCCTATACAGCTGCAGCAAGACCTCCCTACTTTTATATTCAATCCCCCTCGCTATGAAGGCCAGCATCCCATTCGCCTTCCTGACCACCTGCTGCACCTGCAGGCTGGGTTTTTGCGACTCATGCACAAGGACCCCGAGGTCCCTCTGCACCGTCGCCTGCTGCAGTTTTTCGCCATTTAAGTAATAGTCCTTCCTACCATTATTCCTACCAAAGTGGACCACCTCGCACTTGCCAACATTAAATTCCATTTGCCAGTTCCTGGCCCATTCACCCAGCCTATCTAGATCCTTCTGCAGACTCTCCACACCCTCCGCACAATTTGCCGTTCCACCAATCTGGGTGTCATCAGCAAATTTCGACACCCTACACTCGGTTCCCTCCTCCAGATCATCTATATAAATAGTAAATAGCTGAGGCCCCAGCACCGACCCCTGGGGCACTCCACTAGTCACCAACCGCCAATCCGAATAGCACCCATTAACCCCCACTCTCTGCCTCCTATTTGACAACCAATCCTCTATCCACGCTAACACCCTACCCCCAACTCCATGCCCCCTTACCTTCTACAATAACCTCTTGTGAGGCACCTTGTCAAACGCCTTCTGAAAATCAAGAAAGACCACATCCACCAGCTCTCCTCTATCCACCGCCCTAGACACATCCTCAAAGAACTCCAATAAATTTGTCAGACACGACTTCCCCTTAACGAAACTGTGCTGCATCTGCTCTATCAAGCAATTCCCCTCAAGATGCCTCGCTATTTCCTCCTTGATGACGGATTCTAACATTTTACCTACAACAGACGTTAAACTAACCGGTCTATAATTCCCTGCCTTTTGCCTGCCACCCTTCTTAAACAACGGCGTAACATTAGCCGTTTTCCAATATTCCGGCACTTCCCCGGAATCCAGCGACGTTTGGAAAATAACCACCAAGGCATCCACTATCACCTTCAGAACCCTCGGATGCATTCCATCCGGTCCTGGGGACTCGTCCACAATCAGTCCCTCCAGTCTGTTGAGCACCGCCTCTCTAGTAACAATAATGTCATTGAGACCCTCCAGTCCTACCACCTTTCCATCGCTAACACCCGGCAAATTATTCACGTCCTCCTCCGTGAAGACTGAAACAAAAAAGTTATTCAAGACCTCAGCCATTTCCCCATCCCCTACCACTAAGTCCCCCTTCTCATCCTCTAAGGGTCCAATGTTCACCCTAGCCAGCCTCTTCCTTTTTATATATTTATAAAAACTCTTGCTATCCTTTTTTATATTAAGCGCTAGCCCAGCTTCATAGTTTCTCCTACCCTTCTTTATCAACTTCTTTGTCAATCTTTGTTGACATTTAAACCTCTTCCAATCCTCTTCTCGCCCACTACTCTTAGCTACTCTAAATGCCTCCGCTTTTAATTTAACAGTTTCCTTCACCTCCTTCGTTATCCACGGCTTATTGCCTCTCCTCCTATGGTCCTTTTTAACCATCGGAATAAATTTCTGCTGAGCACCAAGAAAGATCTTCTTAAAGATCCTCCACTGCTCCTCAGCAGACCTACCTTCCAACGCGCTCCCCGAGTCAACATTCGCCAATTCTTCTCTCATCCTACCGTACTCCCCTCTATTCAAACAAAGGACACGTGTCCGGGAAGCCACTTTCTCCTCCTCCATCTCCACCATACAATGATCACTCTCCCCAAGAGGATCCTTCACCACAAGGTCCCTAATTCTACCCGCCTCATTACATAACACCAGATCCAAGATAGCTCGCTCCCTCGTCGGCTCCAACACACACTGTTCAAGGAAACTATCCCGGCAGCATTCCAAGAACTCCTCCTCGAGCCCACCGCGTCCAACATGGGTCGACCAATCAATATGTAGATTGAAATCCCCCATAATTATCACCGTTCCATTCCTGCATGCCGCACTTATTTGCGCGTTAACAGCCCGCCCCACCTCCAGATCATTATTCGGGGGCCTATAGACGACATCCACCAGCGTCTTCCTCCCTTTGCTGTTCCTAATCTCCACCCACAACAATTCCACGTTCTGCTCTTTGGTTCCTATATCATCCCTTGATACCACCCTGGTGCTATCCTTAATCAGCAGAGCTACGCACCCCCCTCTTTTTCCTCCCGCCTATCCTTCCTGAACACTTGATACCCCTGGACATTCAGCTCCCAGTCCCTGTCACCTTGCAGCCACGTCTCTGTAATGGCCACCAGATCCTATCCATTTGTGCTGATCTGCGCCACCAGCTCATCCACTTTATCCCAAATGCTTCGTGCATTCAGATAAAGTGCCTTCATCCCAGCTTTCACCTGGACCCTATTTGCCCGAACGCCACCAACCATACACATGCCCCCTACTCCCTTTATTATTGGGACATCCTCGGCCTCTTCCCTTACCTGTACCCTCTCCTTAAGTTTAGACCCCGTAATGTCACCTACCCTCGCACCCTCCCCCCCCTAATTAGTTTAAAGCCCTAACTACAGTCCTATTTACACGATTCATAGAACATAGAACATTACAGCGCAGAACAGGTCCTTCGGCCCACGATGTTGCGCCGACCAGATAAAAAACAATGACCCTCTAATCTAAACCAATCCCTTTTCATCCATAAACCTATCCACGGATCTCTTAAATGCCCCCAAACTAGGCGCATTTACAGCTGTAGCAGGCAGGGCATTCCAATCCCTCACCACCTTCTGGGTAAAGAACTTACCCCTGACATCCGTCCTATAACTACCCCCCCTTAATTTAAAGCCATGCCCCCTCGTGCTAGCTTTCTCCATCCGAGGAAAAAGGCTATCACTGTCCACCCTATCTAAACCTCTAATCATCTTACATGTTTCAATAAGATCCCCTCTTAGCCGCCTTCTTTCTAGCGAAAACAGCCAGGACTCTGGTCCCAGCACAGTTCAGACCAACCCCATCCCACCCGAACAGGTCCCACCTACCCCAATACTGATGCCAATGCCCCATAAATTCAAACCCATTCCTCCCACACCAATCCCTGAGCCACCCATTCACTTCCTTAATCTTATCAACTTTACGCCCGTCTGCACTCGGTTCAGGCAGTAGCCCAGAGATAACCACCTTGTCGGTTCTACTTTTTAATTCCATTCCCAGCTTTTCATACTCCCTCCCCAGATCCTCAGTTTGCATTTTGCCTACGTCGTTGGCACCCACATGTACCACAACAACCGGATTCTCACCCTCCCAATCCAGGTTCCTCTGCAGCCCAGATGTGACATCCTGTACCCGAGCACCAGGCAGACAACACACCCTTCTGTGCACTTTGTCATTGTGACAAAGGACAGTGTCAATACCCTTAACCCCACTATCCCCAATTACTACTACATTCCTTTTCACCTTCTCTTTGCCTATGTCCTGCTGCATCACTGTACTGTGTGCAGTTTGCTCACCAACCTCACCTCCCTCGTTCTCGTCCAGACTGGAAGCAAGAACCTCAAACCTGTTATGCAGATTGAGAGGCTGAGGCATCTGCTCCCCACCCCCCTTCCTCCGCTCCCCACCCTCCTTCCTCCGCTCCCCACCCCCCTTCCTCCTCTCAGCAGCCCCCTCTTGTTCCTGACCCTTAGAGTTAGCCAGTCTAGGGGGGGTGGATGTCACTTGCTCCCCATTGACAATGGCACCCTCTCTCCCCCTGATGAGCCTCAGTGTCTGTAGCTCAGAGGCCAGCTCATCTACCTTGAGCTGGAGCTCCTCCAGCAACCTGCACTTACTGCAGACATGGTCACCGGGAAGGACCCTGGGGTCCACCAGCTCCCACATCATACAGAAACAACACATCACATGCCCCTCCATTGTTCACTGTAGTAATATTGAAAATTTCCACACAAACTTACCTGGCCCTTTTTCCCCCAAGCCCTTTTGCTCCTAAGCCCTAGTAGCTCAGTCTGCTTCCCACTCACTCCGCTGCCCGCTGTCTACACCAGGCCTCCTTTTAAACCTGGCGCTGTTTTAAAGTCTGCTCCCCCACAACTCCCTGCTATCCACTCCCTTAGAATTCTTAAAGCGGCAGATGCAAAAAGCCCGCAAAAATGCTTTTAAATTATTTAAACAGTTCTACAAGGTAAGTTCTTACTACGAAAATGCTTTAAACTTATTTAAACAGGTTTTTAACAGGTAATTTCTTATCTGTCTCTCTGCTCCTTCATTCGTCTGCTCTGTGTGCTGAATAAATAGACTGTGTTTACTGAGTAAATAGACTGTGTTTACTGAGTAAATAGACTGTGTTTACTGAGTAAATAGACTGTGTTTACTGTGTGCTGAGTAAATGGACTGTGTTTACTGTGTAAATAGACTGTGTTTACTGTGTGCTGAGTAAATGGACTGTGTTTACTGTGTAAATAGACTGTGTTTACTGTGTGCTGAGTAAATGGACTGTGTTTACTGTGTAAATAGACTGTGTTTACTGTGTGCTGAGTAAATGGACTGTGTTTACTTGTAAATAGACTGTGTTTACTGTGTGCTGAGTAAATGGACTGTGTTTACTGAGTAAATAGACTCTGTTTACTGAGTAAATAGACTGTGTTTACTGTGTGCTGAGTAAATAGACTCTGTTTACTGTGTAAATAGACTGTGTTTACTGTGTGCTGAGTAAATAGACTGTGTTTACTGTGTAAATAGACTGTGTTTACTGTGTGCTGAGTAAATCGACTGTGTTTACTGAGTAAATCGACTGTGTTTACTGAGTAAATAGACTGTGTTTACTGAGTAAATAGACTGTGTTTACTGAGTAAATAGACTCTGTTTACTGTGTAAATAGACTGTGTTTACTGTGTAAATAGACTGTGTTTACTGTGTGCTGAGTAAATAGACTGTGTTTACTGAGTAAATCGACTGTGTTTACTGTGTGCTGAGTAAATGGACTGTGTTTACTGAGTAAATAGACTCTGTTTACTGAGTAAATAGACTCAGTAAACACAGTCTATTTACTCAGTAAACACAGTCTATTTACTCCTGAGTATTTGCTGCATTTTTTAGGTTAACTAATAAATAATTATTTTATTTTAATGGTTGACAAATGTGCAGGTTCAGTGAATTGGTCATGTTAAATTAACCTTTGTGCCAGGGGGATTAGCAGGGTAATTATGATGGGTTATGTGAATAGGGCCTGGGCAGAATTGTGGTCAGTGCAGTCCTGATGGGCAGAATGGCCTCCTTCTGCGAGTAGGGATTCTATGAAGTGATAGTGTTTGCTTTGTGAACAGCCTGTTTGCGGACTCAATGGGCTCTGTGCTTTACATCCTGTTGTGAGTTCCACCGTGCATTCCAAAGATCAGCTACAGTGAATACTCATTCAGTTTTAGTTAACAATATGGCTGTCCATCAGCCTAACAAGCAGCAGCAGCAATAGTTATTGTGCAGGTACCATCAGAACGGGGTGGTGGGCCTTGCTCTTGTACCAACCTGTATCTGTGTTGTGTACATTACTGACAGGCTTTACAAGGGATAAACTGGGGCACAGAATGGCTGCCAGATGGAGAGCTCCTCAAAGTGACTGAAGCCCAGCTGAAGATGTGAGTTTTGCAGAAGGTTTTGAAATTTGTGAGAGATTTAAGATGAAGATTTCAGAACATGCTAACTCCAGTTACTAACGAAAGATGAAATGAGATAAGGGACTATTGCAACATGACAATGCTGCAGAGTTTTGGTGTTGCCACCAGAGTTTACACTAATGCTGTTTTCTTACAATCGCTGTATCCTTGTAACAATGGTGTTAAAGGCTGCGTGGATATCTGCCATTGAGCACGTGCAAACCATTGGCTGGCTCTTCTCATGCAGTCGTTCGTACAGATACTGGAATAAAGGAATGAATAATCCAACATCAGTTCCAACTGTTCACTGATATTTGTATTTGTACAGCACCTTAACACACTAAACTGCCTCAAGCTGTTAAATAACTCTCTAAACTTGTACAGCACCTTAACACACTAAACTGCCTCAAACTGTTTCTCAGGAGTGATTATTAAACAAAGTTTAACACCAAGCTACGAGAGGAGATATTAGGACTGGTGACAAAAAGCTTGTTCAACCAATGTTTTCAGTGATGTTTTAAAGAAGGAAAGGGATTTAGTAAGATCTTTTTTGTGTTTTACATTCTGTAGTAACAAGGACGAGGGAAGAAGGACTCTAGAGTAATTGATATTAGTCGAAATTAAGCTGCTTCTAAATGTTTAGCTTAAGTCATGGCAGGAGAACTCAAAAGCTATGGTGTGCTCCTCATGCTCTATGTGGGAAGCCAGGAACACGTCCAATGCCCGGTACCAGCATGTGTCCAGGGAGTGTCTCCAGTCTGCATTTCGGAGCTGGAGCAGTGGCTTGTGACACTCATCTGCGAGGTGGAGGGTATCGTGGGTAACACATATAGAGGGGTGGTCACACCGCAGGCTCAGACTCCACAGGGAGAGAGGGAATGGGTGAGTACCAGGAACAGGAAGATTGGGCAGGCAGTGCAGAAATCTCCTGTGGCTATTCCCCTGCAAAAAAAATGCTTTGGATACTATTAGAAAAAATGCCCCCTTGGGGAAAACAGCAACAGCTCAATTTGTTGCACTATGGTTGGCTTTGTTGCAAAAGAAAAGAATAAAAAGTGTGGAAATGCAACAGTTTTCAGAGATTCAGTTGTAAGGAGAATTGATGGATAAGAGAGTCCAGGGTGACGTGTTGCCACCCTGGTGCTAGGAACAAAGATGTCTCAGAGCGGCTGCAGGTGGCAAGACCATGGTTTAAAAGGGAAATTAGAAATAGTGGCAGATCCAAGGGAGAGGCATACAAAATGGCCAAGAAAAACAACAGAGCTGAGGATTGGGAGCAGGTTAGAATTCAGCAAAGGAGGACCAAGGGACTGATTAAAACAGAGAAAATAGAGTACGAGAGTAAGCTTGTGGGAAACATAAAAACTGACTGTTAAAGTTTCTGTAGGTATGTGAGAAGGAAAATAATTATAGGCTAGTCAGCCTGACATCAGTGGTGAGGAAAATTCTAGAATCCATTATTAAAGATTTTATCACGAAACATTTGGAAAACAGTGGCAGGATTGGACAGTCAGTATGGATTTATGGAAGGGAAATAATTTTTGACAAATCTACTGGAATTCTCCGAGGATGTGATGAGGAGAGTTGATGAGGGAGAGCCAGTGGATGTGGTTTATTTGGATTTCAGAAAGCTTTCAACAAAGTTTCATATCAGAGATTAGTGTACAAAATTAAAGCATGTGGGATTGGGGCAAGTGTGTTGAGATGGGTAGAAAACTGGTTAGCACACAGGAAACAAAGAGGAGGAATAAAGGCAAAAAACAGAAAATGCTGGAAAATCTCAGCAGGTCTGACAGCATCTGTAGGGAGAGAATAGAGCCAATGATTTGAGACTAGATGACCCTTTGTCAGAGCTGTGTTTGTTTCAGAGTAGTTTCAGATACCAGCATCCACAGTATTTTGTTTTTGTTTTATTATAGTAGGAGTAAAGAGCTTTTTTCAAATGGCAGGCAGTGACCAGTGGGGTACTGCAGGGATCTGTGCTGGGACCCCAGTTGTTCACTATGTGTACTAATGATCTGGAAGAGGGAACTGAATGTATTAGCTCCAAATTCACAGATGACACAAAGTTGACTGGGAGGGTGAGCTGTGAGGAGGATGCAGAGATGCTTCAGCGTGATCTGAACTGGCTGAGTGAGTGGGCAGATGCAGTACAATGTAGTTATTCACTTTGGAAGCAAAAACAAGAAGGCAAATTATTACCTGAATGGCTGTAAATTGGGAGAGGGGAGTGTGCAGCAGGACCTGGGTCACTGAAGATATGCATGTAGGTTCAGCAGGCAGTAAAGAAGGCAAATGGCACATTGTCCTTCATTGTGAGAGGTTTCCAGTACAGGAATCATAGAATCAGACAGTGCAGAAGAGGCTCTTCTGGCCATCAAGTCAGCACTGAGACATTAGAAAGAGCTGAACTCACACCTAATCTGCCTGCACTTAGCCCATAGCCCTGAATGTTATGAGGTGTCAGACACTTTTTAAAGGATGTGAGCCAACCAAACTCTGCCACTCTCCCAGGAGCAGTGACGTCTTGCTGTAACTATGCAGAGCTGTGGTAAGGCCACACCTGGAATAGTGTATGAGCTTCCCTTCAGTCCCCCCCAGACTCTCTGTCTCTCATCTCTCTCTCTGAGCGAGCTCTCCCTCACTCCCCCAGCCTCTCTCTCTCTCTGAGCGAGTCTCCTTCACTCTCCCCAGCCTCTCTCTCTCTGAACGAGCTCTCCCTCACTCCCCCCAGCTCCTCTCTCTCTCTGAACGAGCTCTCCCTCACTCCCCCAGCCTCTCTCTCTCTCTGAGCGAGTCTCCTTCACTCTCCCCAGCCTCTCTCTCTCTGAACGAGCTCTCCCTCACTCCCCCCAGCTCCTCTCTCTCTCTGAACGAGCTCTCCCTCACTCCCCCAGCCTCTCTCTCTCTGAACGAGCTCTCCCTCACTCCCCCAGCCTCTCTCTCTCTGAACGAGCTCTCCCTCACTCCCCCAGCCTCTCTCTCTCTGAACGAGCTCTCCCTCACTCCCCCCAGCTCCTCTCTCTCTCTGAACGAGCTCTCCCTCACTCCCCCAGCCTCTCTCTCTCTGAACGAGCTCTCCCTCACACCCCTCAGCTCCTCTCTCTCTCTGAACGAGCTCTCCCTCACTCCTCCCAGCTCCTCTCTCTCTCTGAACGAGCTCTCCCTCACTCCCCCCAGCTCCTCTCTCTCTCTGAACGAGCTCTCCCTCACTCCCCCCAGCTCCTCTCTCTCTCTGAGCGAGCTCTCCCTCACTCCCCCAGCCTCTCTCTCTCTGAACGAGCTCTCCCTCACACCCCCCAGCTCCTCTCTCTCTCCGAACGAGCTCTCCCTCACTCCCCCCAGCTCCTCTCTCTCTCTGAACGAGCTCTCCCTCACTCTCCCCAGCCTCTCTCTCTCTGAACGAGCTCTCCCTCACTCCCCCCAGCTCCTCTCTCTCTCCGAACGAGCTCTCCCTCACTCCCCCAGCCTCTCTCTCTCTGAACGAGCTCTCCCTCACTCTCCCCAGCCTCTCTCTCTCTGAACGAGCTCTCCCTCACTCCCCCCAGCTCCTCTCTCTCTCTGAACGAGCTCTCCCTCACTCCCCCCAGCTCCTCTCTCTCTCTGAACGAGCTCTCCCTCACTCCCCCCAGCTCCTCTCTCTCTCTGAGCGAGCTCTCCCTCACTCCCCCAGCCTCTCTCTCTGAATGAGCTCTCCCTCACTCCCCCCAGCTCCTCTCTCTCTCCGAACGAGCTCTCCCTCACTCCCCCTCACTCCCCCAGCCTCTCTCTCTCTCTGAGCGAGCTCTCCCTCACTCTCCCCAGCCTCTCTCTCTCTGAACGAGCTCTCCCTCACTCTCCCCAGCCTCTCTCTCTCTGAACGAGCTCTCCCTCACTCTCCCCAGCCTCTCTCTCTCTGAACGAGCTCTCCCTCACTCTCCCCAGCCTCTCTCTCTCTCTCTGAACGAGCTCTCCCTCACTCCCCCCAGCTCCTCTCTCTCTCCGAACGAGCTCTCCCTCACTCCCCCTCACTCCCCCAGCCTCTCTCTCTCTCTGAGCGAGCTCTCCCTCACTCTCCCCAGCCTCTCTCTCTCTGAACGAGCTCTCCCTCACTCTCCCCAGCCTCTCTCTCTCTGAACGAGCTCTCCCTCACTCTCCCCAGCCTCTCTCTCTCTGAACGAGCTCTCCCTCACTCCCCCAGCCTCTCTCTCTCTGAACGAGCTCTCCCTCACTCTCCCCAGCTCCTCTCTCTCTCTGAATGAGCTCTCCCTCACTCCCCCAGCCTCTCTCTCTCTGAACGAGCTCTCCCTCACTCCCCCCAGCCTCTCTCTCTCTCTGAGCGAGCTCTCCCTCACTCTCCCCAGCCTCTCTCTCTCTGAGCGAGCTCTCCCTCACTCCCCCCAGCTCCTCTCTCTCTCTGAACGAGCTCTCCCTCACTCTCCCCAGCCTCTCTTTCTCTGAACGAGCTCTCCCTCACTCCCTCAGCTCCTCTCTCTCTCTGAACGAGCTCTCCCTCACTCCCCCCAGCCTCTCTCTCTCTGAACGAGCTCTCCCTCACTCCCCCCAGCCTGTCTCTCTCTGAGCGAGCTCTCCCTCACTCCCCCAGTACCTCTCTCTCTGAACAAGCTCTCCCTCACTCCCACCGGCGCTTCTCTCTCTGAACAAGCTCTCCCTCACTCTCCCCAGCTCCTCTCTCTCTCTGAACAAGCTCTCCCTCACTCTCCCCACGGCCCCTCTCTGTCTGAACGAGCTCTCCCTCACTCTCCCCACGGCCCCTCTCTCTCTGAGCTCTCTCTCTCTCAGTGCCCCTGCACCCTACCTTTCTCTGAATGAGTTTTTGTTCAGTTTTCCTGGATTCCCTCTCTCCGAAAGAGTTTTCCCTCAGTCCTTTCCCCCAGTTGGGAATGCTGTCCTCACCTTGCACATTACAGTTGCTTTCAGAGAGGTGTTCTGTCCCAGCGTTGTGCTTGCCTGTCCCCGCCAGTCTCTGCTTGCCTGTCCCCGCCAGTCTCTGCTTGCCTGTCCCCGCCAGTCTCTGCTTGCCTGTCCCCGCCAGTCTCTGCTTGCCTGTCCCCGCCAGTCTCTGCTTACCTGTCCCCGCCAGTCTCTGCTTGCCTGTCCCTGCCAGTCTCTGCTTGCCTGTCCCTGCCAGTCTCTGCTTGCCTGTCCCCGCCAGTCTCTGCTTGCCTGTCCCCGCCAGTCTCTGCTTGCCTGTCCCTGCCAGTCTCTGCTTGCCTGTCCCTGCCAGTCTCTGCTTACCTGTCCCTGCCAGTCTGTTGTGTTTACCAGGATAATGCTCTCTGGCAGCTGGTCATCTGAAATCAGGATCTGGTTGAGTTGGTCATAAACAGATTTCCGAGGAACCTAAGCAGCAAATAGAGGAGGAAGTGGTGATAACAGTAACTGGCTACAAAAAAGTTAAAGTTTATTTATTAGTTTTAAAAGTAGGCTTACATTAACACTGCAATCAAATTACTGTGAAATTCTCCTAGTCGCCACATTCCAGCGCCTGTTCGGGTACGCTGAGGGAGAATTTAGCACGACCAATGCACCCTAACCAGCCTGTCTTTCGGACTGTTGATGGAAACTGCAGCAACCGGAGGAAACCCACACAGACATGGGGAGAATCATAGAATCCTATAGTGCAGGAAGAGGTCCTTCGGCCCATTGAGTCTGCACTGACCACAATCCCACCAAGGCCCTATCCCCATATCCCTTCACATTATACCCACTAATCCCTCTAACCTACACATCCCTGGACACTAAGGGGCAATTTCTTAGTATGGCCAATCAACCTAACGCACACATCTTTGGACTGTGCAGACTCCACACAGACAGTGACCTAAACTGGGAGTCAAACCCAATTCTCTGGAGCTGTGATGCAGCAGTGCTAACCACTGTGCCACCATACTACAGCGATATACCTATCTTTTATTTGGAGTCCACCCTTGCCATATTGGAAAATAAGTGCTCCTTAAAGTTCTGAGTGATTATTTGGGAAAAGATATCAGAATGTGTTTGTTGTATCAGGGAGCTGGCAAAGCACAAAGCCTTGTGATCTTCAGCCTGGATTTTCCTCACTGTTCTCTACGGGCATGGCAAGGGGCAATACAGCCCATTACAATGGCTGTTACTTTCCCAGTGTGTGCTACTTCATGACAAAGTGCTCTCCTCTCACTGAGTAAACAGCCTGTGTGGCGCTGGGCCAGCTCTCTAACACTGCAACCTAGACAGATGTGGTCAGAAATTGCAAATTCCTTTTTCCTTCGCTGCTCTGCAATTCAAATTTACAAAAAATCAATGCGAAATGTGATTTCAGATCTTTAAGGTAACTTCACTTCACAACAGGTTAATCTAATTTCTTTTGACCTTTAGGAAATATGGAGTAATGCTTCGCAATTCACACTGGCTGTCCACTCAGAGCACAGAGCAGGAAAAGAATCACACTGGTCACATCTCTGAGCCTCTAAACAAAAATCTCAGCAGATGTACCACATGGACTCAGTGGAAAACAGTCTTCCCTTCAAAATAAACGTACAATGATTCAAGTCTCACTTTGGAGATAATAATTGAATTTTACATCCAGTTTGAAAGGGAGAAGAATGGGTCTAAGACGAGAATTTTAAACATAAATAAGGGAACTCTGTGGGTTTAAAAGCTGAGCTAGCTGCAGTGAACTGAGATGCTAGATTAGAGGATAAATCAAAGAGAAACAGTGACAGAGATTTAAGGGGATATTTCAGGATAAACAGAAAAGATTTACCAGGATGTTGCCTGGCGTGGAGGGCATTAGCTATGAGGAGAGGTTGGAGAAACTTGGTTTGTTCTCACTGGAACGACGGAGGTTGAGGGGAGACCTGATAGAAGTCTACAAGATTATGAGAGGCATGGACAGAGTGGATAGTAAGCTTTTTCCCAGGGTGGAAGAGTCAATTACTAGGGGACACAGGTTTAAGGTGCGAGGGGCAAGGTTTAAAGGAGATGTATGAGGCGGATTTTTTATACAGAGGGTGGTGGGTGCCTGGAACTCGCTGCCGGGGGAGGTGATGGAAGCAGATACGATAGTGAGTTTTAAGGGGCGTCTGGACAAGTACATGAATAGAATGGGAATAGAGGGATTTGGTAACCTGAAGGGTGGGGGATTTTAGTTAAGTCGGGCAGCATGATCGGTGCAGACTTGGAGGGCCGAGGGGCTTGTTCTTTGTCTAAAGAAAAATCCTAGGGAAGGAGCCACATCCATAGTTAACTAAAGAACTTAAAGAAAGTAACAAAATGCAAAGATGAGTGACAGCTCAGATGATTGGTCAGAATGTAAAGAACGACAAAGAATGATAAAAGGTTAATCAGGAGAAAGAAATTAAAGTGAGAGGGTAACAGAAATGTAAATACAGATAGTAAGATTTCTACTGGCATTTAAAAAATAAAAAGAGTAAAGTGAGTATTAGCCCTCAGAGCACGAGAATGGGGAGTTAATAATAAGGAAATGGCAGATGAAATGAGTAAACATTTTGCTTTGGTTTTCACTATCGAGCATTATCAGTAACATTCCAGTAACAGCTGTAAATGGGGAGGTGGAAAGGACAGAGGAACTTGGTGAAATTATAATCACTAGGGAAGTGTACTGAGCAAACTAAGGGAGCTACAGGCCAACAAATCTCCATATCCTGATGGACTTCATCCTAGGGTCTTCAATGAGGTGACTAATGAGGTAGTAGCTGGATTTGGTGTTAATTTTCCAAAATTCATTCGACTCTAGAACGATTCCACCAGACTGTGAAGTATCAAATCTAACCCCTCTAATTCAAGAAAGGAGGCAGGCAGAGCACAGGAAACTATTGGTCAGTTAGCCTGGTGGCTCTTGTGGGAAGGTGGTTGAATTGAATATTAACAAGATTATAGCTGGGAACTGATGGCAAATCAGGTCATTGGGAAGTGTCAGCATGCTTTTGTGAAACGAAATGGTTAGGTGTTACTCCATGGCATTCAGGCATCGACGGACAGTGCTAACGTGCCCCCTGGGCATTGGAACTTTTCCCCTTAGGCAGTGTCAGAAGACCCAGGCTGACACTGCCAAGGTGGAAATGCCCAAGGGGAACAGCCCCCTGCTACAATCCTCTGGGGGGCCTCCATGGCTCCCCCTTCACTCCAGCAGGGTCAGGCTGCCAACTCCCCACAAGTTGGGGGGGGGGGGGGCGCAGACAAAACACTCCTGGATTGACCACACCCCTGCCCCAGGGGCATGGGGGGCAGGGGGCAGGAGGCTGATGGGCCTGGAGATTTCAGTCCCGGACCCGCTAATGGGATTTACAATAAATGGAGATATGAATTTACATAATCTATTCAGCTCTGAGCCAGGTATTGGCGTGGGGCTGACAGCTCTGCAAATCCAGTTGCCAGAGACACGTGGGGGATGTGGCACTCAGCGGGGAGCCTGTAAAACGGCCTCCACTTGAGTCTCCCAGCACTCTGCACTATAATACATCCATCATCACAATACAACACAGTCTTGAGACAGTTCATTCACAATCTCCATCTGTCGCTTGTGAAGGAATGGTCACAGTACTCTGTTCTGGAACTGAGGCCGTGTAATAAGAACATAAGAAATAGGAGCAGGAGTAGGCCATCTAGCCCTTCCAGCCTGCCCTGCCATTCAATAAGATCATGGCTGATCTGTCGTGGCTCAGTTCCACATTCCCGCCCTCTCCCCATAACCCTTAATCCCCTCTCTTATCAAAAACCCATCAACCCGCGTCTTAAAAATATTTAGCGAGGCAGCCTCCACCACTTCAATGGGCAGAGAATTCCAGAGATTCACCACCCTTTGAGTGAAGAAGTTCCTCCTCAACTCCGTTCTAAACCACCCCCCCTTTATCTTGAGGCTGTGCCCCCTAGTCCTACTGTCTTTTTTGAGCGGGAAGAGTCTCTCCACCTCTATCCTATCCATCCCATTCATCATCTTATACGTCTCAATGAGATCTCCCCTCATTCTTCTAAACTCTAACGAGTACAAGCCTAGTTTATTCAGCCTCTCCTCATAGCTCAACCCCCTCAACTCCGGTATCAGCCTAGTAAACCTCCTCTGCACTCCCTCCAAGGCCAAAATATTTTTGCGCAGGTGCAGCGCCCAAAACTGCACACAGTACTCCAGCTGCGGCCTCACCAATGCCCTATACAGCTGCAGCAAGACCTCCCTACTTTTATATTCAATCCCCCTCGCTATGAAGGCCAGCATCCCATTCGCCTTCCTGACCACCTGCTGCACCTGCAAGCTGGGTTTTTGCGACTCATGCACAAGGACCCCGAGGTCCCTCTGCACCGTCGCCTGCTGCAGTTTTTCGCCACGTAAGTAATAATCCTTCCTACCATTCTTCCTACCAAAGTGGACCACCTCACACTTGCCAACATTAAATTCCATTTGCCATTTCCTGGCCCATTCGCCCAGCCTATCTAGATCCTTCTGCAGACTCTCCACACCCTCCGCACAATTTGCCGTTCCCCCAATCTTGGTGTCATCAGCAAGTTTCGACACCCTACACTCGGTTCCCTCCTCCAGATCATCTATATAAATGGTAAAAAGCTGAGGCCCCAGCACCGACCCCTGGGGCACTCCACTAGTCACCATCCGCCAATCCGAATAGCACCCGTTGACCCCCACTCTCTGCCTCCTATTTGACAACCAATCCTCTATCCACGCTAACACCCTACCCCCAACTCCATGTCCCCCGACCTTCTGCAATAACCTCTTGTGAGGTACTTTGTCAAACGCCTTCTGAAAATCCAGAAAGACCACATCCACCGGCTCTCCTCTATCCACCGCCCTAGACACATCCTCATAGAACTCCAGTAAATTTGTCAGACACGACTTCCCTTTAATGAAACCGTGCTGCGTCTGCTCTATCAAGCAATTCCCTTCAAGATGCCTCGCAATTTCCTCCTTAATGACGGATTCTAACATTTTACCTACCACAGACGTTAAACTAACCGGCCTATAATTCCCCACCTTTTGCCTGGCACCCTTCTTAAACAACGGCTTAACATTAGCCGTTTTCCAATCTTCCGGCACTTCCCCGGAATCCAGCGACGTCTGGAAAATAACCACCAAGGCATCCACTATCACCTCCGCCATTTCTTTCAGAACCCTCGGACGCATTCCATCCAGTCCTGGGGACTTGTCCACAATCAGCCCCTCCAGTCTGTCGAGCACCGCCTCTCTAGTAACAGTAACGTCATTAAGACCCTCCAGTCCTACCACCTTTCCATCGCTAACGACACCCAGCAAATTATTCACGTCCTCCTCCGTGAAGACAGAAACAAAAAAGTTATTCAATACCTTAGCCATATCCCCATCCCCTACCACTAGGTCCCCTTTCTCATCCTCTAAAGGACCAACGTTCACCCTAGCCAGCCTCTTCCTTTCTATATATTTATAAAAACTCTTGCTATCCTTTTTTATATTAAGCACTAGCCCAGCTTCATAGTTTCTCCTACCCTCCTTTATTAACTTCTTTGTCAATCTTTGTTGACATTTCAACGTCTCCCAATCCTCTTCTCGCCCACTACTCTTAGCTACTCTAAATTCCTCCGCTTTTAATTTAACACTTTCCTTCACCTCCTTTGTTATCCACGGCTTATTACCTCTCCTCCTACGGTCCTTTTTGACCATCGGAATAAATTTCTGCTGAGCACCAAGAAAGGTCTCCTTAAAGATCCTCCACTGCTCCTCAGCAGACCCTCCCTCCAACGCGCTCCCCCAGTCCACATTCGCCAATTCCTCTCTCATCCTACCGTACTCCCCTCTATTCAAACAAAGGACGCGTGTCCAGGAATCCACTTTCTCCTCCTCCATCTGCACCAGAAACTCCACCATACAATGATCACTCTCTCCAAGAGGATCCTTCACCACAAGGTCCCTAATTCTACCCGCCTCATTACATAGCACCAGATCCAAGATAGCTCGCTCCCTCGTCGGCTCCAACACACACTGTTCAAGGAAATTATCCCGGCAGCAATCCAAGAACTCTCCTCGAGCCCACCGCGTCCAACATGGGTCGACCAATCAATATGCAGATTGAAATCCCCCATAACTACGGCCGTCCCATTCCTACACGCCGCACTTATTTGCGCGTTAACAGCCCGCCCCGCCTCCAGATCATTATTCGGGGGCCTATAGACAACACCCACCAGCGTCTTCCTCCCTTTGCTGTTCCTAATCTCCACCCACAACGATTCCACTTTCTGCTCTTTGGCTCCAATATCATCCCTTGCTACCACGTTGATGCTATCCTTAATCAGCAGAGCTACACCCCCCCCTTTTCCCTCCTGCCTATCCTTCCTAAACACTTGATACCCCTGGACATTCAGCTCCCAGTCCCTGTCACCTTGCAGCCATGTCTCTGTAATGGCCACCAGATCGTATCCATTTGTGTCGATCTGCGCCACCAGCTCATCCACTTTATTCCGAATGCTTCGTGCATTCAGATAAAGCGCTTTCATCCCAGCCTTCACCTGGACCCTATTTGCCGTAACGCCACCAACCATACTCACGCCCCCTACTCCCTCTATTATTGGGACATCCTCGGCCTCTTCCCTTACCTGTACCCTATCCTTAACTTTAGACCTCGTAACGTCACCTACCCTCGCACCCTTCCCCCCCCTAAAGTTTCTTCTGGTGTTTCTATTCAGCACCTTTCTCATTCAGCACATTATTGGATTAGTTCTTCTGCATTTCTATTTGTGTGACCAATTCAGTAATCTTGTTCTGGATGCAGCCTGTTTCCTTCTCTGTCTGATCTGCTGCATTGTCCAACATTCTGCACACAACTCCTTCAACTGGCTGCCTTCATTTACCAATTTCTTCCTTTTGTATTCTGCAGCACCCAGTGTTCTGCTTGGACAGGAGCAGCTCTTTATCGAATATAGTTGCTTTCACTTCTGCCTGCATTTTGCACTCAGCCTCCAACAGTTAAAGTTTAGCCTGAGCCAATTGCAGCTCCATCTCCTGCGGTTGTTTTTTTTAATATAACTCTTCTCCTTTACTTTGATATTCGCCTGAAGTAGCAATAGATGGACCGACAGTTGTGGCACTGTTAAGTAATGTATTTAGAGTACATGTTCATAGCTCCTTGAAAGTGGAGTCACAGATGGACAGAGTGGTGAAGAAGGCATTCAGCATGCTTGGTTTCATCGGTCAGAACATTGAGTACAGGAGTTGGGATGTCTTGTCGAAGTTGTACAAGACATTGGTAAGGCCACACTTGGAATAC
Organism: Carcharhinus amblyrhynchos; assembly: GCF_965287045.1. Classification (NCBI taxonomy): domain Eukaryota; kingdom Metazoa; phylum Chordata; class Chondrichthyes; order Carcharhiniformes; family Carcharhinidae; genus Carcharhinus; species Carcharhinus amblyrhynchos. The sequence goes on from NW_027649798.1 coordinate 1,125,824, forward strand.
TGTATGCAATTCTGGTCACCCTATTATAGAAAGGATATTATTAAACTAGAAAGAGTGCAGAAAAGATTTACTAGGATGCTACTGGGACTTGATGGATTGAGTTATAAGGGGAGGCTGGAAAGACTGGGACTTTTTTCTCTGGAGCGTAGAAGGTTGAGGGGTGACCTTATAGAGGTCTATAAAATAATGAGGGACATAGTTCAGCCAAATAGTCAATATCTTTTTCTAAAGGTGGTTTAGTTTGAAAGAAGCAGCTAATGGTCCTGAGTGGAGAGTGCAGCAGTCAGTAATCTTCTCAGATTTTCCTGTTCCTTGTCTCTTCTCGTGGTTGTTGCATTAAATGTTGCACAACTTTAAATGCACTCCTGCTTTAAGACTGTTGACTTTTCATCTTTTCACTGCCAAGCTGCTGTTTCTCTGTCTGGGCTTTTCCTACACATCTGGAGTCTTGGTGAGAAACTGCAGCTCCTTTTTAGACTGTTAATTTCTCATTTTTGTTAGAAGACTTCCACAAAAATTTCTGCAGTTTTCTTGTTTTTGTTGGCTGGAATGTCTGCTTTTCTTTCCTCTCCCAATGCCGTTCTTTTTGTTATGATGCTCACTCTTCACTTGGGACCAATAGCTGCTTCTTTCAAACAAAACTTTTCAGCTTTCTTTCTAGCAGCTACAAGACTAGTTGTGTTCCAAAAGTGGTAATCTTCACTGGCTGCAGTCCCTCGGTGCAGGGGTCTCTACCCACACCCTTTGCAGGCTCTGCTCACTTTATCTTTACATCTGGACATTGCCTCTTCTAGCTGGGTGTACCCCTTCTTTTTACTTCAGACACAACTGTCCTTCTTTCTTCAGTTCAGGCTTACTTCTCTTGCTCCTGAAGGCGAATCAATCTTCAGTTTAATTTTCTCTATCATTCCAAATGGTTTAACTCATCAGCCATACTGGGTTTGTACTTTGTCTGTGCCTCAGAGTCTGGCACTACCTTAGAATCATAGAATCTTACAGTGCAGAAGGAAGCAATTCAGCCCTTCGAGTCTGCACTGAGCACAATCCCACCCAGGCCCTATCCCCATATATTTACCCCAGCTAGTCGCCCTGACGCTAAGGGGCAATTTAGCGTGGCCAATCCACCTAACCGCACATCTTTGGACTGTGGGAAGAAACTGAAGCACTCAGAAGAAGCCCACAAAGACGTGGGTAGAATGTGCAGACTCCACACAGACGGTGATCCAAGCTGGGAATTGAACCTGGATCCCTAGCGCTGTGAGGCAGCAGTGTTAACCACTGTGCTGCCCTGGACAACTCTCTCTGAATCTGTTCCACAGAAAGGTCACTTGGGTGGGCACCCGTATGTCCAAACTTCCAATAAATTGGGTGCTCACAGGTTGTCTGTGCCATCAATCTCATCTAATACACTGCCAATATTTTATACAGTAACACTCAGGTGATGTTAAGAGATTTCAGACTTTGTTAGGAACCATCAGAGAAATTAGGTACAGGGGTTTGCAGCCTTAGGCTGCCTTCATGAAGCCTATCCAGTTACTCCAGCCTTTACATGCTTACTACATGGCTTCCAGATATATTCTATCCGAGAGAGGACTCTGTCCTCTGGGGTGATCACTTACTCTCGGTTCCCATTGATCCCTCATGTCAGGTGACCCTCGTCTGCTGAACTATCTTAAAGAGATAGATATCACAATCATTACACTCGGAATCCTGCAGCGAGTAACTCACCTCCTGACTCCCCAGAGCCTGTCCACCATCTACAAGGCACAAGTCAGGAGTGTGATGGAATACTCCCCACTTGCCTGGATGGGTGCAGCTCCAACAACACTCAAGTAGCTTGATACCATCCAGGACAAAGCAGCCCACTTCACTGGCACCATATCCACAGACATCCACTCCCTCCCACCACTGACGCTCAGTGGCAGCAGTGCGTACTATCTACAGGATGCACTGAAGAAATTCACCAACGTTCCTTGGCAACAACTTCCAAATCCACAACTGCTATCATCTCGAAGGACAAGAGCAGCAAATACCTGGGAACACCACCACCTGGAGTCACTTATATATATCGCCATTCCTTCATTGTCTCTAGGTCAAAATCTGGAATTCCCTCCTTAATTGCATTGTGTGTGTACCTACACCACAAGAAGGCAGCTCACCATCACCTTCTCAAGGGCAACTAGGGATGGGCAATAAATGCTGGCCGAGCCAGCGCCGCCCACATGTAGATGAATTTTAAAGAATGTTTAAATGGGTCTTATTAAGGGGCAGGAAATGATGAGTGGAGTCCCACTGGGGCCTCAATATTTTACAATTTATGTCAATGACTTTGATGATGGGAGGAAAGGCATGGTAGCTAAATTTACAGACGATACAAAGATAATTAGTAAAGGGCTTTGTGGCATAAAGAGGTTATAGACAGATTTGGATTACTTGTATGAATAGGCAGATGGTATATAATGTGGCAAAATGTGGAGCTGTTCACTTTAACCTGAAGAATTAAAAAAGCAGAGTATTTAAATGGCAAAGGGCTGTACAATTCCAAAGTGCAGAGGGATCTGGGTGATTGAGTGCACCTGTCACAATAAGTTAGTATGCAGATCAGGAAGTAATCAGGAGGGCTAATGGAATGCTGTCCTTTATTACGAGAGGAATTGAACATAAAGATAAGGGTATTATACAGGACATTGGCGAGACTACCGTGTGCAGTTTTAGTCTCCTTATTTCGGGAAGGACATTGCAGGTGGTTCAGAGGAGGTTTACTAGATTGATCCCTGGAGTGAGTGAGTTGTCTTATGAGGAAAAGTTGGGCAGGCTGGACTTGTTTCCACTGGAGTTTTAGAAGAGTGAGGGGTGACCTGAGTGAAGGATATAAAATCCTGAATGATATTGATCAGGTGGGCGTGGAAAGGATGGTTCTTCTTGTGAGCGACTCCAGAATGAACGAGGCACTTCTTTAAAATTGGGGTCACCCTTTTAGGGCAGAGATGAACTCTCTGCCTCAGAAGGCAGCGGAGGCAGGGTCACTGAATATTTTTAAGATGGATTGATTTCCTTGCTGAACAAGAATCTAAGATTATAGGGGTAGATGGGAATGTTGAAACTGAATGATGGGGCAGGCTGCAGCAAGTGAATGGCTTGCTTCTGCACATATTTTGTATATGAGGATTAGTACCACCGTCTGGGCTCTGACATTAAGGATGGCGTCTTGGACAAGATACTGGAGGTTGGCTGATGCCTACGCAACTGTATTGCAGCAAGACAGTGGCTCCATGAGATGGGGGCTAAACTGTGGAAGGGGTGCGGGAAGAAATCCGGTATTCTGATTAACCTGAGTGTTGAATCTGGAGTCTGGCAAGCACTCGCTGTCGAAACTGCCGGCTCTGTCACCTTGTATCTTTGAAGTGTGCCGATCTTTCAGTGATGTACTCCTGGGTCGTCGCAGCTGTCTACTTTCTGACTTACTGAATGGGGGAAATAACAAGAATGACTTCAGTAGTTCTTGTGAGAATAAAGATGAATCCCTAAATCAGGAAATGTTAGGATTAACTTCTGGGTGCTGCAGATATTTTCACATTATGGTGGAGGGGCTTGCCACAATTCTGGGACAATTGGTGTTAACATGAGATGACAGACCTGTCCAAACTGCAGCCCCATGAGGCTCTGAAACTCTTGCAGCAACCACTGGACTCAGTATTCACTCACTCCACCACCTAAAAGGACATGCACAGCACATGCATGGGAATAAACTGAACTTGGATCGATACTGCTGTTCTTTCATTGTCACTGGATTGAAGTCCTGGAACTGCAGTGGGAGTCCCTGTACCACATGGACTGCAGAGGTTCAAGAGGTGGGCGTCAAGGAGCGCTCCGAATCTTAGCAGTACAGGCCAGCATTTATTGTCCATCTCCAGCTACCCCTTCAGAAGATGATGATGAGGCCCACTGCTCACAATTTGGATAGCTCTCAATAAAGAAAATGAACCCTCTATGTTTCTCCAGCCCTGTGAAAAAGTCTAATAAACTCACCCAGCTCAGCGCAACTAGGGGATGGTAACATAAAGTTTTCACACTGATCCCGAGGGCAGAATGGCGATAATAACCAGACAAGATCAGTAACTGGATAAGCATCAGTTAAAGGGAGTCCTGGCACTAACAAACAAAGAGCTTAGACAGGCTGATTCTGAAGAGCAGACAGAAATAGGAAAATAATCCATCTTCTGCAGCTTCAATATCTTTGTGGCAGTGCAGTTACAGTGGACAGACTGAAATATCTCTGACAGGTTTTCACACATGTAATGAAGAATGAGGATGAAAGTTAAGGAACAGGAGGTAAGGAATGGAATACTCTGAAAAAAAGCACATGCAGCTTACATCAGGGAACTTAACTTATAATTAAAACACACGTGTAGGTGGGGAGATTGGCCAAGAGCGGGCCAAGATATCGGGAACAGGTAGGTGCGGGTTGTGAGGAGGAGATGGTAGAATGATATGGGGAAGGGGTGGTTTGGGGATACGGAGAAGGGATGGGTGGGGATAGGCGGAAGGGAGGATGGTTTAGGGATATGGAGAAGGGGTGGTTTGGGGATACGGGGAAGGGGTGGGTGTGGGTATGCGGAAGGGAGGATGGTTTAGGGATATGGGGAAGGGGTGGTTTGGGGATATGGGGAAGGGGTGGCTTGGGGATATGGAGAGGGGTGGTTTGGGGATACGGAGAGGGAGTGGTTTGGGGATATGGGGAAGGGGTGGTTAGGGGATATGGGGAAGGGGTGGTTTGGGGATATGGGGAAGGGGTGGTTTGGGGATATGGGGAAGGGGTGGTTTGGGGATATGGGGAAGGGGTGGTTTGGGGATATGGGGAAGGGGTGGTTTGGGGATATGGGGAAGGGGTGGTTTGGGGATATGGGGAAGGGGTGGTTTGGGGATATGGGGAAGGGGTGGTTTGGGGATATGGGGAAGGGGTGGTTTGGGGATATGGGGAAGGGGTGGTGGATATTGGGGAAGGGGTGGTGGATATTGGGGGCGGGTGTCTGTGATGAGCAAAGAGGGTGACCATTTGGTAAGTGTAGGAGTTTAAGAGTTAATCCCTTGCCTTAGAGCTGAGTACAGGGAGTTGCATTGTGGCGTTGTTAACCAGGGTAAAGCTCTGGGGATCTGGTTTTGAATCCAGCACGGCAGATAGTGAAATTGGAATTTAATAAAAATCTAGGAAGTTTATCATGAAACCATTGTTGGAAAAACCCATCTGATTCACTAATGTCCTTTCGGGAAGGAAATCTGCCATCCTTACCCGGTCTGGCCTACACGTGACTCCAGACCCACAGCAATGTGGTTGACTCTCAACTGTCCTCTGAAATGACCCTCGCGAGACACTCAGTTCAGGGGCAATTACGGATAGACAACAAATGCTGACCCAGTCAGCGATGCCCACATCCCATGAATGAATAAAACAAAGCTGTCAGATTCGTGATAGTTATGTCTCTTTTAAAGAGAGGAAAGCCAATCTCTCCTGTAACCTGGTTTAAACCAGGCCCTGAAACAGCTGAGACACAGTATAAAAAGAGTCTGTGTGCAACTAACCCAGAGTGCACAAGCAAGAGTGTTGAATTCATAGAATCCCTACAGCACAGGAAGCCATTCGGCCCACCTAGTCTGCACTGACTACACCACTATCCACCTTGTCAAAGAACTCTACCATATTATGGTCATTTGTCCCCAAGGGTTCTCTCACAATCAGACTGCCAACCAATCCCTTCTCACTGCACAATGCCCAGGTCAGGGGGGAGGAATAGTTATTGGGAATTTAAACAAATGTTCAGGCAGTGAGGGTGTCACTGGCTGGCCAGAATTCTGTCAGTCCCTGACAACCCCTGAGAATAGTCAGTGGATTGGGAGTATGGGGTAGGAGGGTATGAGCTGATAAGAGGATTAAATGAGACACAATGGATAGTATGTGAGGTGAGGATCTATTCAATTGAGCATCTGAAAGAAGCTTTCCCCTTGCTCAGTTGTTATTTTCTTACCTGGGAGACACAATAACCTGTGATTCCGTTTTTGTGATTTTGCCCAGAGGTGGCAGTTTCTCCAGAGACGCTTCCCAGTTATTTCCATCTCCAGCTATCACCTCCTCTTCCTCCAAACCCTAGTGAGAATCAGAGATAATGCAGCTTCTGCAGACATTATTGCCACTCTGTCAACGCTCAATATAACACAGACTGGACCATCCGCAACAGCACAATCTATACACAGATGAGGTACATCTCTCTGAAACACAATCTCCAAAAAGATATTACAATAAGCATCAGACCAACTGCAGGCATTCAGGATGGCATCTCCCCCACAACTTTGTAATTAACAATGGGAAAATACTGGCCTTGTCAGTGACACCCACACCCAAATGAATTAAAACAGTCTGCGCAACGCGGTCCCCGTCACAGTCTGCGCAACGCGGTCCCCGTCACAGTCTGCGCAACGCGGTCCCCGTCACAGTCTGCGCAACGCGGTCCCCGTCACAGTTGCCGCAACACCGTCCCCGTCGCAATCTGTGCAACGCGGTCCCTGTCACAGTCTCTGCAACACGGTCCCCGTCACAGTCTCTGCAACGCGGTCCCCGTCACAGTCTCTGCAACGCGGTCCCCGTCACAGTCTGTGCAACACGGTCCCCGTCAGTCTCTGCAACGCGGTCCCCGTCACAGTTTGCGCAACACGGTCCCCGTCACAGTCTGCACAAAACGGTCCCCATCACAGTTGCCGCAATGCTGCCCCCATTGCAGTCTGCGCAACACGGTCCCCATCACAGTCCCCATCACAGTCTCTGCAATGCGGTCCCCGTCGCAGTCTCTGCAATGCGGTCTCCGTCGCAGTCTCTGCAATGCGGTCCCCGTCGCAGTCTCTGCAATGCGGTCTCCGTCGCAGTCTGCGCAACGCGGTCTCCGTCGCAGTCTGCGCAACGCGGTCCCCGTCGCAGTCTGCGCAACGCGGTCCCCGTCGCAGTCTGCGCAACGCGGTCCCCGTCGCAGTCTGCGCAACGCGGTCCCCGTCGCAGTCTGCGCAACGCGGTCCCCGTCGCAGTCTGCGCAACGCGGTCCCCGTCGCAGTCTGCGCAACGCGGTCCCCGTCGCAGTCTGCGCAACGCGGTCCCCGTCGCAGTCTGCGCAACGCGGTCCCCGTCGCAGTCTCTGCAACGCGGTCCCCGTCGCAGTCTCTGCAACGCGGTCCCCGTCGCAGTCTCTGCAACGCGGTCTCCGTCGCAGTCTGCGCAACACGGTCCCCGTCGCAGTCTGCGCAACACGGTCCCCGTCGCAGTCTGCGCAACACGGTCCCCGTCGCAGTCTGCGCAACACGGTCCCCGTCGCAGTCTGCGCAACACGGTCCCCGTCGCAGTCTGCGCAACACGGTCCCCGTCGCAGTCTGCGCAACACGGTCCCCGTCGCAGTCTGCGCAACACGGTCCCCGTCGCAGTCTGCGCAACACGGTCCCCGTCGCAGTCTGCGCAACACGGTCCCCGTCGCAGTCTGCGCAACACGGTCCCCGTCGCAGTCTGCGCAACACGGTCCCCGTCGCAGTCTGCGCAACACGGTCCCCGTCGCAGTCTGCGCAACACGGTCCCCGTCGCAGTCTGCGCAACACGGTCCCCGTCGCAGTCTGCGCAACACGGTCCCCGTCGCAGTCTGCGCAACACGGTCCCCGTCGCAGTCTGCGCAATGCAGCCCTTGTTACAGTCTCTGCAATGCGGTCCCCATCGCAGTCTGCGCACCGCTATCCCCGTCGCAGTCTGCACAACATTGGAAGATTCTCTGGAATATTATACTTACTAGGGATACAAACGCGGTCCCCCTTGCAGTCTGTACAACGAACGCAGTCTCCATTGCAGTCTGCGCTATGCAGTCCCTGTCACAGTTTGTGCAACGCATTACCTGTCGCAATCTGCGCGACGTGTTACCTGTCAAAGCCTGTGCTAGGCGTTACCTGTCGCAGTCTGTCCTACGCGTTACTTGTCACAGTCTGTGCTACGCGTTACTTGTCACAGTCTGTGCTACGCGTTACCTGTTGCAGTCTGTGCTATATGTTACTTGTTGCAGTCTGTGTAACGTGGCCCCATCGCAATCTGCGCCATGCATTAGCTGGCACAGCCTGGGCAACACGGCCCCCATCGCAATCTGCGTTATGCGGACCCTCTTGCTATCTGTGCAATGTAGCCCCCTTCATAATCTGTGCTATGCGGACCCTGTCACAATCTGCGCAACATTGAAAGGTACTCTGGAATATTATACTTACGAGGGATACAGCCTCAGGTGCAGCCTCTTCCTGCAAACTGCTATTGCTCTCATTCTTACTTTCGGCTGGACAGAATTCTGCCTGGAAGAGGAGAAGGACAGCAGAGATACTGCAGTGATTATAAAGTTTAAAGTTAAATCACTGCCAGTACATCCCAGACTCCAGCAATTTGTAAATCTCATGCTCACCACGGAGTGGGAAATATAAATTGGTGAAAATGGCGGTGCTTGGGTCCCGGTAGTTCACCAGTTTTACACTGGGAAATGGCTCATATACATGATTACTGCGAGAACTATGATTACATTTTCCTGCTGTGTTACTCAGTCACAGGGCACACCGAGAGTCAAGGAGTGGGCAGAGAGTCCTGTGCGAGAATTACCATTTCAACCCAGACTCCAACAGGGCTTGGATGTGTATTTTTAATTTAATAGAAAATATGTAGGTGAGACAGTATATTGCCTTGGCTACACTGACCGGACAGCGAGCACTCATGTTCGTATGTTAGAGCCAGAATCTGGGATTCACTTTCAACAATCAACAAAAGACACAGAGTGACTGGGTGGGAGTGAGGGTCTATCAACTATACAGAGAGTGACTGGGTGGGAGTGAGGGTCTATCAGTTATACAGAGAGTGACTGGGTGGGAGTGAGGGTCTATCGATTGTACAGAGAGTGACTGGGTGGGAGTGAGGGTCTATCAGTTATACAGAGAGTGACTGGGTGGGAGTGAGGGTCTATCGATTGTACAGAGAGTGACTGGGTGGGAGTGAGGGTCTATCAGTTATACAGAGAGTGACTGGGTGGGAGTGAGGGTCTATCCGTTATACAGAGTGACTGGGTGGGAGTGAGGGTCTATCCGTTATACAGAGTGACTGGGTGGGAGTGAGGGTCTATCCGTTATACAGAGAGTGACTGGGTGGGAGTGAGGGTCTATCAGTTATACAGAGAGTGACTGGGTGGGAGTGAGGGTCTATCCGTTATACAGAGAGTGACTGGGTGGGAGTGAGGGTCTATCAGTTATACAGAGAGTGACTGGGTGGGAGTGAGGGTCTATCCGTTATACAGAGAGTGACTGGGTGGGAGTGAGGATCTATCAGTTATACAGAGAGTGACTGGGTGGGAGTGAGGGTCTACCCGTTATACAGAGAGTGACTGGGTGGGAGTGAGGGTCTATCAGTTATACAGAGAGTGACTGGGTGGGAGTGAGGGTCTATCAGTTATACAGAGAGTGACTGGGTGGGAGTGAGGGTCTATCAGTTATACAGAGAGTGACTGGGTGGGAGTGAGGGTCTATCCGTTATACAGAGAGTGACTGGGTGGGAGTGAGGGTCTACCCGTTACGCAGAGAGTGACTGGGTGGGAGTGAGGGTCTATCGATTATGCAGAGTGACTGGGTGGGAGTGAGGGTCTATCAGTTATACAGAGAGTGACTGGGTGGGAGTGAGGGTCTATCAGTTATACAGAGAGTGACTGGGTGGGAGTGAGGGTCTATCAGTTATACAGAGAGTGACTGGGTGGGAGTGAGGGTCTATCAGTTATACAGAGAGTGACTGGGTGGGAGTGAGGGTCTATCCGTTATACAGAGAGTGACTGGGTGGGAGTGAGGATCTATCAGTTATACAGAGAGTGACTGGGTGGGAGTGAGGGTCTACCCGTTATACAGAGAGTGACTGGGTGGGAGTGAGGGTCTATCAGTTATACAGAGAGTGACTGGGTGGGAGTGAGGGTCTATCGATTGTACAGAGAGTGACTGGGTGGAAGTGAGGGTCTATCAGTTATACAGAGAGTGACTGGGTGGGAGTGAGGGTCTATCCGTTATACAGAGTGACTGGGTGGGAGTGAGGGTCTATCCGTTATACAGAGAGTGACTGGGTGGGAGTGAGGATCTATCAGTTATACAGAGAGTGACTGGGTGGGAGTGAGGGTCTACCCGTTATACAGAGAGTGACTGGGTGGGAGTGAGGGTCTATCAGTTATACAGAGAGTGACTGGGTGGGAGTGAGGGTCTATCGATTGTACAGAGAGTGACTGGGTGGGAGTGAGGGTCTATCCGTTATACAGAGTGTGACTGGGTGGGAGTGAGGGTCTATCCGTTATACAGAGAGTGACTGGGTGGGAGTGAGGGTCTATCAGTTATACAGAGAGTGACTGGGTGGGAGTGAGGGTCTATCAGTTATACAGAGTGACTGGGTGGGAGTGAGGGTCTATCAGTTATACAGAGAGTGACTGGGTGGGAGTGAGGGTCTATCCGTTATACAGAGAGTGACTGGGTGGGAGTGAGGGTCTATCAGTTATACAGAGAGTGACTGGGTGGGAGTGAGGGTCTATCAGTTATACAGAGAGTGACTGGGTGGGAGTGAGGGTCTATCCGTTATACAGAGAGTGACTGGGTGGGAGTGAGGGTCAGTCAGTTTTTCAGAGAATGACTGGCTGGGAGTGATGGTTTATCAGTTATGCAGAGAGACTCACTGGATTTGGTTGCTCCTTTATTTGGCTCTTGTGGCTTTGAAGGCTGACAATCTCTGTTTGTGAGCTGGAATGTGACATTCCTTCAAAAAATGGCCTGCAAGAAGGAGCATAAATTATTTTTTGATATACAAGAGAAAGAAAGACAGCCTGAGCTGTGCTCTATCCCACTTTCCAGTGAGGGTGAGATGGTGCCTGTCAGACGCTGGGTTCCGCAGACCGTGTTGTTAACGGGTAGAGAGAACACTCTGCTTTCCTTGGGCAGCATTCTCTCATGGGCATTTCCAGCATGCTGTCATCAAACCACCCAAGCAACTAATCAGATTTAAGAATGACCACAGACAGCCGACCAGGAAATGAAAATCACTCAAATTAGATCACTTTTTAAAAGTTTTCCTCAGCGAAAAGAAGATTGAGATGCACACATGCAATACAAGGTGAAGATCATGGAAAAAACTTTTGAACTATTATTCCAACAAAAATTTGTTTCAAGATTGTGAATTATAATGGAAACATTGAACACGTCCAAGAATAATGAAACACACTATCAAAATACAGATCGCTCTTTTGTTCCTTGCCTGACTAAGAATATAAATTACTTTCACAGAATCAGAGTCAGGAGAGAAACAAAAGAGTGATCTGTATTTTCAGACCATGTTTCATTACCATCGGATGTGTCAGAGCAGTTGACAGCCAATATCTACACTTTAAGAACACTTGTGAGGCATGAACAGTCAGTGTGGACAGCTCACCACCACAAACCTGGCAAATTCAGTCAGAGTGTGCCAGCAGATATCATATTCACCTCCCACTCACAGACTCAGTTCAGAGCTGCTGGCACATAACCAGGGTAATACTGCCAGTGCAGAGGGAGTGAGTGCCGCTCTATCCGATATGTCTACTTTCAGTTAGGTTTTTTACCAAAGCTTTCTCTGTCTCTGAGGTGGATATAAAACATGCCAATGTAGGAGGGATTATTATTTAAAAGGCGAAAAGCTGCAGCATGCTACGGTGTAGAGGAACCTGGGGGTCCTTGTGCACGAATTGCAAAAACCCAGTCTGCAGGTGCAGCAGGTGATCAAGAAGGTGAATGGGATGCTGGCCTTTATAGCGAAGGGGATAGAATATAAAAGTAGGGAGGTCTTGCTGCAACTGTACAGGGCACTGATGAGGCCGCAGCTGGAGTACTGTGTGCAGTTTTGGTTCCCGCACTTGTGCAAGGATATTTTGGCCTTGGAGGGAGTGCAGAGGAGGTTCACTAGGCTGATACCGGAGATGAGGGGGTTGGACTATGAAGAGAGACTAAATAGACTGGGTCTGTACTCGCTGGAGTTTAGAAGGATGAGGGGAGATCTTATAGAGATGTAGAAGATAATGAAGGGGATGGATAAGGTAGAGGTAGAGAGATTCTTCCCGCTTAGAAAGGACAGCAGGACTAGAGGGCACAGCCTCAAGATAAGGGGAGGGCAGTTTAGATCGGAGTTGAGGAGGAACTTCTCCTCTCAAAGGGTGGTGAATCTCTGGAATTCTCTGCCCATTGAAGTGGTGGAGGCTACCTCACTAAATATATTTAAGTCACGGGTAGATAGGTTTTTGGTAGGCAAGGGGATTAAGGGTTATGGGGAGAAAGCGGGAAAGTGGAACTGAGCCACTTCAGATCAGCCATGATCTTATTGAATGGCGGGGCAGGCTCGAAGGGCTAGATGGCCTTCTCCTGCTCCTATTTCTTATGTTCTTACGTTCAATGTACTATTGAAATAACATCAGTGGAGTTTTGTCTGATGCCTGAGTTAATATATATCCCTCAACCAACCAACATCACGAACACATGGTTGGAATCTCCTCCCTGTGTTTGGGAGTTTGTTGCTGTGTTTCCAATATCACAATCATGGTTGTATTTCAAACACAAATTCGATGGCGCTGGGGCCTCTTGAAGTGGTGAAGGACAATTAAAACACAGGCTCCCTCTGCCTGATGAATGATCAAGAGTTATTTTCATTTTCTTTGCAAGGTTTTGCAATGATAACCCAGAGGTCACACGTTCAAATCCCACTGGTACTAATTGTGAGAATGAAATCTGCTCATTGGTGAGCTAACAAAGGTCACGGCATTCTTGTCCAATCCCAACTGATTATTCCTCAACAACAACAGCGACTCCTAAAATTCTGCCATAAGCATCCCAAGGATCACAGCGTGTGACACCGGGACAGTGACATCACAGCGTGTGACACCGGGACAGTGACATCACAGCGTGTGACACCGGGACAGTGACATCACAGCGTGTGACACCGGGACAGTGACATCACAGCGTGTGACACCGGGACAGTGACATCACAGCGTGTGACACCGGGACAGTGACATCACAGCGTGTGACACCGGGACAGTGACATCACAGCGTGTGACACCGGGACAGTGACATCACAGCGTGTGACACCGGGACAGTGACATCACAGCGTGTGACACCGGGACAGTGACATCACAGCGTGTGACACCGGGACAGTGACATCACAGCGTGTGACACCGGGACAGTGACATCACAGCGTGTGACACCGGGACAGTGACATCACAGCGTGTGACACCGGGACAGTGACATCACAGCGTGTGACACCGGGACAGTGACATCACAGCGTGTGACACCGGGACAGTGACATCACAGCGTGTGACACCGGGACAGTGACATCACAGCGTGTGACACCGGGACAGTGACATCACAGCGTGTGACACCGGGACAGTGACATCACAGCGTGTGACACCGGGACAGTGACATCACAGCGTGTGACACCGGGACAGTGACATCACAGCGTGTGACACCGGGACAGTGACATCACAGCGTGTGACACCGGGACAGTGACATCACAGCGTGTGACACCGGGACAGTGACATCACAATGTGTGACACCGGGAAAGTGACATCACAGCAGCGTGACACCGGGACAGTGACATCAGAGCAGTGTGACACCGGGACAGTGACATCAGAGCAGTGTGACACCAGGACAGTGACATCACAGCGTGTGACACCAGGACAGTGACATCACAACGTGAGACACCGGGACAGTGACATCAGAGCAGTGTGACACTGGGACAGTGACATCAGAGCAGTGTGACACTGGGACAGTGACATCAGAGCAGTGTGACTCCAGGACAGTGACATCAGAGCAGTGTGACTCCAGGACAGTGACATCAGAGCAGTGTGACACCGGGACAGTGACATCAGAGCAGTGTGACACCGGGACAGTGACATCAGAGCAGTGTGACACCGGGACAGTGACATCAGAGCAGTGTGACTCCGGGACAGTGACATCAGAGCAGTGTGACTCCAGGACAGTGACATCAGAGCAGTGTGACTCCAGGACAGTGACATCAGAGCAGTGTGACTCCGGGACAGTGACATCAGAGCAGTGTGACTCCGGGACAGTGACATCAGAGCAGTGTGACTCCAGGACAGTGACAACAGAGCAATGTGACACCGGGACAGTGACATCAGAGCAGTGTGACTCCAGGACAGTGACATCAGAGCAGTGTGACACCGGGACAGTGACATCAGAGCAGTGTGACACCGGGACAGTGACATCAGAGCAATGTGACACTGGGACAGTGACATCAGAGCAGTGTGACTCCAGGACAGTGACATCAGAGCAGTGTGACACTGGGACAGTGACATCAGAGCAGTGTGACACCGGGACAGTGACAACAGAGCAGTGTGACACTGGGACAGTGACATCAGAGCAGTGTGACTCCGGGACAGTGACATCAGAGCAGTGTGACGTCAGGACAGTGACATCAGAGCAGTGTGACACCGGGACAGTGACATCAGAGCAGTGTGACACCGGGACAGTGACATCAGAGCAGTGTGACTCCAGGACAGTGACATCAGAGCAGTGTGACGTCAGGACAGTGACATCAGAGCAGTGTGACACCGGGACAGTGACATCAGAGCAGTGTGACACCGGGACAGTGACATCAGAGCAGTGTGACACTGGGACAGTGACATCAGAGCAGTGTGACACCGGGACAGTGACATCAGAGCAGTGTGACTCCAGGACAGTGACATCAGAGCAGTGTGACACCGGGACAGTGACATCAGAGCAGTGTGACTCCAGGACAGTGACATCAGAGCAGTGTGACACCGGGACAGTGACATCAGAGCAGTGTGAAACCGGGACAGTGACATCAGAGCGTCTGACACCGGGACAGTGACATCAGAGCAGTGTGAAACCGGGACAGTGACATCAGAGCGTCTGACACCGGGACAGTGACATCAGAGCAGTGTGACGTCAGGACAGTGACATCAGAGCAGTGTGACACCGGGACAGTGACATCAGAGCGTCTGACACCGGGACAGTGACATCAGAGCAGTGTGACGTCAGGACAGTGACATCAGAGCAGTGTGACTCCGGGACAGTGACATCAGAGCAGTGTGACACCGGGACAGTGACATCAGAGCAGTGTGACACCGGGACAGTGACATCAGAGCAGTGTGACACCGAGACAGTGACATCAGAGCAGTGTGACTCTGGGACAGTGACATCAGAGCAGTGTGACACCGGGACAGTGACATCAGAGCAGTGTGACACCAGGACACCTCGAGTATTTGGGCATGTAACCAAAAGTTTAATAGAGGAAGTAGAAAGAGAACAAAGAATAGGAACAGGCCCTTCAGCCCTCCAAGCCTGCACCAACCACGCTGCGTGACTGAACTAAACCCCCCTTACCTTTCAGGAACCCTATCCCTCCGTTCCCATCCTATTCATGTACTTGTCAAGACACCCCTTAAAAGTCACTACCGTATCCGTTTCCACTACCTCCCCCGGCATCGAGTTCCAGGCACCCACCACTCTCTGTGTTAAAAACCTGTCTCGTACACCTCCTTTAAATCTTGCCCCTCACACCTTAAACCTGTACCCCCTAATAATTGACTCTTCCACCCTGACTGACCAAAGCTTCTGACTACTACAGAAAAAGCTTGTTTCACTGTGCAAAAAAGGTTCTTCTACACATCCTTTCCCTCCCCAGAATCGCCACCCAAAACCTTAATCATTACCATCAGCTAATGGGAACAGCTTTGCGTTGTCCACCTGATCCAAATCTGTCATCATCATGTCCACCTTGATCAAGTCTCCCCTCAGTCTCTGCTGCTCCAAGGAGAACAACCCCAGCTTCTCTAACCTAACCTTGTCATTAAATCCCCTCATTCCTGGACTCAAATTTCCTCCGCACCTTCTGAGGGGCCCTCACGTCTTTCCTAATATGTGGTGGCCAGAACTGGATATAAGACTCTACTTGTGGCCTAATGAGAGCTTAATAAAGGCTTTTGCACCTAATGCCTCTGTTTATAAATCCCAGATCGTCGGAACATTGGAACTAGGAGCAGAAATTGGCAAATTCAGCCCTTTGAGCCTGCCCTGCTGTCAATCAGATCATGGCTGATCTCTCCCTGCTCTCAAATCCACCTCCCCACCTGTTCCCCTTATCCCTTTTTTATCAGAAATATATCTGTCTCTCTCCTGGAACCAGTGATTCAGACTTCACCGCACTATGGAGCAGCGAGTTCCACAAATTCAGCACCCTCTGTGAGAAGTGGTTCCTCCTCATCTCGGTTTTAAATCTATTGCCCCTCGACCGATCTCTGTGACCTCTTGTCCTGAACTGCCCCACACGGGGGAAACGCTTGGTCTACACTTACTTTATCAATCCCTTTTAAAATTTTATATACCTCGATCAGATCCCCTCTCATCCCTCTAAACACCAGCGAGAAAAACCCAAACTGTTTAATCTCTCCTCCTATGTCAACCCCTTCATCCCCGGAATCAATCTGGTGAAGCTCCTCTGAACTGCCTCCAATGCCCCACACCCTTCCTCAAATAAAGAGACCCAAACTGGACACAATGCTCCTAATGTGGTCTCAACAACACCCTGTACAATCGCAACAAAACACATCTACTTTTATACTCCAGTTCCTCTGCAATAAATACCAACATCCCATTGGCCTTTTTATTACGTGCTACACTTGCATACCACTTTCTGCGATTCATTAAATTCCATCCACCAAATTTTGGCTCATTCTCCTGGCCTATCAAGATCCATCTGTAAACTCTTTATATCCTCTTCACTGCTTGCTTTCCCTCTATTTTGGTATTATAGAACATAGAACACTACAGCACAAACAGGCCCTTCGGCCCACTAGTTGCGCCGATCACTTCTACACCTACTAAGCCATAGAACTATCTATAACCCCCAATCCCATTAGATCCCATATACTCATCCAGAAGTCTTTTAAAAGACCCCAGCGAGTTCGCCTCCACCACCACCGATGGCAGCCGATTTCATTCACTCACCACCCGCTGAGTGAAAAGCTTACCCCTAACACCTCCTCTGTACTTGCTTCCCAGCACCTTAAATCTGTGTCTTCTCGTAGCGACTATTTCAGCCCTGGGAAATAGCCTCTGATAATCCACCCTATCTATTCCTCTCAACATTTTATAAACCTCTATCAGGTCGCCTCTCAACCTTCGTCTCTCCAAGGAGAAGAGTCCCAGCTCCCTCAACCTATCTTCATAAGGCATGCCTCCCAATCCAGGCAACATCCTTGTAAATCTCCTCTGCACCCTCTCAATAGCTTCCACATCCTTCCTGTAGTGAGGCGACCAGAACTGTGCACAGTACTCCAAGTGGGGTCTGACAAGGGTCCTATAAAGTTGCAGCAATACCTCCTGACTCCTAAACTCAATCCCTTGATTAATGAAGGCCAGTACACCATACGCCTTCTTGACCACATCCTCCACCTGCGAGGCCGATTTAAGAGTCCTATGGACCCGGACCCCAAGATCCCTCTGCTCTTCAACACAGCTAAGACTCCTACCCTTGATATTGTATTCCTTCATCCCATTGGTCCTGCCAAAATGGACCACTACACATTTATCTGCGTTGAAGTCCATCTGCCACTTCTCCGCCCAGTCTTGTATCCTATCTATGTCCCGCTGCAACTTCTGACATCCCTCCAGACCATCCACAACACCACCAACCTTCGTATCGTCGGCGAACTTACTAACCCATCCCTCCACTTCCTCATCCCTCCACTTCCTCATCCCTCCACTTCCTCATCCAGGTCATTTATGAAAATGACAAACAGCAAGGGTCCTAGAACAGATCCCTGGGGCACTCCACTGGTGACCGACCTCCATGCAGAAAAAGACCCATCCACAACCACTCTCTGCCTTCTGCAGGCAAGCCAGTTCTGGATCCACAAGGCCAAAGCCCCCTGGATCCCATGTGCACATTTTGTAACGTTACACTCTGTCCCTGTTTACAGATCATTTATATAGATTGTAAAGAGTTGAGTTCCGAGGGCTGATCCCTGCGGTACCCCTCCCCCCGACCCCCTGCTAGTTATACTTCTCCAGCCAGAGAAGGGCCCATTTATCCTGAGCCTCTGCTTTCTTTCAGTTAGCCAATCCTCAATCCAATACAGCACTCTATTCCCCAGTTCCCTGCAATCTCACCTTCTGGATCAATCTTTTATGTGGCACCCTGTCAAGCATCTCCTGGAAGTTTAGATATACCACATGCACAGGTTCCCCACTATCCACCCTGCTTCTTCAAAGAACTCCATCAAGTTTGTCAAGCATGACTTTCCCTTCATAAAACCACACTGACAATACTGGATCGAGCTTTATCTTTCCAAATGCTCATTCATCTTCTCCTTAATGACTGATTCCAGAAACTTCCCTGCCACAGAGGTCAAGCTAACCGGCCTATAGTTTCCTCTTTTTTGCCTCTCTCCCCTTTGAATGGGGGTGTCACATTAGCGTGTTTCCAATCCACAGGGACCTTACCAGAATCCAAGAAATTCTGAACTATCACAACCAATGTATCCACTATCTCTGCTGCCACCTCCTTTAATATCCTCGGATGCAGGCTATTCCCTTCCTCTTTAGACGCTTACAGACGCTTTTAATATTTGTGTTCATGTTTTCTGCTAGTTTCCTTTTGTACATCATCTTAGCTCTTTTAATTCTAATTTCATTTTAATTAATTTGTCGGCTTCAACACACCCTTCCCTGATGAGCTCAATATATTCTACGCCCATTTTGAGCAAGAGGTCAGCGACAGCGGGCCCTCCACCCTGGAAGCTCTGCTTGAATCTGTATCTGGGGGTCACCATTGCAGATGTCAGAGCAGCTTTCTTGAAGATCGACCCATGGAAAGTGACGGGCCCGGATAAGCACTCAGATCCTGCACGGATTAGCTGGCGGGGGTATTCACAACATCTTCAATCTCTCTTTACAACAATCTGAGGTCCCTACCTGCCTCAAGAAGATGACCATCCTGGTACCTCAGAAAAACCAAGCAGTGTGTCTTAATGACCATCGGCCAGTGGCTCTGACATCCATCATTATGAAGTACTTCGAAAGGTTAGCCCTGGCACAAATCAATTCCAGCCTCCTGGACTACCTGGATCCACTACAGTTTGTCTACCACAGCAACAGGTCCACAGCAGACACCATCTCCCTGATACTGCACTCAACCCTGGAACACCTAGATAACACTTCTATTTATTGACTACAGCTCAGCCTTGAACACCATTATTCCGACGAAACTCATCACCAAGCTCCGTGGCCTGGGCCTCGGCTCCTCCCTCTGCGACTGGATCCTGAACTTCCTAACTCACAGACCACAATCAGTAAGGATAGCCAACAACACCTCCTCCACGATCATCCTCGACACCGGTGCCTCACAAGGCTGTGTTCTCAGCCCCCTACTATACACGTTATACACCTATGACTGTGCGGCCAAATTTCCCTCCAATTTGATTTTCAAGTTTGCTGATGACACCACCGTAGTGGGGTCGGATCTCAAACAATGTCGAGACAGCACAGGAATGAGATAGAGAATCTGGTGAACTGGTGTGGCAACAATAATCTCTCCCTCAATGTCAACAAAACAAAGGAGATTGTCATCGACTTCAGGATGCATAAAGGAGAACAAGTCCCTGTCTACATGACTTGGAAGAGAGTGTAGGTGGTGTGATCAGCAAGTTTGCTGATGACACCAAGATGGCAGGGTTGGCGGGTACTGAACTGGATTGTCAGGTGATACAACAGGATATAGATAGGTTGGTGCATTGGGCAGATAGGTGGCAGATGGAATTTAATCCTGACAAATGCGAGGTGATGCATTTTGGAAGGAATAATGCAGAGAGGAGCTATGTGATAAAAGGTAGACAGATTAGGAGTACAGACATACAGAGGGACCTGGGAGTGCAGGTTCACAAATCCATGAAGGTTGCGTCACAAGTGGAGAAGGTTGTTAGGAAGGCGTATGGAATGTTAGCCTTTATAGGAAGGAGTATAGAGTATAAAAGCTGCCGTCTAATGCTTCAGTTGTACAGAACGTTGGTTAGACCGCATTTGGAGTACTGCGTCCAGTTCTGGTCACCTTACTACCGGAAGGACGTGGAGTCTCTGGAAAGGGTGCAGAGGAGGTTTACCAGGATGTTGCCTGGCATGGAGGGGCTGGGTTACGAGGAAAGGTTAGAGAAACTGGGACTTTTCTCCTTGGAAAGACGGAGACTGAGGGGGGACATGATAGAGGTATATAAGATACTGAAGGGAATAGATAGAGTTAATAGTGACAGACTGCTCCCTAGACTGGGTACAAACACGAGAGGTCATGATTTAAGGGTGAGGGGGGAGAGGTATAATTTGGAAGTGAGAGGAAGGTTCTTTACGCAGAGAATTGTGGGGGTATGGAACGCGCTACCGAGTAGGGTGGTGGAGGTAGGAACGTTGGACTCGTTTAAGGTTCAGTTAGATAGACACGAGTGAAACGAGGATGGAGGGTTATGGTAGGGGCTATTAAATAAGGTTAGAACCTCGGGAGACACCGGAAAAGCAGGCTTGTAAGATTAACGTTTTTGTCTTTTTATTCCGTTTGGTAGGTTAATGTTACCTATATTGGAAAACGGCTAATGTTACGCCATTGTTTAAGAAGGGTGCCAGGCAAAAGGCGGGGAATTATAGGCCGGTTAGTTTAACGTCTGTGGTAGGTAAAATGTTAGAATCCGTCATTAAGGAGGAAATTGCGAGGCAACTTGAAGGGAATTGCTTGATAGGGCAGACGCAGCACGGTTTCATTAAAGGGAAGTCGTGTCTGACAAATTTACTGAAGTTCTATGAGGATGTGTCTAGGGCGGTGGATAGAGGAGAGCCGGTGGATGTGGTCTTTCTGGATTTTCAGAAGGCGTTTGACAAATTACCTCACAAGAGGTTATTGCAGAAGGTCGAGGGACATGGAGTTGGGGGTAGGGTGTTAGCGTGGATAGAGGATTGGTTGTCAAATAGGAGTGCCCCAGGGGTCGGTGCTGGGGCCTCAGCTCGGTGACTAGCACTGCTAGCTGTGCAGATACATGGATTTGGGCCTGTGTCTGTGGGAGTTTGCGCATTCTCCCTGTGGTTGCGTGGGTTTCCTCTGGGCGCTCCGGTTTCCTCCCACACCCCAAAGATGTGCTCTTAGGCTGATTGGTTTTACCAAATTGACACTATTCTCCCCTGAATCTGGCTAAGTTAGGGGTTCCATTCATAGACATGCAGGGTAGAATAGGTGTAGGGTGATGCGGCGGCACGGGCTCGTTGGGCCGAAGGGCCTGTTTCCCGTGCTGGGTTGTTCTTTGTTCTTTGTACATCACCGGGCAGTAGAAAGGGTCGAGAACTTCAAGTTTTTAGGTGTCCAGATCACCAACAACCTGTCCTGGTCCCCCCCATGCTGACACTATAGTTAAAAAATCCCATCAACACCTCTACTTTCTCAGAAGACTCCGGAAATTTGGCATGTCAGCTACAACTCTACTTTTATAGATGCACCATAGAAAGCATTCTTTCTGGAATTATCACAGCTTGGTCTGGGCTCCTGCTCTGCCCAAGACCACAAGAAATTACAAAAGCCCAATCCATCACACAAACCAGCCTCCCATCCATTGACTCTGTCTACACTTCCCGCTGCCTCAGCAAAGCAGCCAGCATAATTAAGGACCCCATGCACCCCGGACATTCTCTCTTCCACCATTTCCTTCGGGAAAAAGATACAAAAGACTGAGGTCACATACCAGACGACTCAAGAACAGCTTCTTCCCGCTGCCATCATACTTTTGAATGGACTTACCTTGCATTAAGTTGATCTTTCTCTATATCTTAGCTATGACTGTAACACTACATTCTACATTCTTCTGTTTTCTTCTCTATGAATGGTATGCTTTGTCTGTATAGCGTGCAAGAAACAATCATTTTCACTGTATGTTAATACATGTGACAACAATAAATCAAATCAAATCAAAATCTATTTTCAGCCTTTGGCTGAACTTTAAAGTTTTCCCAATCCTCCAGCTTGTCACCAGCTTCTGCAGTTTGGTAGTCCCTAGTTTTTGCCTTTGTATCCTCTTTGACTTCCTTGTCTAAAACATTTTTCATCCTTCTACAATTCCTCTTCCTCTCAGGAATTTCTTTAATTTCTTTAAGGTATTCAATATCTCCCTGAACATTGTGGTGACGTTAGTGTTTCTAACATTATTAATAAATTGTAAAATGTTAAGAGTTGTAAAATTGCATGGTCTGTTAGAAAGAGTTTTTTTGTACAGTTTTATAACAAAGGGAAATTGCAGGTGCATGTAGAGTACACAGACTGAAACACAGGGCCCGATTTTACCATCAAGTTGCATCTATTTCCAGGCGCGAAAACTTGGTAAAGTTGGGCATGAGGTGAGTAGCACAATCTGCTCCTGCCTCCACGCCAATTCCCTGTTTACCAAGGCCTGAAAATAGCTGTGATCAGTCTGAGTTGCAGAACAATGCATTTTCATGCATTTAAATTGACTTAATGGACTGCATGTCCTACCTTACCAGCACTTCCCCTTTTACCACCACCATTGCCCATCCAGAATCAGCGTGAAACAGACAGGCTCCACAAAAGTCTGATTCCCGCGCTCCACTTAGTGAGGAGGTAGGTGCTGAGCACCCGACGGCTCTTTGCGTGAGATCAGTGGTGGTGGGGGGGAGGTGGGAAGTAGGTCCTTGAGATCAGTGGAGGGGAAAGGATTGGGGGGGAGGGGAGGAGAGGTTCGCTGCCACTCTGCCTGAGATCCGTAAGGGGGGGGGAGGGGTTCGCTGCCACTCTGCCTGAGATCCGTAAGGGGGGGGGGGAGGGGGGGCGAGGGGTTTGCGGCCACTCTGCCTGAGGTCAGTGGGGGGGGGGGTGGCAAGGGGTTCGTGGCCACTCTGCCTGAGGTCAGTGAGGGGGGGAGGGGGGGTTCGCTGCCACTCTGCCTGAGGTCAGTGAGGGGGGGAGGGGGGGTTCGCTGCCACTCTGCCTGAGGTCAGTGAGGGGGGGGGGGGGTTCGTTCGTTGCCATTTTGCCTCAGATTAGTGAAGGGGCATGGGGGGCACTGCCACTCTGCCTGTGATTAGTGAGAGGAAAGGCTGGGCGGGGGTCGGCTGCCACTCTGTCTGAAATCAGTGAGGGAGAAAAGGGTGGAGGGGGCTCTGCTGCCACTCTGTCTGAAATCAGTGAGGGGGGAAGGTGGTAGAAAGGACCCTTGATGGGTCTGGGTGGAGGAGGGGGTGGGTGATAACGGGGTCAATAACGTTGTCGGGGTCGGGGGAGGCATTATCCAGCCCGGGAGCAATGTGGCAGGGAAGCTGCACTCTATCATTTTTCTTTCTGCACATGCACAGTTGTTGGCACCGATCGGAGTTGCAGGGTTTCAGGCACATTAAGCCCCGCCCACAGGCTTCTGCAGCGCGATTTGGAATCGCTAATAGTTTTTCAGGCAGAGTACGTATAGGAGCAGGTCTAAAAGTCGGATCTGAAACACTCTCAGTTTCAAGTCCACCCAGCGCTTAGAATCAAAATGGTAAAATAGGGTGCAATGTATTGAGTTGCTAAGACAAGCTTAGAACATAAGAACATAAGAAATAGGAGCAGGAGTAGGCCATCTAGCCCTTCGAGCCTGCCCCGCCATTCAATAAGATCATGGCTGATCTGAAGTGGATCAGTTCCACTTTCTCGCTCTCTCCCCATAACCCTTAATTCCCTTGTCTACCAAAAACCTATCTACCCGTGTCTTAAATATATTCAGCGAGGTAGCCTCCACCACTTCAACGGGCAGAGAATTCTAGAGATTCACCACCCTTTGAGTGAAGAAGTTCCTCCTCAACTCTGTTCTAAATCGCCCCCCCTTTATCTTGAGGCTGTGCCCTCTAGTCCTACTGTCCTTTTTGAGCGGGAAGAGTCTCTCCACCTCTACCCTATCTATCCCCTTCATTATCTTATACGTCTCTATAAGATCCCCCCTCATCCTTCTAAACTCCAACGAGTACAGACCCAGTCTATTCAGCCTCTCTTCATAGTCCAACCCGCTCATCTCCGGTATCAGCCTAGTGAACCTCCTCTGCACTCCCTCCAAGGCCAAAATATCCTTCCGCAAGTGTGGCGACCAAAGCTGCACACAGTACTCCAGCTGCGGCCTCACCAGTGCCCTGTACAGTTGCAGCAAGACCTCCCTACTTTTATATTCTATCCCCCTCGCTATAAAGGCCAGCATCCCATTCGCCTTCTTGATCACCTGCTGCACCTGCAGACTGGGTTTTTGCAACTCATGGACAAGGACCCCCAGGTCCCTCTGCACTGTAGCATGCTGCAGCTTTTCGCCCTTTAAATAGTAAAGTGGATAACCTCACACTTGCTTGAAGTTTGCCCAATCAGTTTACTGTCATTGTTCCTCAACTGTCCTGCCCTCAATTATTTGTGCCCAGTTTAACTCTTTCCTCAGGCCTGTACCATTACCTCTGTCCAATGCTAAAACTCTAGTCTGGAGCTCTGTCTTCTCTCGCTCGATCTGAATCTGAAACTCTGGTATGCTGTGATCACTCTTTCCAAGAGCATCTTTAACAACAAGACCATTTATCAATCCTTCATCGTTACATAATACTGAATGTAAAATAGCTGCTCCCTGGCTAGTTCCGTCACATGTTGCTCTAAGAAACAGTCTCTCATACACTCTGAAATCTCCCTCGTGGCTGCCTTTGCCAATGTGATTGATCCAGTCAATATACATATTAGAATCACCCATCATTACAGCCGTGCCCTTCTCACAAGCCCTTGTTATTCCTTGGTTTGTACTGTGGGACCCACTCTAGCTATATTGCTCTGGGGCCATAAATTACTCCAACCAAGATGTTATTTGCCTTGTTTTTTATTTCTACCAGATCGATTCAACATAGAATCATAGAAAAACTACAACACAAACAGGCCCTTTGGCCCACAAGTTGTGCCTACTAGGCTTACCTATAACCCTCAATCCTATTAAGTCCCATCTACTCATCCAGAAGTCTCTTAAAAGTTAAAAGACCCTAATGAATTTGCCTCCACCACCACCGACAGCAGCCGATTCCACTCACCCACCGCCCTCTGAGTGAAAAACTTACCCCTGACATCTCCTCCGTACCTACTCCCCAGCACCTTAAACCTATGTCCTCTCGTAGCAACCATTTCAGCCCTGGGGAAAAGCCTCTGACAATCCACCCAATCAATACCTCTCATCATCTTATACACCTCTATCAGGTCACCTCTCATCCTTTGTCTCTCCAAGGAGAAAAGACCAAGCTCCCTTGACCTATCCTCATATGGCATGCCTCCCAATCCAGATAACATCCAACAAACATGTTGGTCCTTAGTGTCAATGTCATTTCTTAGTACAGCCTTGACGTCATCTTTAACCAATAAAGAAAAGTCACCTCCTAGAATCATAGATGTTCTCATACATCAGTCACTGAAAGTAAGCTTGCAGGAACAGCAGGCTGTAAAGAAGGCAAATGATATGTTGGCCTTCATAGCAAGAGGATTTGAGTATAGGGCTGGCATGTGATTTCAAGAAGAAATTAGATATAGCTCTTGGGGCTAAAGAGTTCAAAGGTTGGGGGGGTGGGAAGGGGGAGCAGGATATTGAATATGATGATCAGCCATGATCAAAATTCAAGCCATCGATGTGACAACAAAGCAGTTCTCATAGCACTAGTGACCCTTGGGGGAACAAATGTCTACAAACCCATTACAAAGTATTTTAACTAAGCTGACACTGACCCTTCTATTCCATGAACTCAATATTTCTTCTGGTTTGTATATTCACACACATTTAGCCTTTGAGGAACTGTGGGGAGGATTAGCAGATGACTACCAATCTGTTAAACTGCATCATGAAATCTCCTTCCATGGTCAACAGTCCTGAGTAGGATTTGAACTCAGAGCTTCAAGCTGAGGAGAAGGGTACCCAGTAAATCAAAAGACCTGTTGGCTCCTAGCAAGACTCAGAGTGAACTTATCAGCACACACACTCTTCTGCCTTTACTGCAGTCAGTTTGTATCACTTACTTTAGTTTAGGCTTTGGTGTGCTAAGAACGCTGTCATTATCTTCCATTTCTGGGCCACTGTCACTGGGGTTGTAAACTTCCAGGCTCTCATAAAGCAGGTCAAGATCCTCTTCCGCTTCCTGGGTCTGGTCCACAGGATCAGAGTCCAGCACCTTACACATAAAATAAATCAGCACAATTTAACAATGGGAAAGATTGCAAACAGACTACAATCAGAAACTGTCCTTTGGGTGAGTGATGTTCCACACTGGTGCCCCTATGTGTCAGCCGTGGTTCAATCAGTAACACACCTGACTCTGAGTTACCAGGTTGCAGGTTCAAGTCTCACTCCAGAGACTTCAAAATCCAAAGAGCTACTTCAGTGTGATACTGATTTGGGACATAGTGAGGCCCCTAAAAGGTGTTCTATCAATAGAAGGCTTTCATCTTTCTTCCTACACAAGAGCTCAGTGCTGATGAGAGATATATTTCCAGTTAGTCAGTCGCAGGAGCCATCAGTAATCCAGTTTTGTAGTGAATGTTCCTTAATGGCAAAGCAGAACCAGAGCACAGATCTTGTGGTTCCTATTTTACCCACTGTCCCATTCATACTTGGAGAGTGGCAAATGTTGTGCCTTTGTTTAAAAAGCCTGGGAACTACAGGCCAGTGAGCCTCCCATCTGTGGTGGGTAAATTGTTGAAGGTATTTTGAGAGACAGGATCTACAGGCATTTAGAAACACAAGGATTGATTAGGGACAGTCAGCATGGCTTTGTGAGTGGAAAATCACATCTCACAAATTTGATTGAGTTTTTTGAAGGGGTAACCAAGAAGGTAGATGAGGGCAGTACAGTTGATTGTTGTCTACATGGACTTTAGGAAGGCCTTTGACAAGGTACCACATGGTAGGTTGTTGCATAAGGTTAAATCTCACGGGATCCAGGGCAAGGAATCTAAATGGATACAAAGCTGGCTTCTTGACAGAAGCCAGAGAGTGTTGTAGAGAATTGTTTTTTCAAACTGGAGGCCTGTGACCAGTGGTGTGCCTCAGAGATCAGTGCTGGGCCCACGGTTATTTGTCATTTATATTAATGGTTTGGATGAGAATAGAGGGGGTATAGTTAGTAAGTTACCAGTGGATTGGAAGGATTACCGCTAAGCAGGTCAATAAGCAGGATGAAAGTGACTAGTACAATTATTAGAGAGATATTGAAGAGAGAGTTCTTTATCCAGAGGGTGCTGGGAATCTGGAGCTCACCGCTTGAGAGTGAGGCAGAAACATGGCACACATTTAAAAACATTTGAATGTGTGCTTAAAATGTTGGAACCTACAATGCTGTAGACCGGGAGCTGGAAAGGGAAATTCGATAGCTCTTTTTGGGCTGGCACTGACATGATGGGGAAAATGGTCTCCATGTTGCAAATTTCAATGTAATCATATTTAACAATTAGACAAGGTTATCTTTGTAAATGCCCTTCATAATTTCAGAAACTTCACCTCAAAGTCACCTTTATTTTCAAAGGGAACAAACCTTTTCCTCAGAACGTGAACTCCTGACATCCAGAATCACTGATAGCTGTAGAATCCTCCAGCACAAAGAGGCCATTCAGCCTACTATTTCTGGGTTAGCAGATGGATAGAGAGTGGATGTTTAAACTCTCAATAAGAATGCTCTTTAAAGGATTTGAGAAGCGAGAAATCATGAGGTCTCCCATGTGAAATGTATCTCTGCAGTTGGGAAACTGAGATGCAGAATGGTTTTGCAGGGTTAGTCGCAGGCTCAAAAGAGAGAAACCGAAAGTGAGTGCTTTGACACTAATTCTGCTCACTCCAATGTTTTGTGCTTACTCAATGTGTGTAAAGGAGGAAGTTAATCCAATGATACGTACCTCATCGGTCACTTTGAATCTCTTCAGCAAGGCAACAAATTTCTGCTTAAAGTTTGGTTGCTAAATGAGAAGAGAAGAGGAAAGGCTGTGAACTGAGGCTGTGATCATACATCATTGCAAATAGGATACAGTTGGCCTGCAGACACAGTGGGTCATAGTGCTTTAAGGTTGTGGCACCACAGAATGACAGGACAGAGGGACAATCTCCCTCTTCTACCTTCAGCCTGGCTCTGTGGGGAGATGTCTCTCCACCACATGGAAGAGTGGAGACAGAATAATCCCCAGGTCACATCCCACATGCTCTCTCAGGCCAGGGTACACAGGTCGAAGGATGTCAACGGCAGAGCCACACTGTCCACTTACAGTAGAGTCATAAATGTTTACAGTATGGAAACAGGCCCTTCGGCCCAACTTGTCCATGCCACCCTTTTTTTTAAA
Source organism: Carcharhinus amblyrhynchos (assembly GCF_965287045.1). Lineage (NCBI taxonomy): Eukaryota > Metazoa > Chordata > Chondrichthyes > Carcharhiniformes > Carcharhinidae > Carcharhinus > Carcharhinus amblyrhynchos. The sequence continues at coordinate 1,154,289 of NW_027649798.1, forward strand.
CCCCTAAGCTAATCCCAACTGCCCGCATTTGGCCCATATCCCTCTATACCCATCTTACCGATGTAACTGTCTAAATGCTTTTTAAAGGACAAAATTGTACCCGCCTCTACTACTACCTCTAGCAGCTTGTTCCAGACACTCACCACCCTCTGTGTGAAAAAATTGCCTGTCTGGACACCTTTATATCTCTCCCCTCTCACCTTGAACCTAAGCCCTCTAGTTTTACACTCCTCTACCTTTGGGAAAAGATGTTGACCATCTACCTCATCTGTGCCCCTCATAATTTTATAGACTCTATAAAATCACTACTAAGTCTCACGCACCAGGGAAAAAAGTCCCAGTCTATTCAGCCTCTCCTTGTAACTCAAACCACCAAGTCCCAGTAGCATCCTAGTAAATCTTTTCTGCACTCTTTCTAGTTTAGTAATATCCTTTCTATAATAGAGTGACCAGAACTGTACACAGTATTCCAAGTGTGGCCTTACCAATGTCTTGTACAACTTCAACAAGACGTCCCAGCTCCTGTATTCAACGTTCCGACCAATGAAACCAGGCATACCGAATGCCTTCTTCGCCACTCTGTCCACCTGTGACTCCACTTTCAAGGAGCTATGAACATGTACCCCTAGATCTCTTTGTTCTGTAACTCTCCCTAATGCCCTACCATTAACTGAATAAATCCTGCCCTGGTTCAACCTACCAAAATGCATCACCTCGCATTTGTCTAAATTAAATTTCATCTGTCATTCATCAGCCCACTGGCCCAATTGATCAAGATCCCGTTGCAATCCTAGATAATCTATGACAACAGTCTTGGTGTCATCTGCAAACTTACTAACCATGCCTCCTATATTCTCATCCAAATCATTAACGTAAGTAACAAATAACAGGGGACCTAGCACCAACCCCTGAGGCACACCACTGGTCACAGGCCTCCAATGTGAAAAACAACCCGCTACAGCCACCAGGCTTCTGTTGTCAAGCCAATTTTGTATCCATTTGCCTACCTCACCCTGGATCCCATGAGTTTTAACCTTATGCAACAACCTTCCATGTGGCACCTTGTCAAAGGCTTTGCTAAAGTCCACATAGACAACATCAACTGCACTGTCCTGATTTACCTTCTTCGTTACCCCTTCAAAAACTCAAATTCACAAGACATGATTTTCCATTCACAAAGCTATGCTGACTGTCCCTAATCAGACCTTGCATCTCTAAATGCCTACAGATCTCAGAATACCTTGTAAAAATTTACCTACTTTAGACGTCTGGCTCACTGGCCTGTAGTTCCCAGATTTTCCCTGCAGCCCTTTTTAAACAAAGGCACAACATTTGCCACCCTCCAATCTTCAGGCTCCTCACCCATGACTATCGATGATTCAAATATCTCTGCTAGTGGACATGCAATTTCCTCCCTAGCCTCCCACAGTGTCCTGGGATACACTTCATCAGATCCTGGGATTTATCTACCTTGATGTGCTTTAAGACTTCCAGCATCTCCTTCTCTATAATATGTACACTCCTCAAGACATCACTATTTATTTCCCCAAGTTCCCTAACATCCATACTTTTCTCAACAGTAAATACTGATGAGAAATATTCATTTAGGATCTCACCCATGGATCCACACATAGATGTCCTTGTTGATCCTTAAAGGCCCTACTCTCTCCTTTGTTACTGTACTGCCCTTTATGCATTTGTAGAATCTCTTTGGATTCTCCTTTGCCTTATCCCAAACAATCTCATGTCCCCTTTTTGCCCTCTGAGTTCTCTCGTAGCTCTACTCCGACACCCTCTACACTCTTCAAGGATTGAATTGATCCTAGCTGCCTAAGCATGTCATATGCCTCCTTCTTTTTGACCAGGGTCTCAATATCCCGAGTCATCCAGGGTTCCCTACTTCCACCAGCCTTGCCCTTCACGCTAAGAGGAATGTGCTTATCCTGAACCCTGGTTTACACACTTTTGAAAGCCTCCCATTTACCTTCCCACAGATTCCCCCAATTAATTTTTGAAAGTTCCTGCCTGATACCATCAAAATTGGCCTTGCCCCAATTTAGAATTTTAACTTTTGGGCCAGACCTATCAATCTCCATAGCTATCTTAAAACTAATGGAATTATATTCACTGGTCCCAAAGTGATCCCTCACTAACACTTCTGTCGCCTGCCCTTCCTTATTTCCCAAGAGGAGGTCAAGTTTTGCCCCCTGTCTAGTTGGGCCATCCACATACTGAATGAGAAATTCCTCCTGAATACACTCAACAAATTTCTCTCCATCCAACCCTCTAATACTATGGCTGTCCCAATCAATGTTGGGAAAGTTAAAATCCCCCACTATTACCACCTTATTTTTCTTGGAGATATCTGTAATCCCATAGAATCATAGAAACCCTACAGTGCAGAAGGAGGCCATTCGGCCCATTGAGTCTGTACCGACCACAATCCCACCCAGGCCCTGCCCCCATATCCCTACATATTTACCCACTAATCCTTCTAACCTACACCTAGAACATAGAACATAGAACATAGAACATTACAGCGCAGAACAGGCCCTTCGGCCCACGATGTTGCGCCAACCAGTTACAAAAACAATGACCCACTAGCCTATACCAATCCCTTTTCGTCCATAAACCTATCCAGAGATCTCTTAAACGCCCCCAAACTAGACGCAAACTAGACCTCTCAGGACACTAAGGGGCAATTTAGCATGACCAATCAACCTAACCTGCACATCTTTGGACTGTGGGAGGAACAAAGAACAAAGAACAAAAACAGCCCGGGAAACAGGCCCTTTGGCCCAACGAGCCCGCGCCGCCATCTCAACACCACCAGTCCCCCTCTCCACCCACGACCCTTTTCTAATGTTTTATGGCCAGATTGAGGAAACCCACACAGACACGAGGAGAATGTGCAAACTCCACACAGACAGTGACCCAAGCTGGGAATCAAACCCAGATCCCTGGAGCTGCGAAGCAGCAGTGCTAACCACTATGCTGCAGTACCGTGTAAGGAGATATGTAATCTCCTTACATATTTGCTCCTCAATTTCCTGCTGACTATTTGGGGGCCTATAGTACAACCCTATCAAAGTGATTTCCCGCTTCTTGTTTCTCAGTTCTACCCATATAAACTCAGTGGACAAACCCTTGGATATATCCCCTCTCAGTATGGCTGTGATGTTTCTCTCATCAAAAGTGCAACTTCCCCTCCTCTCTTACCTCCTGTTCTATTTTTCCTAATAGCTTGATCAAAATAAAGTGGCCCAGAGAGAACACAAGGAAGAATATAAGTGAAATAGAGAAACCATTATTGCTGCTGACTGGATAAGCCAAAGTTTGGATCTGGTACAATAGAAATGGGATCTTCCTCTTTCCCCAAACCTTTCAAACAGGGTGCTTGATCACCTGTACAGGTTACACCTCATCCAGGTGTTTCAGACAAGCCAGGCATTTACAATGCCTGAGTAGCACACAGGAAGTTTGTTCCTGATAGTGAGGATCTGGGCTGTAGACTGGGACTCTGGTATGATCTGCTAGAGCAAGCAAGGGGGGATGGGGGCACACACCACTGATCTTTGAATGCTGGCTCACTGCTCATCATGTACACTTCCAAACTTTCCCTATCCTGGGTAAGAGTGGAATGGTGATGGGCAGTACGGTGGCACAATGGTTAGCACTGCTGCCTCACAGTGCTGGGACCCGGGTTCGATGCCTGGCTTGGGTCACTGTCTGTGTGGAGTTTGCACGTTCTCTCCGTGTCTACGTGGGTTTCCTCCGGGTGCTCCAGTTTCCCCCCCCACGGTCCCAAAAATGCACAGGTTAGGCTGATTAGCCATGGTAAATTGTCAGGGGGATCATCAGGTAAATGTGTGGGGTGACAGGGATGGGACCTGAGTGGGATTGTTGTCACTGTGGCTCAATGAGCTGAATGGCCTCATTTTGCACTGTAGGGATCCTATGATTTCTGGATACTGATGTTAAGACTTCTTCTCATCCCAGCTTCTCTTAGCCAATGCCTACAACATGAGATCAGTTAAACGTTTATGCCTGCACTATAGCATCTCAATAAATAAATAGATGTGGCCCTGAGTTTCTGCAGTCACACTTCTCTGGTTTGACTGTTTGAGAATCCATCACCACCATTCACATCCCATCTGTACTGATCTGGGACACAGGGGGACATGTTGCCTCCCATTAACTGAGCAGTCTTCTTTTTACCCATCTGCCTTTAATTCAATTTAAATGCTCCTGGTAGAGTTCCTTTCTACTTCATCTTAAAAAATTCACTCATGAGATGTGGGTGCCACTGGCTGGCCAGCATTTACTGCCCATCCCTTGTTGTCCTTAAGGTGGTGGTGAACTGCATTCTTGAATCGCTGTACTCCCTGTGGTGTAGGTCCACCCGCACTGTTGTTAGGGATTTCGACCCAGTGACAATGAAGGAACAGCGATACATTTCCCAGTCAGGACAGTGATTTGATTTGGAGGGGATCCTCCAGGTGATGGCGTTCCCAGGTATCTGCTGCTCTTGTCTTTCGAGATGGAAGTGGTCATGAGTTAGGAAGGTACTGTCTAAGGAACCTTGGTGAGTTACTGCAGTGCATCTTGTAGATAGTACACGCTGCTGCTACTGAGCACTGGTGGTGGAGGGAGTGAATACTTTTGGAGGGGATAGCAATCAAGTGGAGCTGCTTTGTCCTGGATGGTGTCAAGCTTCTTGAGTGTTGTTGTAGCTGCACCCATCCAGGCAAGTGGGGAGTATTCCATCACACTCCTGAAGCACACAGTGAAGCCTAGTGTGCCACAAACTATGCCTGAACAAATTTAAATTGAGCAGAGGAGCGGCCTAGCTTTACCCGAGTCATTGAGGTCGTCCGGCTCATCTTCCTTCGAGGCTTTTTCGGTTTTCGCAGGTCGTCATCTTCATCATATAAATCCTGCAGACAAATCAAATCACACAGAATAATAGCGAGTCTACAGCACAGAAACAGAGCGTTCAGTCTACAGCACAGAAACAGAGCATTCAGTCCACAGCACAGAAACAGCGTTCAGTCTACAGCACAGAAACAAGTGTTAAGTCTACCGCAAAGAGACAGAGCATTCAGTCTACAGCACAGAAACAGAGCATTCAGTCTACAGCACAGAAACAGAGCGTTCAGTCGACAGCAAAGAGACAGAGCATTCAGTCTACAGCACCGAAACAGAGCATTCAGTCCACAGCACAGAAACAGAGCGTTCGATCTACAGCACAGAAACACAACATTCAGTCTACAGCACAGAAACACAGCACCGAGTCTGCAGCACACAAACAGAGCATTCAGTCTACAGCACAGAAACAGAGCATTCAGTCTACAGCACAGAAACAGAGCATTCAGTCTACAGCACAGGAACAGAGTGTTCAGTCTACAGCACAGGAACAGAGCACCGAGTCTACAGCACAGAAACAGAGTGTTCAGTCTACAGCACAGAAACAGAGCATTCAGTCTACAGCGCAGGAACAGAGCATTCAGTCTACAGTACAGAAACAGTGCATTCAGTCTACAGCACAGAAACAGAGCATTCAGTCTACAGCACAGAAACAGAGCATTCAGTCTACAGCACAGAAACAGAGCATTCAGTCTACAGCACAGAAACAGAGCATTCAGTCTACAGCACAGAAACAGAGCATTCAGTGTCCAGCACAGAAACACAGCATTCGGTCTACAGCACAGAAACACAGCATGGGGGTGAGCCTGTCAGATATTTGGTGCAGAGTTTAATGGCTGAATGATCCTTCTTCTCCATTTGGGCATCCTTTGGTGTCATATTGAGGAGTACAGGGCATAAGAACATAAGAAATAGGGGCAGGAGTAGGCCATCTAGCCCCTCGAGCCTGCCCCGCCATTCACTGAGATCATGGCGGATCTGTCGTGGCTCAGTTCCACATTCCCACCCTCTCCCCATACCCCTTAATCCCCTTGCCTATCAAAAACCTATCAACCCGCGTCTTAAAAATATTGAGCGAGGCAGCCTCCACCACTTCAACAGGCAGAGAATTCCAGAGATTCACCACCCTTTGAGTGAAGAAGTTCCTCCTCAACTCCGTTCTAAACCGCCCCCCCTTTATCTTGAGGCTGTGCCCCCTAGTCCAACTGTCCTTTCTGAGCGGGAAGAGCCTCTCCACCTCTATCCTATCCATCCCATTCATCATCTTATACGTCTCAATGAGATCTCCCCTCATTCTTCTAAACTCTAACGAGTACAAGCCTAGTTTATTCAGCCTCTCCTCATAGCTCAACCCCCTCAACTCCGGAATCAGCCTGGTAAACCTCCTCTGCACTCCCTCCAAGGCCGAAATATCCTCACGTAAGTGCGGCGACCAAAACTGCACACAGTACTCCAGCTGCGGCCTCACCAATGCCCTATACAGCTGCAGCAAGACCTCCCTACTTTTATATTCAATCCCCCTCGCTATGAAGCCCAGCATCCCATTCGTCTTCCTGACCACCTGCTGCACCTGCAGGCTGGGTTTTTGCGACTCATGCACAAGGACCCCGAGGTCCCTCTGCACCGTCGCATGCTGCAGTTTTTCGCCACGTAAGTAATAGTCCTTCCTACCATTATTCCTACCAAAGTGGACAACTTCACATTTGCCAACATTAAATTTCATTTGCCAGTTCCTGGCCCATTCGCCCAGCCTATCTAGATCCTTCTGCAGACTCTCCACACCCTCCGCACAATTTGCCGTTCCACCAATCTTGGTGTCATCAGCAAATTTCGACACCCTACACTCGGTTCCCTCCTCCAGATCATCTATATAAATGGTGAATAGCTGAGGCCCCACCACCGACCCCTGGCCCACTCCACTAGTCACCAACCGCCAATCCGAATAGCACCCATTGACCCCCACTCTCTGCCTTCTATTTGACAGCCAATCCTCTATCCACGCTAACAACCTACCCCCAACTCCATGCCCCCTGACCTTCTGTAATAACCTCTTGTGAGGCACTTTGTCAAACGCCCCCTGAAAATCAAGAAACACCACATCCACCAGCTCTCCTCTATCCACCGCACTAGACACATCCTCATAGAACTCCAATAAATTCGTCAGACACGACTTCCCCTTAACGAAACCGTGTTGCATCTGCTCTACCAAACAATTCTCCTCAAGATGCCTCGCTATTTTCTCCTTGTACACGGATTCTAACATTTTACCTTCAACAGATGTTAAACTAACCGGCCTATAATTCCCCGCCTTTTGCCTGCCACCCTTCTTAAACAATGGCGTAACATTAGCCGTTTTCCAATCTTCCGGCACTTCCCCAGAATCCAGCGACGTTTGGAAAATAATCACCAAGGCATCCACTATCACCTCCGCCATTTCTTTCAGAACCCTCGGATGCATTCCATCCGGTCCTGGGGACTTGTCCACAATCAGTCCCTCCAGTCTGTCGAGCACTGCCTCTCCATTAACAATAATGTCATTCAGGCCCTCCACTCCTTCCATCTTTCCATCGCTAACACCCGGCAAATTATTCACGTCCTCCTCCGTGAAGACCGAAACAAAAAAGTTATTCAGGGCCTCAGCCATTTCCTCATCCCCTACCACTAAGTCCCCCCTCTCATCCTCTAAGGGTCCAACGTTCACCCTAGCCAGCCTCTTCCTTTTCATGTATTTATAAAAACTCTTGCTATCCTTTTTTATATTAAGCGCTAGCCCAGCTTCATAGTTTCTCCTACCCTTCTTTATCATCTTCTTTGTCATTCTTTGTTGACATGTAAACCTCTCCCAATCCTCTTCTCGCCCACTACTCTTAGCTACTCTAAACGCATCCACTTTTAATTTAACACTTTCCTTTACCTCCTTCGTTATCCACGGCTGATTACCTCTCCTCCTACGTTCCTTTTTAACCATCGGAGTAAATTTCTGCTGAGCACCAAGAAAGATCTCCTTAAAGATCCTCCACTGTTCCTCAGCAGACCTACCTTCCAATGCGCTCCCCCAATCAACATTCGCCAATTCCTCTCTCATCCTACCATACTCCCCTCTGTTCAAACAAATGACGCATGTCCGAGAACCCACTTTCTCCTCCTCCACCATACAATGATTACTCTCCCCAAGAGGATCCTTCACCACAAGGTCCCTAATTCTACCCGCCTCATTACATAACACCAGATCCAAGATAGCTCGCTCCCTCGTCGGCTCCAACACACACTGTTCGAGGAAACTATCCCGGCAGCATTCCAAGAATTCCTCCTCGAGCCCACCGTGTCCAACATGGGTCGACCAATCAATATGTAGATTGAAATCCCCCATAACTACGGCCGTCCCATTCCTGCATGCCGCACTTATTTGCGCGTTAACAGCCCGCCCCACCTCCAGATCATTATTCGGGGGCCTAGAAACGACACCCACCAGCGTCTTCCTCCCTTTGCTGTTCCTAATCTCCACCCACAACGATTCCACATTCTGCTCTTTGGTTCCTATATCATCCCTTGATACCACCCTGATGCTATCCTTAATCAGCAGAGCTACGCACCCCCCCCACTTTTTCCTCCCGCCTATCCTTCCTAAACACCTGATACCCCTGGACATTCAGCTCCCAGTCCCTGTCGCCTTGCAGCCATGTCTCTGTAATGGCCACCAGATCATATCCATTTGTGCTGATCTGCGCCACCAGCTCATCCACTTTATTCCAAATGCTTCGTGCATTCAGATAAAGTGCCTTCATCCCAGCCTTCACCTGGACCCTATTTGCCAGAACGCCACCAACCACACTCACACCCCCTACTCCTTTTATTATTGGGACATCCTTGGCCTCCTCCCTTACCTGCACCCTCTCCTTTACTTTAGACTCCGTAATGTCACCTACCCTCGCACCCTCCCCCCCCAATTAGTTTAAAGCCCTAACTACAGTCCTATTTACATGATTAGCCAGGACTCTGGTCCCAGCACAGTTCAGACCAACCCCATCCCACCAGAACAGGTCCCACCTACCCCAGTACTGATGCCAATGCCCCATAAATTCAAACCCATTCCTCCCACACCAATCCCTGAGCCACCCATTCATTTCCTTAATCTTATCAACCCTACGCCCGTCTGCACTCGGTTCAGGCAGTAGTCCAGAGATAACCACCTTGTCGGTTCTACTTTTTAATTCCATTCCCAGCTTTTCAAACAGGGCAGCAGAGGTTCCCTCAGGATTCGAGGCTGCCGCGTGCACAGTTGAGACTGGGTGTTTAAATAGTTACTTTGCAATTAAAAGTAAATTTAATGTTTCACTGGCAGAACCATTTGGAGTTTGCGATTTCAATCACCTTGTTAGATTGTTGCAGCTCAGTGCAATTGTTAAGTGGAAGTTCATACTTTCGGGTCATTGCCGGGTAAACCCTTACCATTTGATTTGATTTATTCTTGTCACATGTATTAGCATACAGTGAAAAGTATTGTTTCCTGCATGCTTAAGGACAAAGGATACCATACATGGAGAAGGAAATGAGAGAGCGCAGAATGTCGTGTTACAGTCATAGCTAGGCTATAGAGAAAGATCAACTTAATGCAAGATGGGTCCATTCAAAAGTCTGACAACAGCAGGGAAGATGCTGTTCTTGAGTCATAAGAACGTAAGAACATAAGAAATAGGAGCAGGAGTAGGCCATCTAGCCCTTCGAGCCTGCCCCGCCATTCAATAAGATCATGGCTGATCTGAAGTGGATCAGTTCCACTTTCCCGCTTTCTCCCCATAACCCTTAATCCCCTTGCCTATCAGAAACCTATCTACCCGTGACTTAAATATATTTAGCGAGGTAGCCTCCACCACTTCAACGGGCAGAGAATTCCAGAGATTCACCACCCTTTGAGTGAAGAAGTTCCTCCTCAGCTCCATTCTAAACTGCCCCCCCTTATCTTGAGGCTGTGCCCCCTAATCCTGCTGAACTTTCTGAGCGGGAAGAATCTCTCTACCTCTACCCTATCCATCCCTTTCATTATCTTATATGACTTTATAAGATTCCCCCCTCATCCTTCTAAACTCCAACGAGTACAGACCCAGTCTATTCAATCTCTCTTCATAGTCTAATCCCCTTATCTCCGGTATCAGCCTAGTGAACCTCCTCTGCACTCCCTCCAAGGCCAATATATCCTTCTGCAAGTGCGGCGACCAAAACTGCAAACAGTACTCCAGCTGCGGCCTCACCAGTACCCTGTACAGTTGCAGCAAGACCTCCCTGCTTTTATATTCTATTCCCCTTGCTATAAAGGCCAGCATCCCATTCGCCTTCTTGATCACCTGCTGCAACTGCAGACTGGGTTTTTGTGACTCATGCACAAGGACCCCCAGGTCCCTCTGCACCGTAGCATGCTGCAGCTTTTCGTCTTTAAATAGGAATCCCTCCTACTATTATTTCTGCCTAAGTGGATAACATCACACTTGCTAACATTGTACTCCATCTGCCAGGTCCTCGCCCAGTCGCTCAGCCTATCCAGATCCCTCTGCAGACTTTCCACACCCCCCGCACAATTTGCTTTTCCACTCATCTTTGTGTCATCAGCAAATTTCGTCACCCTACGCTCAGCCCCCTCTTCCAGATCATCTATATAAATGGTAAATAGTCGGTTGGTACGTGATCTCAGACATTTGTATCTTTTTCATGACGGAAGAAGGTGGAAGAGAAAATGTTCGTGGTGCATGGCTGCTTTGCAGGAAGTGTAGACAGAGTCAATGGATGGGAGGTTGGTTTGTGTGATGGATTGGGTACATTCGCAACCTCTTGTAGTTTCTTGTGGTCTTGGGCAGAGCAGGAGCCCGTACCAAGCTGTGATACAACTGGAAAGAATGCTTTCTGTGGGGCATCTGTAAAAGTTGGTGAGAGTCGTAGCTGGCATGCAAACGTCCTTAGCCTTCTGAAAAAGTGGTGCGCTTTCTTAACTATAGCATCAGCATGGGAGGGACCAGGACAGGTTGTTGGTGATCTGGACACCTAGAAACCTGAAGCTCTCGACCATTTCCACTTCGTCCCTGTTGATGTATGGTGGCATGTTCTCCTTCACACTTCCTGAAGTCGATGACTATCTCCTTCATTCAGGGAGAGATTATTGTTGCCACACCACATTCTCTGTCTCATAATTGTCTGGGATCTGACCCACCATGGGATTGTCATCAGCAAACCTGAAAAGGAGAATTTGGCCACACAGTCGTAGGTATATAAGGAGTATAGTAGGGGGCTGAGAACACAGCCTTGTGGGGCAGCGGGTGTTGAGGATGATCATGGAGGAGGTGTTGTTGCTTATCTTCACTGATTGTGGTCTGTGAGTTTGGCAGTTCAGGATCCAGTCCCAGAGGGAGGAGCCGAGCCTAGGCCATGGAGTTTGGAAATGAGTTTTGTAGGAAGGAAGGAACTTCTAAGAGAAATTCCGCAGCGGATCTTTGGGATCCTCCCCAGATCTGATGCTGATGTTTTTTGGAACAGGCATTCCTGCTGAGTGTCTGTGCTGAGGAAATGTGATCTGTGTGAGATGGAGTGTAGTGCTGGAATTTTCCCTACCTGACTCGGACCAGCATCATCGCTGCCTTCCTGCTCAGACGAATAGCTGTCGTCTTCTTCCTCAGAGTAATTATCGATATCTGGAGAGCGATCTGCAACACGTTGAAGATTTTCTGAGAACAAGGCAGGAACTGAATAGGTTTTTGATAAGCGAGGGGATTAAGGGTTATGGGGAGAGGGCGGGAGTGTGGAACTGAGCCACGACAGATCAGCCATGATCTCATTGAATGGTGGGGCAGGCTCGAAGGGCTAGTTGGCCTACTCCTGCTCCTATTTCTTATGTTCTTATGAACTGACTTTCTCATCTTGCACCTTTGCAGGATTCCATGCAATACAAGCTCCCTGACTAAGACAGACATTGAAGTATAAAGATAGGAGCAGGAGGAGGCCACTCGGCCCTTTGAGCCTGATCCACCATTCATCATAAGCATGGCTGATCATTAAAGTCTTGATGATCATCCTGCTCCTGCCTTCCCCCAATATCCCTTGATCCCTTTTCCCCTCCAAGAGCTATATCCAACTTCTTCTTGAAAATATATGATGTTTTGGCCATAACTGCTTACTGTGGTGGTGAATTCCACACATTCACCACTCTTTGGGTGAAGAAATGTCTCTTCACCTCCGTCCTAAATGGCCTCAGACTGTGACCCCTGGTTTTAGACTCCCCCACCATCGAGAACATCCCCCCTGCATCTACCCTGTCTAGTGCTGTTAGAATTTTATAAGTCTCTAGCGAATACAATATTAGGCGATTCAATCTCTCTTCACACACTAGTCCCACCATCCCAGGAATCAGTCTGGTAAACCTTTGCTACCCTCCCTTGAGAGCAAGAACATCCTTCCTGAGACAAGCAGACAAAACTGCACACGCTGTTTCCAGTGTGGCCTCACCAAGGCCATGTATAACTACATCAAAACATCCCTATCCCTATACTCAGTCCTCTCACTATGAAGGCCAACATACCAGTTGCTTTCTTTACTGCCTGCTGTACCTGTGCGCTTAATTTCAGCGACTGATGCATGAGGACACCAAAATCTCGCTGCACACTCCCCTCTCCTATTTTGTGGCCAACAAGAAAAAGAAGAAACAGAAGTTCCACGGGATGGAGCTACATTCCATGGTTAACTGAAAAAAGGGTTAAAGCTAGTATCAAACTTGAAGAAAAAACATATAATTGTGCAAAGATGGGTGGAAGGTCAGAAATCTGGACAAAGTTTAAAAAGCAGTAAAGAATTTTTCTCCGGGATGGTATGGTCACACAGTGGTTAGCACTGCTGCTTCACAGCTTCAGGGACCCGGGGTTCGATTCCAGGCTTGAGTCACTGTCTGTGTGGAGTTCGTACATTCTTCTCGTGTCTGCATGTGTTTCCTCCGGGTGCTCCGGTTTTCCTCCCACAGTCCAAAGATGTGTGGGTTAGGTTCATTGGCCATGCTAAAATTGCCACTTAGTGTCCTGAGATGTATAGATTAGAGGGATTAGTGGGTAAATATGTAGGGATATGGGGGTAGGGCCTGGGTGGGATTGTGGTCAGTTTGACTCGATGGGCCAAATGACCTCTTTCTGCACTGTAGGGTTTCTATGATTCTATGAATGGCTAAAAGATAAATAAGGTGGTGAAAACTATTGTATGACAGAAAGAGAGCTAGAAATGCAGAGGTTGAAACTAAGAGTTTCTGTAGACATTTAAATACAAAAAGAGTTAATAAATTCAGCATTGCTCCTATAGAAAGTGAGTCTGGATAATTAATTAGAGAAAACAATGTGGTGCTGGATGAATTGAACTGGTATTTTGCATCAGTCTTCACGAGAGTGATACCAGAACATTCCAGAAATAGCTGCAAATTGGGAAATGGAAGGGAGAGAGGAACACCGGAACATTACAATCAGCAGGGAGGTGACACTGAGAAAACTGTTAGGTCCATGGGCTGACAATCCCAGATGGACTTCATCCTCAGGTATTAGAAACTGGCTAGGGTAATAGTTGATGCGTTGCTTTTAATTTTCCAAAATCCCGAGATTCAGGAAAGGTTCTATCAGACTGGAAAATAAGAAATATAACTCTTTTATTTATAAAGGGAGGGATGCAGAAAGCAGGAAACTACAGGCCAGTTAGTCTAACGCCTATCAGACAGAACATGTTAGAAGCCATTGTTAAAGATGTTATTGTGGGACACTTGGAAAACTTCACGGCAATCAGGCAGAGTCAACATGGTTTTGTGAAAGGGAAATCATGTCTAACCAAGTTATTGGAGTTCTTTGAAACAGTCACAGATAAGTGACACAGTGATTCACACTGCTGTCTCACAGTGCCAGGGACCCGGGGCAGCACGGTGACACAGTGATTCACACTGCTGTCTCACAGTGCCAGGGACCCGGGGCAGCACGGTGACACAGTGATACACACTGCTGTCTCACAGTGCCAGGGACCCGGGGCAGCACGGTGACACAGTGATTCACACTGCTGTCTCACAGTGCCAGGGACCCGGGGCAGCACGGTGACACAGTGATTCACACTGCTGTCGCACAGTGCCAGGGACCCGGGGCAGCACGGTGACACAGTGATACACACTGCTGTCTCACAGTGCCAGGGACCCGGGGCAGCACGGTGACACAGTGATTCACACTGCTGTCTCACAGTGCCAGGGACCCGGGACAGCACGGTGACACAGTGATTCACACTGCTGTCTCACAGCCCCAGGGACCCAGGGCAGCACGGTGACACAGTGACACAGTGATTCACACTGCTGTCTCACAGTGCCAGGGACCCGGGGCAGCACGGTGACACAGTGATTCACACTGCTGTCTCACAGCCCCAGGGACCCAGGGCAGCACGGTGACACAGTGACACAGTGATTCACACTGCTGTCTCACAGCCCCAGGGACCCGGGGCAGCACGGTGACACAGTGATTCACACTGCTGTCTCACAGTGCCAGGAACCCGGGGCAGCACGGTGACACAGTGATTCACACTGCTGTCTCACAGCCCCAGGGACCCGGGGCAGCACGGTGACACAGTGATTCACACTGCTGTCTCACAGTGCCAGGGACCCGGGGCAGCACGGTGACACAGTGATTCACACTGCTGTCTCACAGTGCCAGGGACCCGGGGCAGCACGGTGACACAGTGATTCACACTGCTGTCTCACAGCCCCAGGGACCTGGGGCAGCACGGTGACACAGTGATTCACACTGCTGTCTCACAGTGCCAGGGACCCGGGGCAGCACGGTGACACAGTGATTAGCGCTGCTGTCTCACAGCGCCAGGGACCCGGGGCAGCACGGTGACACAGTGATTCACACTGCTGTCTCACAGCGCCAGGGACCCGGGGCAGCACGGTGACACAGTGATTCACACTGCTGTCTCACAGCCCCAGGGACCCGGGGCAGCACGGTGACACAGTGATTCACACTGCTGTCTCACAGAGCTAGGGACCCGGGGCAGCACGGTGACACAGTGATTCACACTGCTGTCTCACAGCCCCAGGGACCCGGGGCAGCACGGTGACACGGTGATTCACGCTGCTGTCTCACGGTGCCAGGGACCCGGGGCAGCACGGTGACACAGTGATTCACGCTGCTGTCTCACAGCGCCAGGGACCCGGGGCAGCACGGTGACACAGTGATTCACACTGCTGTCTCACGGTGCCAGGGACCCGGGGCAGCACGGTGACACAGTGATTCACACTGCTGTCTCACAGCGCCAGGGACCCGGGGCAGCACGGTGACACAGTGATTCACACTGCTGTCTCACAGCGCCAGGGACCCGGGGCAGCACGGTGACACAGTGATTCACACTGCTGTCTCACAGTGCCAGGAACCCGGGGCAGCACGGTGACACAGTGATTAGCACTGCTGTCTCACAGCCCCAGGGACCCGGGGCAGCACGGTGACACAGTGATTCACACTGCTGTCTCACAGCGCCAGGGACCCGGGGCAGCACGGTGACACAGTGATTCACACTGCTGTCTCACAGTGCCAGGGACCCGGGGCAGCACGGTGACACAGTGATTCACACTGCTGTCTCACAGCCCCAGGGACCCGGGGCAGCACGGTGACACAGTGATTAGCACTGCTGTCTCACAGCCCCAGGGACCCGGGGCAGCACGGTGACACAGTGATTCACACTGCTGTCTCACAGCACCAGGGACCCGGGCAGCATGGTGACACAGTGATTCATGCAGCTGTCTCATAGTGCCAGGGACTCGGGGCAGCACGGTGACTCAGTGATTCACACTGCTGTCTCACAGTGCCAGGGACCCGGGACAGCACGGTGACATAGTGATTCACACTGCTGTCTCACAGTGCCAGGGACCTGGGGCAGCACGGTGACACAGTGATTCACACTGCTGTCTCACAGTGCCAGGGACCCGGGGCAGCACGGTGACACAGTGATTAGCACTGCTGTCTCACAGTGCCAGGGACCCGGGGCAGCACGGTGACACAGTGATTCACACTGCTGTCTCACAGTGCCAGGGACCCGGGGCAGCACGGTGACACAGTGATTAGCACTGCTGTCTCACAGTGCCAGGGACCCGGGGCAGCACGGTGACACAGTGATTCACACTGCTGTCTCACAGCGCCAGGGACCCGGGGCAGCACGGTGACACAGTGATTAGCACTGCTGTCTCACAGTGCCAGGGACCCGGGGCAGCACGGTGACACAGTGATTCACACTGCTGTCTCACAGTGCCAGGGACCCGGGGCAGCACGGTGACACAGTGATTCACACTGCTGTCTCACAGTGCCAGGGACCCGGGGCAGCACAGTGACACAGTGATTCACACTGCTGTCTCACAGTGCCAGGGACCCAGGGCTGCACGGTGCATAGTGATTCACGCTGCTGTCTCACAGTGCCAGGGACCCGGGGCAGCACGGTGACACAGTGATTCACACTGCTGTCTCACAGTGCCAGGGACCCGGGGCAGCACGGTGACACAATGATTCACACTGCTGTCTCACAGTGCCAGGGACCCAGGGCTGCACGGTGCATAGTGATTCACGCTGCTGTCTCACAGTGCCAGGGACCCGGGGCAGCACGGTGACACAGTGATTCATACTGCAGTCTCACAGTGCCAGGGACCCGGGGCAGCACGGTGACACAGTGATTCACACTGCTGTCTCACAGCCCCAGGGACCCGGGGCAGCACGGTGACACAGTGATTAGCACTGCTGTCTCACAGCCCCAGGGACCCAGGGCAGCACGGTGATACAATGGTTAGCGCTGCTGTCTCACAGCACCAGGGACCCGGGGCAGCACGGTGACACAGTGATTAGCACTGCTGTCTCACAGTGCCAGGGACCCGGGGCAGCACGGTGACACAGTGATTCACACTGCTGTCTCACAGTGCCAGGGACCCGGGGCAGCACGGTGACACAGTGATTCACACTGCTGTCTCACAGTGCCAGGGACCCGGGGCAGCACAGTGACACAGTGATTCACACTGCTGTCTCACAGTGCCAGGGACCCGGGGCAGCACGGTGACACAGTGATTCACACTGCTGTCTCACAGTGCCAGGGACCCAGGGCTGCACGGTGCATAGTGATTCACGCTGCTGTCTCACAGTGCCAGGGACCCGGGGCAGCACGGTGACACAGTGATTCATACTGCTGTCTCACAGTGCCAGGGACCCGGGGCAGCACGGTGACACAGTGATTCACACTGCTGTCTCACAGTGCCAGGGACCCGGGGCAGCACGGTGACACAGTGATTCACACTGCTGTCTCACAGCGCCAGGGACCCGGGGCAGCACGGTGACACAGTGATTCACACTGCTGTCTCACAGCGCCAGGGACCCGGGGCAGCACGGTGACACAGTGGTTAGCACTGCTGCCTCACAGCGCAAGGAACCCGGGTTCAATTCCAGCCTTGGGTCACTGTGTGGAGTTTGCAAGTTCTCCTCGTGTCTGTATGGGTTTCCCCTGGTCCTCCTGTTTCCTCCCACAGTCCAAAGATGTGCCAGTTCAGTGGATTAGCCATGGTAAATGCATGGGGTTGTGGTGATTGGGTGATAGTGGGGAGGCTTGGGTAAGAAGACACTGCCAACTCAATGGGCTGAATGGCCTCCTTCTGCACTGTCGCGATTCTATGTTTCTGTAAAGGGAAACCAGTGAATGTACCTTACTTAGATTTCCAGACGACAATTAATAAAGTGCCAAATCAAAGGTATTGTGGAAAAGGTATTGTGGTGTTGGGGGTTACATATTACAGTCATAGAGTTACAGATGTTTACAGCAGGGAAACAGGCCCTTTGGTCCAACTTGCCCATGCCGCCCTTATTTTTTCAAAAGCCCTCAGCTAATTCCAATTTCCCGCATTTGGTCCATATCTCTCTATACCCATAGTACCCGTGTAGCTATCCAAATGTTTTTTAATAGATAAAATTGTACCCACCTCTACTACTGCCTCTGGCAGCTTGTTCCAGACATTCACCACCCTCTGGGTGTACAAATTGCCTCTCTGGATACTTTTGTATCTCTCCCCTCTCACCTTAAACCTATACCCTCTAGTTTTAGACTCCCCTACCTTTGAGAAAAGATATTGAATATCTTTTCTACGCCCCTCATTATTTTATAGACCTCTATGAGGTCACCCCTCAACCTCCAATGCTCCAGAGAAAAAAGTCCCAGTCTGTTCAGCCTCTCCTTATAACTCAATCCATCAAGTTCCAGTAGCATCCTAGTAAATCTTTTCTGCACTCTTTCTAGTTTAATAATATCTTTTCTATAATACGGTGAATATTGGCATATTGGCACGGATTGAAGATTGGTCAGCTAACAGGAAACACAGAGTAAGCATAAATGGGTCACTTTCTGGTTGGTGGGATGTGCCGAGTGGTGTGTCACAGGGATCAGTCCTGAAACCTCAACTTTTTACATTTTATATAAATAACTTGGATGAAAAGGGATTGGTTTAGGTTAGTGGGTCATTGTTTTTTTTTAACTGGTCGGCGCAACATCGTGGGCCGAAGGGCCTGTTCTGCGCTGTAATGTTCTATGTTCTATGAAAGGACTAAATATACGGTTGTGAAATTTGCCGATTACGAAAGATCATTGGAGAAGTGTTGTGAAGAGAGTATAAAGAGCTTACATAGGGAAATAGATCAGTTTGGTGAGTGAGCAAAGATCTAGCAACAGGAGAATAAATGGGGGAAAATGTGAAATTGTCAGTTTTGGTCGGATAGAACAAAAAGAAACATAACTGGTGACAGATTGCAGAACTCTGAGATACAGAGGGATCTGGGTATCCTAGTGCATGGAAATGGAGAGGATGTTAATCACTCACTCACCATGTGGGTGCCGGGAGAATCACTCACTCACCGTGTGATGATCTGGAAGAGGGGGCTGAACGTAGGATAACGAAATTTGCTGATGACACAAAGATGAGTGGAAAAGCAAATTGTGCGGAGGGTGTGGAAAGTCTGCAGAGGGATCTGGATAGGCTGAGCGACTGGGCGAGGACCTGGCAGATGGAGTACAATGTTAGCAAGTGTGATGTTATCCACTTTGGCAGGAATAATAGTAGGAGGGATCACTATTTAAAGGGTGAAAAGCTGCAGCATGCTACGGTGCAGAGGGACCTGGGGGTCCTTGTGCTTGAGTCACAAAAACCCAGTCTGCAGTTGCAGCAGGTGATCAAGAATGGGATGCTGGCCTTCATAGCGAGGGGGATAGAATATAAAAGCAGGGAGATCTTGCTGCAACTGTACAAGGCACTGGTGAGGCCACAGCTGGAGTACTGTGTGCAGTTTTGGTCGTTGCACTTGCGCAAGGATATTTTGGCCTTGGAGGGAGTGCAGAGGAGGTTCACTAGGCCGATATCGGAAATGAGGGGGTTGGACTATGAAGAGAGGCTAAATAGACTGGGTCTGTACTCGTTGGAGTTTAGAAGGATGAGGGGGGATCTTATAGAGACGTATAAGATAATGAAAAGGATGGGTAGGGTAGTGGTATAGAGATTCTTCCCGCTCAGAAAGGACAGCAGGACTAGAGGGCACAGCCTCAAGATAAAGGGGGGGGTGCAGTTTAGAACGGAGTTGAGGAGGAACTTCTTCACTCAAAGGGTGGTGAATCTCTGGAATTCGCTGCCCGCTGAAGTGGTGGAGGCTACCTCGCTAAATATATTTAAGTCACGGGCAGATAGGTTTATGATAGACAAAGGAATTAAGGGTTATGGGGAGAAGGCGGGAATGTGGAACTGATCCACTTCAGATCAGCCATGATCTTATTGAATGGCGGGGCAGGCTCGAAGGGCTAGATGGCCTACTCCTGCTCCTATTTCTTATGTTCTTATGGGTGCCAGGAGAATCACTCACTCAACATGTGGGCGCCGGGAGAATCACTCACTCACCGTGTGGGTGCCGGGAGAATCACTCACCGTGTGGGTGCCGGGAGAATCACTCACTGTGTGGGTGCCGGGAGAATCACTCACCGTGTGGGTGCCGGGAGTTTCACTCACCGTGTGGGTGCCGGGAGTTTCACTCACCGTGTGGGTGCCGGAGAATCACTCACCGTGTGGGTGCCGGGAGTTTCACTCACCGTGTGGGTGCCGGGAGTTTCACTCACCGTGTGGGTGCCGGGAGAATCACTCACCGTGTGGGTGCCGGGAGTATCACTCACCGTGTCGGGCAGGGATCTATTCCGATGCACATGGATCCTTTTCAAATTGGCAAGCAGTAACTGGTGGGGGTGCCACTGGGATCAGTGGCGGGACCTCAGCTATTCACAAAATGTAACATCTCAAAGTTTGTAGATGATACTAAGTTGGGTGGGGGGGGGGATGAACTGTGACAAGGATGCAGAGATCCTTCAGAATGATCTGGACAGGTTGGGTGAGTGGGTAAATCAATGGCAGATGCAGTATAATTTGGATAAATGTGAGGTTATTCACTTTGGAAGCAAAAACAAGGCGGCAGATTAATACCTGAGTGAGTGTAAATTGGGAGAGGGGAGTGTGCAGAGGGACCTGGTGTCCTTGTGCACCAGACACTGAAGGTGAGCAGGCAGGTGCAGCAGGCGGTAAAGAAGGGAAATGATATGTTGGCCTTCATTGCGAGAGGTTTCGAGTACAGGAGCCGGGATGTGTTGTTGCAATATAGGGCCTTGGTGAGGCCACACCTAGAGTATTGTGTGCAGTTTTGGTCACCTTTTCTGAGGAAGGATGATCTCGCTCTTGAGGGAGTGCAGCAAAGGGTTTACCAGGCTGATTTACCAGGGTGTCGAAATTTGCTGATGACACCAAGATTGGGGGAAAGGCAAATTGTGTGGAGGGTGTGGAGAGTCTGCAGAAGGATCTAGATAGGCTGGGCGAATGGGCCAGGAAATGGCAAATGGAATTTAATGTTGGCAAGTGTGAGGTGGTCCACTTTGGTAGGAAGAATGGTAGGAAGGACTATTACTTACGTGGCGAAAAACTGCAGCAGGCGACGGTGCAGAGGGACCTCGGGGTCCTTGTGCATGAGTCGCAAAAACCCAGCCTGCAGGTGCAGCAGGTGGTCAGGAAGGCGAATGGGATGCTGGCCTTCATAGCGAGGGGGATTGAATATAAAAGTAGGGAGGTCTTGCTGCAGCTGTATAGGGCATTGGTGAGGCCGCAGCTGGAGTACTGTGTGCAGTTTTGGGCGCCGCACCTGCGCAAGGATATTTTGGCCTTGGAGGGAGTGCAGAGGAGGTTTACTAGGCTGATACCGGAGTTGAGGGGGTTGAGCTATGAGGAGAGGCTGAATAAACTAGGCTTGTACTCGTTAGAGTTTAGAAGAATGAGGGGAGATCTCATTGAGACGTATAAGATGATGAATGGGATGGATAGGATAGAGGTGGAAAGACTCTTCCCGCTCAAAAAAGACAGTAGGACTAGGGGGCACAGCCTCAAGATAAAGGGGGGGCGGTTCAGAACGGAGTTGAGGAGGAACTTCTTCACTCAAAGGGTGGTGAATCTCTGGAATTCTCTGCCCGTTGAAGTGGTGGAGGCTGCCTCGCTAAATATTTTTAAGAAGCGGGTTGATGGGTTTTTGATAAGAGAGGGGATTAAGGGTTATGGGGAGAGGGCGGGAAAGTGGAACTGAGCCACGACAGATCAGCCATGATCTTATTGAATGGCGGGGCAGGCTCGAAGGGCCAGATGGCCTACTCCTGCTCCTATTTCTTATGTTCTTATGTTCTTATGTTCTTATTCCAGGGATTGCGGGACTGTTATACGAGGGAAGACTGACTAGGTTAGGATTGTTTTCACAGAAGTTCAGGTGAACGAAAGGGGATCTCATAGAGATTTATAAAATTCTAACAGGACTAGACAGGACTAGATGCAGGGAGGATGTTCCCGATGGTGGGGGAGTCCAGAACCAGGGGTCACAGTCTGAGGATTCAGGATAGACCATTTACATAAGAATATAAGAACTAGGAGCAGGAGTCGGCCATCTGGCCCCTCGAGCCCTCGATTCAGTAAGATCATGGCTGATCTTTTTGTGGACTCAGCTCCACTTATCTCTGGAATTCGCTGCCCGTTGAAGTGGTGGAGGCTACCTCGCTCAATATTTTTAAGACGCGGGTTGATGGGTTTTTGATAAGAGAGGGGATTAAGGGTTATGGGGAGAGGGCAGGAATGTGGAACTGAGCCACGACAGATCAGCCATGATCTTATTGAATGGTGGGGCAGGCTCGAAGGGCTAGATGGCCTACTCCTGCTCCTATTTCTTATGTTCTTATTATGTTTACCTGCCCGCTCACCATAACCCTTAATTCCTTTACTGTTCAAAAATTTATAGAACATAGAACACTACAGCACAAACAGGCCCTTCGGCCCACGAGTTGCGCCGATCACATCAACACCTACCAATCTATAGACCTATCTATAACCCCCAATCCCATAAAACCCCATATACTCATCCAGAAGTCTTCTAAAAGACCCCAGCGAGTTCGCCTCCACCACCACTGACGGCAGCCGATTCCATTCACTCACCACCCTCTGAGTGAAAAACTTACCCCTAACATCACTTCTGTACTTTCCTCCCCGCACCTTAAATCTGTGTCCTCTCGTAGCGACCATTTCAACCCGGGGAAATAGCCTCTGAGAATCCACCCTATCTATTCCTCTCAACATTTTATAAACTTCTATCAGGTCGCCTCTCAACCTTCGTCTCTCCAGGGAAAAGAGACCCAGCTCCCTCAACCTTACTTCATAAGGCATGCCTCCCAGTCCAGGCAACATCCTTGTAAATCTCCTCTGTACCCTTTCAATAGCTTCTACGTCTTTCCTATAGTGAGGCAACCAGAACTGCGCACAGTACTCCAAGTGAGGCCTGACTAGGGTCTTATAAAGTTGCAGCATTACCTCCCGACTCCTAAACTCAATCCCTCGATTAATGAAGGCCAGTACACCATACGCCTTCTTGACCACCTCTTCCACCTGCGAGACCGATTTAAGAGTCCTGTTTTCCCGGACCCCAAGATCTTTCTGCTCTTCAACACTACTAAGACTCCTGCCCTTGATAGTGTACTCGTTCATCCCGTTGGTTCTGCCAAAATGGACGACTACGCATTTATCCGCGTTGAAGTCCATCTGCCACTTCTCCGCCCAGTCCTGCATCCTATTTATGTCCTGCTGCAACTTTTGACATCCTTCCAGACCATCCACAACACCACCGACCTTCGTGTCATCAGCGAACTTACTTACCCATCCCTCCATTTCCTCATCCAGGTCATTTATGAAAATGACAAACAGCAAGGGTCCTAGAACAGATCCCTGGGGCACTCCACTGGTGACTGACCTCCATTCAGAAAAAGACCCATCCACAACCACTCTCTGCCTTCTGCAGGCAAGCCAGTTCTGGATCCACAAGGCCAAAGGCCCTTGGATCCCATGCCCTCTCACCTTCTCAAGAAGTCTTGCATGGGGGACCTTATCAAACGCCTTGCTGAAGTCCATGTACACCACGTCCACGGCACTTCCTTCGTCAATGTGTTCAGTCACATTATCGAAGAACTCAACTAGGCTCGTAAGGCACGACCTGCCCTTGACAAATCCATGCTGACTATTCCTGATCATGTCAAACCTCGCCAAATGCTCGTAAATCTTGTCCCTCAGAAGCCTCTCCATCAGCTTACCAACCACTGAGGTCAGACTCACTGGTCGGTAATTTCCCGGGCTATCTCTGTTCCCTTTCTTGAAAATAGGGACTACATCCGCAATCCTCCAATCTTCCGGAACCTCTCCCGTCTCCATTGACGACGCAAAGATCATCGCCAGGGGCTCTGCAATCACTTCCCTCGCCTCCCACAGTATCCTGGGGTATATCCCATCTGGTCCCGTCAACTTATCTATCTTGATAGAATTCAAAAATTCTAACACATCCTCCACCTTAATATCCACAAACTCAATCTTTTCCATCTGCTGCAAATCCGTAGCAAAATCTCCCAGATCAGCTTCCACCGTAAAGTACTCATTAAGCACCTCTGCCATTTCTTCTGGTTCTACACAGACCTTTCCCCCTTCACCTTTTATAGGTCCTATCCCTTCTCTTCTCATCCTTTTACCTTTCACATATTTATAGAAGGCCTTGGGATTCTCCTTAATCTTACCCACCAAGGTCTTCTCATGACCCCTTCTGGCTCTCCTATTTTCCCTTTTAAGCTCCTTTCTACAGTCCTTGTACTCCTCAAGATCCTTAACCTCTCCTAGTTCCCTGAACCTTTTGTACACTTTCCCTTTCCTCCTGACTAGGTTCAACACAGCCTTCGTGCACAACGGTTCCCGCGACCTACCAAAACCCCCTTGTCTCATCGGAACGTTGTCACGCATAGCTCCAGACAAACATTCCTTGAATATCCGCCACCTTCCTTCGGTACTTTTCCCTAAGAACGCCTCCTTCCAGTTTATTTGTCCAAGTAACTTCCTGACTTCTTCGTATCTCCCCTTACCCCAGACAAACACCTTCCTAGCCTGCCTGATCCTATCTCATTCCAATGCAATTGTGAAGGAGATAGAATTATGGTCACCATTCCCAAGATGCTCTCCTACCGAGAGATCCATCACCTGCCCTGGTTCATTCGCCAGTACCAGGTCAAGTACAGCCTCTCCCCTCGTGGGCTTATCCACATACTGCGTCAGGAAACCTTCGTGAACACACCTAACAAACTCCTCCCCATCCAAACCCCTTACCCTAGGGATATTCCAGTCGATGTTTGGGAAACTGAAGTCTCCCATCACGACAACTCTGTTATTAATACATCTCTCCAGAATCTGTTTCCCTATCTGCACTTCAACTTCCCTGTCACTATTTATCTATTCTTGCCTTAAAAACATTCAATGAGGTAGCCTCAACTGCTTCACTGGGCAGGGAATTCCACAGATTCACAACCCTTTGTGTGAAGAAATTCCTCCTCAACTCAGTCCTAAATCCGCTCCCCCTTATTTTGAGGCCATGCCCCCTAGTTCTAGTTCCACCCGCCAGTGGAAACAACTTCCCTGCTTCTATCTTATCTATTCTCATCATAATCTTATATGTTTCTATAAGAAACCCCTTCATTCTTCTGAATTCCAATGAGTATAGCCCCAGTCTACTCAGTCTCTCCTCATAAGCCAACCCTCTCAACTCCGGAATCAACCTACTGAATCTCCTCTGCATCCCCTCCAGTGTCAGTATATCCTTTCTCAAGTAAGGAGACCAAAACTGTACACAGTAACTCCAGGTGTAAGATGATGAATGGAAGGAGCATGAAAAGCTTGGAGGAGTATGAAAAGCTTGGAATGGAATTAAAAAGTAGAACCGACAAGGTGGTTATCTCTGGGCTACTGCCTGAACCGTGTGCAGATGGGCGTAGGGTTGACAGGATTAAGGAAGTGAATGGGTGGCTCAGGGATTGGTGTGGGAGGAATGGGTTTGAATTTATGGGACATTGGCACCAGTATTGGGGTAGGTGGGACCTGTTCGGGAGGGATGGGGTTGGTCTGAACCGTGCTGGGACCAGAGTGCTGGCGAATCGAGTAAAGAGGACTGTAGACAGGGCTTTAAACTAATTATGGGGGGGGAGGGTGTGAGGGTGGGTGACCTTACAAGGTCTAAAGTTAAGGAGAGTGTACATGTAAGGGAAGAGGCCGAGGATGTCCCAATAATAGAGGGAGTAGGGGGCGTGAGTATAGTTGGTGGCGTTGCGGCAAATAGGGTCCAGGTGAAGGCTGGGATGAAAGCACTTTATCTGAATGCACGAAGCATTCGGAATAAAGTGGATGAGCTGATGGTGCAGATCGACACAAATGGATACGATCTGGTGGCCATTACAGAGACGTGGCTGCAGGGTGACAGGGACTGGGAGCTGAATGTACAGGGCTATCAAGTGTTTAGGAAGGATAGACAGGAGGGAAAAGGGGGGGTGCGTAGCTCTGCTGATTAAGGATAGCATCACGGTGGTAGCAAGGGATGATATTGGAGCCAAGGAGCAGAGGGTGGAATCGTTGTGGGTGGAGATTAGGAACAGCAAAGGGAGGAAGACACTGGTGGGTGTAGTCTATAGGCCCCCGAATAATGATCTGGAGATGGGGCGGGCTGTTAACGCGCAAATAAGTGCGGCGTGCAGGAATGGGACGGCCGTAGTTATGGGGGATTTCAATCTGCATATTGATTGGTCGACCCATGTTGGACGTGGGGGGCTCGAGGAAGAGTTCTTGGAATGCTGCCGGGATAGTTTCCTCGAACAGTGTGTGTTGGAGCCGACGAGGGAGCGAGCTATCTTGGATCTGGTGCTATGTAATGAAGCGGGTAGAATTAGGCACCTTGTGGTGAAGGATCCTCTTGGGGAGAGTGATCATTGTATGGTGGAGTTTCTGGTGCAGATGGAGGAGGAGAAAGTGGGTTCCCGGACACGCGTCCTTTGTTTGAATAGAGGGAAATACGGTAGGATGAGAGAAGAATTGGCGAATGTGGACTGGGAGAGCGCGTTGGAGGGAGGGTCTGTTAAGGAGCAGTGGAGGATCTTTAAGGAGATCTTTCTTGGTGCTCAACAGAAATTTATTCCGATGGTCAAAAAGGATAGTAAGAGGAGAGGTAATAAGCCGTGGATGACGAAGGAGGTGAAGGAAAGTGTTAAACTAAAAGCGGAGGAATTTAGAGTAGCTAAGAGTAGTGGGCGAGAAGAGGATTGGGAGAGGTTTAAATGTCAACAAAGATTGACAAAGAAGTTGATAAGGAAGGGTAGGAGAAACTATGAAGCTGGGCTAGCGCTTAATATAAAAAAGGATAGCAAGAGTTTTTATAAATATATAAAAAGGAAGAGGCTGGCTAGGGTGAATGTTGGTCCTTTAGAGGATGAGAAAGGGGACCTAGTGGTAGGGGATGGGGATATGGCTAAGGTATTGAATAACTTTTTTGTTTCTGTCTTCACGGAGGAGGACGTGAATAATTTGCTGGGTGTTAGCGATAGAAAGGTGGTAGGACTGGAGGGTCTTAATGACATTACTGTTACTAGAAAAGCGGTGCTCGACAGACTAGAGGGGCTGATTGTGGACAAGTCCCCAGAACCGGATGGAATGCATCCGAGGGTTCTGAAAGAAATGGCGGAGGTGATAGTGGATGCCTTGGTGGTTATTTTCCAAACGTCGCTGGATTCCGGGGAAGTGCCGGATGATTGGAAAACGGCTAATGTTACGCCGTTGTTTAAGAAGGGTGCCAGGCAAAAGGCGGGGAATTATAGGCCAGTTAGTTTAACATCTGTGGTAGGTAAAATGTTAGAATCTGTCATTAAGGAGGAAATTGCGAGGCATCTTGAAGGGAATTGCTTGATAGAGCAGATGCAGCACGGTTTCATTAAAGGGAAGTCGTGTCTGACAAATTTACTGGAGTTCTATGAGGATGTGTCTAGGGCGTTGGATAGAGGAGAGCCGGTGGATGTGGTCTTTCTAGATTTTCAGAAAGCGTTTGACAAAGTGCCTCACAAGAGGTTATTGCAGAAGGTCGAGGGACATGGAGTTGGGGGTAGGGTGTTAGCGTGGATAGAGGATTGGTTGTCAAATAGGAGGCAGAGAGTGGGGGTCAACGGGTGCTATTCGGATTGGAGGATGGTGACTAGTGGAGTGCCCCAGGGGTCGGTGCTGGGACCTCAGCTTTTTACCATTTATATAGATGATCTGGAGGAGGGAACCGAGTGTAGAGTGTCGAAATTTGCTGATGACACCAAGATTGGGGGAACGGTAAATTGTGCGGAGGGTGTGGAGAGTCTGCAGAAGGATCTAGATAGGCTGGGCGAATGGGCCAGGAACTGGCAAATGGAATTTAATGTTGGCAAGTGTGAGGTGGTCCACTTTGGTAGGAAAAATGGTAGGAAGGACTATTACTTACGAGGCGAAAAACTGCAGCAGGCGACAGTGCAGAGGGACCTTGGGGTCCTTGTGCATGAGTCGCAAAAACCCAGCTTGCAGGTGCAGCAGGTGGTCAGGAAGGCGAATGGGATGCTGGGCTTCATAGCGAAGGGGATTGAATATAAAAGTAGGGAGGTCTTGCTGCAGCTGTATAGGGCATTGGTGAGGCCGCAGCTGGAGTACTGTGTGCAGTTTTGGGCGCCGCACCTGCACAAAGATATTTTGGCCTTGGAGGGAGTGCAGAGGAGGTTTACTAGGCTGATACCGGAGTTGAGGGGGTTGAGCTATGAGGAGAGGCTGAATAAACTGGGCTTGTACTCGTTAGAGTTTAGAAGAATGAGGGGAGATCTCATTGAGACGTATAAGATGGTGAATGGGATGGATAAGATAGAGGTGGAAAGACTCTTCCCGCTCAAAAAAGACAATAGGACTAGGGGGCACAGCCTCAAGATAAAAGGGGGGCGGTTTAGAACGGAGTTGAGGAGGAACTTCTTCACTCAAAGAGTGGTGAATCTCTGGAATTCTCTGCCCGTTGAAGTGGTGGAGGCTGCCTCGCTAAATATTTTTAAGACGCGGGTTGATGGGTTTTTGATAGGAGAGGGGATTAAGGGTTATGGGGAGAGGGCGGGAAAGTGGAACTGAGCAGCGACAGATCAGCCATGATCTTACTGAATGGCGGGGCAGGCTCGAAGGGCTGGATGGCCTACTCCTGCTCCTATTTCTTATGTTCTTATGTGTGGCCCCTTCAGCATCTTCTACAGCTGCAACATAACCTCACTGTTTTTAAACTCCATCCCTCTAGCAATGAAGGACAAAATTCCATTTGCCTTCTTAATTACCTGCTGTACCTACAAACCAACTCCTTGAGATTCCTGCACAAGGACACCCAGGTCCCTCTGCACAGCAGCATGCTGCAATTTTTTACCATTTAAATAATAGTCCATTTTGCTGTTATTCCTACAAAAATGGATGATCTGACATTTACCAACATTATACTCCATCTGCCAGACCCTCGCCCACTCACTTAGACTATCTCTCTTCCTTTGCAGACTTTCTGCATCCTCTGCACACTTTGCTCTGCCACTCATCTGAGTGTCATCTGTGAATTTTGACACAAAACCTCGGTCCCCAACTCTAAACCATCTATGTAAATCGTAAACAATTGCTGTCCCAACACTGATCCCTAAGGCACACCATCAGTCACTGATCGCCAACCAGAAAAACACCCATTTACCCCCACTCTTTGCTTTTTATCAGTTACCCAATCCTCTATCCAAGCTAATATATTACCCGTAACACTGTGCACCTTTATCTTACGTAGCAGTCTTTGGTGTGGCACCTTATCAAATGCCTTCTGGAAATCCAGATACACCACATCCACAGGTTCCCCG
The DNA here is from genome assembly GCF_965287045.1 of Carcharhinus amblyrhynchos. Lineage (NCBI taxonomy): Eukaryota > Metazoa > Chordata > Chondrichthyes > Carcharhiniformes > Carcharhinidae > Carcharhinus > Carcharhinus amblyrhynchos. The sequence goes on from NW_027649798.1 coordinate 1,183,551, forward strand.
TTGTCCACTGTACATGTAATGTCCTCAAAGAATTCCACCAAATTAATCAGACATGATCTTCCCTTAATGAACCCATGCTGCGTCTTACCAATGGGACAATTTATATCCAGATGTCTCACTTTTTCTTCCTTGATGATAGATTCAAGCATTTTCTCTATAGAAGTTAAGCTATCCAGCCTATAGTTACCTGCCTTTTGTCTACCTCCATTTTTAAACAGTGGTGTCATATGTGCTGTTTTCCAATCTGCGGGAACCATCCTAAAGTCCAGCGAATTTTGGTAAATTACCACTAGTGCATTTGCTATTTCCCCCACCATTTCTTTTAGTTCCATGGGATGCATGCTATCAGGACCAGGAGACTTGTCTACCTTTAGCCCCATTAACTTGCTTTAGGACGGAGGTGAGGAGACATTTCTTCACCTAAAGAGTGGTGAGCCTGTGGAATTCATAAGAACATAAGAAATAGGAGCAGGAGTAGGCCATCTAGCCCTTCGAGCCTGCCCCGCCATTCAATAAGATCATGGCTGATCTGTTGTGGCTCAGTTCCACTTTCCCGCCCTCTCCCCATAACCCTTAATCCCCTCTCTTATGAAGAACCCATCAACCCGCTTCTTAAAAATATTTAGCGAGGCAGCCTCCACCACTTCAACGGGCAGAGAATTCCAGAGATTCACCACCCTTTGAGTGAAGAAGTTCCTCCTCAACTCCGTTCTAAACCGCCTCCCCTTTATCTTGAGGCTGTGCCCCCTAGTCCTACTGTCTTTTTTGAGCAGGAAGAGTCTCTCCACCTCTATCCTATCCATCCCATTCATCATCTTATACGTCTCAATGAGATCTCCCCTCATTCTTCTAAACTCTAACGGGTACAAGCCTAGTTTATTCAGCCTCTCCTCATAGCTCAATCCCCTCAACTCCGGTATCAGCCTAGTAAACCTCCTCTGCACTCCCTCCAGGGCCAAAATATCCTTGCGCAGGTGCGGCGCCCAAAACTGCACACAGTACTCCAGCTGCAGCCTCACCAATGCCCTATACAGCTGCAGCAAGACCTCCCTACTTTTATATTCAATCCCCCTCGCAATTCATTACCACAGGAAGTAGTTGATGCCAAAACATTGAATGTATTCAAGAGGTGGCTGGATATAGCACTTGGGGTGAATGGGGTCAAAGGTTATGGGGAAAAAGCAGGATTAGGCCATTGAGTTGGATGATCAGCCGTGATCGTGATAAATGGTGGAGCAGGCTCGAAGGGCCGAATGGCCTCCTCCTGCTCCTATCTTTTATGTTTCTATGTTATTTGTTCTTTTTTCACTGGAATTGCATTTTATGAGTTGGTTTGAACACTTTATCTGGGTTATTAAGGAGGATTGCGATAGCTCATTTTGTATCGAGTGCAGGTTATTTATATTTGTTTCTCAGGTGTCCACTGTTCTAATATCCAAAAACTCTTCACAAGTTTGTAAGTGCCTGGACATGAGAGTGTAGTTTCTGGCTAAACCCAAACATTTCTGTGATCAGTAAATCTACCTGAAGCTTTTGTCTTGTTCCCTGCTTGGACATTTCCATCCTCATGGTCGATTGGCTGGCTGGATAGAGAATAGATGCTGATTTCAGCGACCCGCACTGAAGCCTCTTTCATGTTGGCGTATAGGCTGAGTATCTGTCCCCCATCAGTGGGATGCTGCATTACCTGGAAATGAAAGAAAGAATGAATTCTGCAGTAAAAAACTCCCTCACTATTGCTGTTGGGTAACTCCGAACCAAACTATGCTCATATCAGACATTGTCTACACACACGTTAGATAATATAATAGTTATTATTAAATGGCTCGACAGACTGGAGGGGCTGATTGTGGACAGGTCCCCAGGACCGGATGGAATGCATCCGAGGGTCCTGAAAGAAATGGCGGAGGTGATAGTGGATGCCTTGGTGGTTATTTTCCAGACGTCGCTGGATTCCGGGGAAGTGCCAGAAGATTGGAAAATGGCTAATGTTACGCCGTTGTTTAAGAAGCATGCCAGGCAAAAGGCGGGGAATTATAGGCCTGTTAGTTTAACGTCTGTTGTAGGTAAAATGTTAGAATCCGTCATCAAGGAGGAAATAGCGAGGCATCTTGAGGGGAACTGCTTGATAGAGCAGACGCAGCACGGTTTCGTTAAAGGGAAGTCGTGTCTGACAAATGTACTGGAGTTCTATGAGGATGTGTCTAGGGCGGTGGATAGAGGAGAGCCGGTGGATGTGGTCTTCCTGGATTTTCAGAAGGCGTTTGTCAAGGTACCTCACAAGAGGTTATTACAGAAGGTCAGGGGGCATGGAGTTGGGGGTAGGGTGTTAGCGTGGATAGAGGACTGGTTGTCAAATAGGAGGCAGAGAGTGGGGGTCAATGGGTGCTATTCGGATTGGCGGATGGTGACTAGTGGAGTGCCCCAGGGTTTGGTGCTGGGGCCTCAGCTATTTACCATTTATATAGATGATCTGGAGGAGGGAACCAAGTGTAGGGTGTCGAAATTTGCTGATGACACCAAAATTGGTGGAAAGGCAAATTGTGCGGAGGGTGGGGAGAGTCTACAGAAGGATCTAGATAGGCTGGGCGAATGGGCCAGGAAATGGCAAATGGAATTTAATGTTGGTAAGTGCGAGGTGGTCCACTTTGGTAGGAATAATGGTAGGAAGGATTATTACTTACGTGGAGAAAAACTGCAGCAGGCGACAGTGCAGAGGGACCTTGGGGTCCTTGTGCATGAGTCGCAAAAACCCAGCTTGCAGGTGCAGCAGGTGGTCAGGAAGGCAAATGGGATGCTGGCCTTCATCGCGAGGGGGATTGAATATAAAAGTAGGGAGGTCTTGCTGCGGCTGTATAGGGCATTGGTGAGGCCGCAGCTGGAGTACTGTGTGCAGTTTTGGGCGCCGTACTTACACAAGGATATTTTAGCCTTGGAGGGAGTGCAGAGGAGGTTTACTAGGCTGATTCCGGAGTTGAGGGGGTTGAGCTATGAGGAGAGGCTGAATAGATTAGGCTTGTACTCGTTAGAGTTTAGAAGAATGAGGGGAGATCTCATTGAGACATATAAGATGATGAATGGGATGGATAGGATAGAGGTGGAGAGACTCTTCCCGCTCAGAAAGGATAGTAGGACTAGGGGGCATAGCCTCAAGATAAAGGGGGGGCGGTTTAGGACAGAGTTGAGGAGGAACTTCTTCACTCAAAGGGTGGTGAATCTCTGGAATTCTCTGCCTGTTGAAGTGGTGGAGGCTGCCTCGCTAAATATTTTTAAGACGCGGATCGATGGGTTTTTGATAAGCGAGGGGATTAAGGGTTATGGGGAGAGGGCGGGAATGTGGAACTGAGGCACGACAGATCAGCCATGATCTTATTGAATGGCGGGGCAGGCTCGAAGGGCTAGTTGGCCTACTCCTGCTCCTATTTCTTATGTTCTTATGGTACCTTGCCATCAGGGATCAGAGGGTTATGGGGAAAAGGCAGGAGAATGGGGATGAGAAAAGTATCAGCCATGATTGAATGGGGGAGCAGACTCGGTGGACTGAGTGGCCTCATTCTGCTCCCATGTCTTATGGTCTCCCAATACTAACTAGCCAGAGAAGGTTGCCAAAGGCTGGACAAATCACACTATCTGTATCGTTATCTCTCATCTTTTCTCCACGTATCACAATGGCCTTGCACACCCCCAACATTTCAAGGGAAAATGTTGTATATCCACAGTTGAACAACCTCTTCCATATTTCACATCACACTGGGTGCCTTGGTGGAACTGTTTAGCTATTTAAATACTAATGAAGTACTTTGATCTCTGCAGCTGCTTCACATTCTCACCAATTCAATCTAGCCACCCTAATTCCATAAAAAGCCCATTCACTGGGGATTTGTTGGATGGTGAAAAGGCTTCTTACCCCATCAGCCACTGTCTTCCTCTGGTTGGGGTTGGGGTTGGGGTACTGGGGGAGTGGTGTTATCTTACGAGGAACAGTTGGGCAGGCTTTGTCTATATTTAAGAACATAAGAAATAGGAGCAGGAGTAGGCCATCTAGCCCTTCGAGCCTGCCCCGCCATTCAATAAGATCATGGCTGATCTGTCGTGGCTCAGTTCCACATTCCCGCCCTCTCCCCGTAACCCTTAGGTTCTGAATGGATTGGACAGGGTGGATGCTGAAAGGATGTTGTGGGAGAGGATAGAGCTGGGAACAGGTCCTGGTTTAAAACGCCAAATTAATTTTCAGAAGCCTGGGCATTTGTTTTATTAAGACTGCATTTATTTTGTATCATATGCTGAGTATGATGTTTTGATGGCTGTAACACTGATCTCACTGGGATTTTAAAATAAGAAAGGCTTTGATAGAATGAATAATGAGAAATGATCTCCTGTTTTATATGAATCCAGGTATTGAAGCTACAGAAGCTTCCTGCAGAGGTGGTGGGAGAGAGTGTGTGTGTGTGTGTGTGTGTGTGTGTGTGTGTGTGGGGGGGGGGGGGGGGGGGGGGTGAGTGGGTGGTGGGGGGGGGTGAGTGGGTGGTTGGGGGGGAGTGGGAGTGGGTGGTTGGGGGGGGGAGGAGTGGGTGGTTGGGGGGAGGAGTGGGAGTGGGTGGTTGCGGGGGGAGGAGTGGGTGGTGGGGGGGGGGAGGGGCAGTAGATTGGTGGAAGAGCTTCCTCTTGCCAGTCCATCAGGATCGATTGCTCCCAGTCTGCTCCAATGGCTTCAGAGATTGCTGATAAGTCCAATGCAAGTGTCCAGACATGCAAGGCAAGTGGTGCTTGAAGAGTTCAATATTGGGCAGCACGATGGCACAGTGGCACGATGGCACTGCTGCCTCCACAGTGCCAGAGACTCGGGTTCAATTCCTGGCTTGGGTCACTGTCTGTGTGGAGTCTGCTTTTCTCCCCAAGTCTGCGTGGGTTTCCTCCGGGTGCTCTGGTTTCCTCCCATTGTCTGAAAGACGTGCTGGTTAGGGTGGATTGATCATGCTAAATTCTCCCTCAGTGTTCCCAAACAGGTACCGGAGAGTGGCGACTTGGGGGTTTTCACAATAACTTCATTGCAGTGTTAATGTAACCCTACTTGTGACTAATAAGTTGAACTTGTTTATGTTGTTTGATGGTTGTTTGTGCAAGCCCTCAGATGCTTCAAATCCATCTCTGTACATTCCCAGCAAAGTCTCTTAATGAGTTCAATGTCTGCCTGGATGAGCTTTCGCCATTTTGGACAGTCACAGATCAGTGTCCGTCAGTCAGCAGGACGTTTGACTGTGATACTCGCAGACATCCCTAAAGCATTGCCACTGTTCTCCTTGGAATCTCCTGTTGCGACTGAGTTGTGACTAAAGCAGTTGCTTCAGGAGTCTGGTTTGGATGGGGACAGAGTGGAACATATCAAAAAAAAGTTTATTTATTAGTCACAAGTAAAGCTTACACTAACACTAATGAAGTTACTGTGAAAATCCCTTAATCATCACACTCCAACGCATGTTCGGGTACACTAAGGGAGAATTTAGCATGGCCAACGCACCCTAACCAGCACATCTTTTGGACTGTGGGAGGAAACTGGAGCACCTGAAGGAAACCCACACAGACATGGAGAGAATGTGCAGACTCCACACAGACAATGACCCAAGCCAGGAACTGAACCCGGGTCCCTGGTGCTGTGAGGCAGCAGTACTAACCATTGTGCCATCATGCTGCCCCAGTCACCATCACCCATCGGTCTTTCTATCTGGAATCCAGCACACAATGACTAGCTTTCATTTTAACGTTTGGACGTGAACAGTGAAATCGGGAAGCATTTCTCCAGAGGTAGAACCATCAAGAGTGTAGAAACACAGAGGGACCGAGGTATGCAAGTCCATAAATCCTTGAAGGTGGCAGCACAGGTGGAGAAGGTGGTGAAGAAGACATATGGTATGCTTGCCTTTATAGGAAGGGGTATAGAGTATGAAAGCTGGAGTCAGCTATATAGAATGTTGGTTAGGCCACATTTGGTATACTGAATCCAATTCTGGCTGCCGCAGAAGGACGTGGAGGCTTTAGAGAGAGTACAGAGAAGGTTTACCAGAATGTTGCCTGGTATGGTGGGTCTTAGCTATGAGGAGAGATTGGGTAAACTGGGGTTGTTCTCCCTGGAAAGACAGAGAATGAGGGCAGACCTAATAGAGGTGTACAAAATTATGAAGGGTATAGATAGGGTGAACAGTGGGAAGCTTTTTCCCAGGTCAGAGGTGACGATCACAAGGGGTCACGGGTTCAAGGTGAGAGGGGCGAGGTATAACTCAGATATCAGAGGGACATTTTTTTACACAGAGGGTAGTGGGGGCCTGGAATGCGCTGCCAAGTCGGGTGGTGGAGGTGGACATGCTGGCATCGTTTAAGACTTACCTGGATAGTCACATGAGCAGACTGGGAATGGAGGGACACAAACGAATGGTCTAGTTGGACCAATGGACAGCACAGGCTTGGAGGACCGAAGGGCCTGTTTCCTGTGCCGTACTGTTCTTTGTTCTTTGTAGGTAGTTGGTCTCTGCCCAAAAGGCTCAGGATGGTGGGGGAGTCTCCAATGACCCACAACTCTCCAGATGTGACCTTTCCCCTCAAATTGGTGATCATTGTTCCTTAACAAAGCAAGTTGCCTGGGCTGGGGTGTATGTTAAAAATAGTTCAACACTTCATGCACAGCGACGCACCTGTTTAAGATACATGGCACCTACGAATGCAGTTGGAAGGAAGTTGGAAGGACGAGTGGTGTGCCTCAGGGATCTGTTTTGGGGCCACTGTTGTTTGTAATTTTTATTAATGATCTGGATGAGGGTATAGTTGAGTGGATTAGTAAATTTGCTGATGACACCAAAGTTGGAGGTGTGGTAGATTGTGAGGAAGGGTGTCATAGTCTGCAGGGAGACTTAGATAGGTTGCAGAGCTGGGCCGAGAGGTGGCGGATGGAGTTTAATGCGGAGAAGTGTGAGGTAATTCACTTTGGTAGGAGCAACAGATGTGTCGAGTATAGGGCTAACGGGAGGACTTTGAATAGTGTGGAGGAGCAGAGGGATCTAGGTGTATGTACATAGATTCCTGAAAGTTGGGAATCAAGTAGATAAGGTTGTTAAGAAGGCGTACGGTGTCTTGGCGTTTATTGGTAGGGGGATTGAATTTAGGAGTCGCAGCGTCATGTTGCAACTGTACACTACTCTAGTGCGGCCGCACTTGGAGTACTGTGTGCAGTTCTGGTCCCCGCATTACAAGAAGGATGTGGAGGCGTTGGAGAGGGTGCAGAGGAGGTTTACTAGGATGTTGCCTGGTATGGTGGGGAGGTCCTATGAGGAGAGACTGAGGGATTTAGGGTTGTTTTCGTTGGAAAGAAGGCGGCTAAGAGGGGATCTTATTGAAACATATAAGATGATTAGAGGTTTAGATAGGGTGGATAGTAATAGCCTTTTTCCTCGGATGGAGAAAGCTAGCACGAGGGGGCATGGCTTTAAATTAAGGGGGGGTAGCTACAGGACGGATGTCAGGGGTAGGTTCTTTACCCAGCGGGTGGTGAGGGATTGGAATGCCCTGCCTGCTGCAGTTGTAAATGCGTCTAGTTTGGGGGCATTTAAGAGATCTCTGGATAGGTTTATGGACGAAAAGGGATTGGTATAGGCTAGTGGGTCATTGTTTTTGTAACTGGTCGGTGCAACATCGTGGGCCGAAGGGCCTGTTCTGCGCTGTAATGTTCTATGTTCTATGTTTTATGACAGTATCCCATTGTTCAGAGCTTGCTGGCTGACCCCTGATTCCAGCTAAAGCCATGCAAAGATCTGAAACCTGTCGCTGTATCTGGGATTAGCCTCCGCCCTCCGGATTAGCCTGTCTGCCTGCCGTTAGTCCCCCCCTACCTGTGCCCGGGGTTAGTCCCCCCCTACCCGCGCCCAGGGTTAGCCCTCCCCGTGCCTGGGGTTAGACCCCGTGCCCAGGGTTAGACACACCCCCCCACCCATCCCTGGGGTTAGCCCCCCCCACGCGCCTGGGGTTAGCCCTCCCCATGCCTGGGGTTAGACCGCCCTGTGCCCGCAGTTAGCCCCCATGCCTGCGATTAGCACTCCCCGTGCCCAGGGTTAGACCCCGTGCCCGTGGTTAGCACCCCCCGTGCCCGGGTTAGCCCTCGTGCTCATGATTAGCCTGTCCGTCCTGGACTAGCCCCCATGCCAGGGATTAGCCTCCGTGCCCGGGACGAGCCTCCGCACTCCGGATTAGCCTCCGCGCCCGGGATTAGCCTGTCACTCTGGGATTAGCCCCCACGCCTGGGATTATCGGGAGAAAAATAAAAAACATTTCCATTCCAATAGTTTCTTTCTTGACGGATCGTATACCCCAACACACAGCCAATAAATATTCTTGTAAGGTAGGAAATGCTGTAGCTAATTTGTGCACAGCAGGATCCCACAAACCACAATGTGACACTGATCAGATAATCTGTTTTTATGATGTGCTTTGAGGGCTAGACTTTGGCCAGGAAATTGGAGTTAATGTTTTGAAGATGTATGACTCTTCTCCAGCGCATGGAGTCAGGCTGCCCTCTAACTGAGAAGGAGAAACAGCCGTGTTCTCAGTAATGTGGGCAGTGCACAGTACCTCAGCCATATCGATCGTCCCTAACGCCAGCGTCTTGTAGCCCAGAATGGTCCTGTTTTTATACCGCTTCCTCCTCTGTAACATTATCTGGAGTTTGTTTGCATCTCTCTTCAGGAAGTGGGGGTACTGACAATGGAATAGAACAGAAACAGACCATTAGCATGACACAGCTGAATGTACGGTAAAGCTGTCTCACTGAATACACTGGTTCCTTCAACATTTTCCAAAACACCAAACTATTCCTCCTCCAGTCACTTCCATCTCCACTTGTTTTCACAAGTGCAAACAGGAATGAAAGGGTTAACATTTCACAGGGACAAAGGCCTTGGTTAAAGGGAAGCCAGAATGGGAGAACTCACTCCTCCATAATGCCTCATTCAGCAGGGAGATAGATTTCAGTTCATTTAAGGTGAGTCTCATGCTCAAGAGGATGAATCATTTCGGCGGTTTCGCAGCAGTTAACCTGTTTCCTGCACCTGCTCTGAAACTAGCTGCTGAAAGGCATGAGGAATGGTCTTGGAATGATTCTCCATTCATTCAGATCCTCCGCCACTGTGGCAAGGCCGAAAGCAGGAGCTCCCATTAGTGGCATGGACAACCTTTCAGGATTCAGCTTCTCCTCTCTCTGTGGCTATTCAGCCAGGCCCAATCCTTTCCTCACCTGATACTTACACTTTCCAGCACCAGTCACTGGAGAGTGAGCAGCAGCCCTCTCAGTTCAAAGTCAGTGGGAGCCACCTGACTGCCACATCAAAACAGTGCTGCAGAACAGTGGGTGCTGCTTTCAAAGCATAACTTCTGGAAATCCCAATGCAGCTAACATGAAGCAATTTCTCATTGAGAAACTGGTGTGCAGATTTGTCTGAAACTAATAACTCACCGTGAATCAAAAGAGACTTGCCCCTCACTACATCCTGCCCATAGAGGTTTTCTGGTTTAATTATGGAAATGGGAAAGCTCCAACCCACCCCAACATAATGTATGACCCAGGAACATACCAGAAGAAAGATGGATACCCCCTCACTTCATCTTCCAGAACAAAGAACAAAGGAAATGACAGCACAGGAACAGGCCCTTCGGCCCTCCAAGCCTGTGCAGACCATATTGCCCAACTGAACTAAAATCCCCACCCTTCCGGGGACCATATCCCTCTGTTCCCTTCCTATTCATGCACTTATCAAGATGTCCCTTAAAAGTCACTACCGTATCCGCTTCCACTACCTCCCCCGGCAACAAGTTCCAAGCACCCACTACTCTCTGTGTAAAAAATCTGCCTCATACATCCCCTTTAAACATTGCCCCTTGCAGCTTAAACCTGTGCCCTCTTGTAATTGACTCTTAGAACATAGAACACTACAGCACAAACAGGCCCTTCGGCCTACAAGTTGCGCTGATCACATCAATACTCTTCCACCCTGAGAAAAAGCTTCTGACTGTCCAAAAGAGCTACTTAAAAGTATCCTTTGCAAGCAAAAAGTGACAAAGTGTGTACATCTAGCAAGTACCTGCAAGGAAAATGTGAGTTCTAATTCAGTCTCCATCAGGCCACCGGGGGGGAGAGCATATTCATTCGATCTGAGGATTCGCTTCGAGCCCTATATTGAGCAAAATGAGAGACAGAGAGAGAGAATTCCGTTATTCAGCATGCTGTGTCTATCAACCCAGTGAGCCTCTGCCATCTGAAGCCACTGCTTGCTCCTGAACCTATTCACAGAATTAAAAACACAGAAAAACTACAGCACAAACAGGCTCTTCGGCCCACAAGTTGCGCTGATCATATCCCTATATACGTGGCTTACCTATAACCTTCAATCCTATTAAGTCCCATGTACTCATCCAGAAGTCTCTTAAAAGACCCTATCGAATTTGCCTCCACCACCACCGACGGCAGCCGATTTCACTCACCCACCACCCTCTGAGTGAAAAACTTACCCCGACATCTCCTCCGTACCTACTCCCCGGCACCTTAAACCTGTGTCCTCTCGTAGTGACCATTTCAGCCCTGGGAAAAAGCCTCCGAGAATCCACCCGATCAATATCTCTCAACATCTTATAAACCTCTATCAGGTCACCTCTCATCCTTCGTCTCTCCAGGGAGAAAAGATTGAGCTCCCTCAACCCATCCTTATAAGGCATGCCTTCCAATCCAGGCAACATCCTTGTAAACCTCCTCTGCACCCTCTCAATAACTTCCACATCCTTCCTGTGATGAGACGACCAGAACTGAGCACAGTACTCCAAGTGGGAATTGACAGCGCGGAGACAGGCCCTTCAGCCCAAACTGGTGCATGTGACCAAAATGTCCATCTAAGCTAAGTCCGTGTGCCTGCATTTGGCCCACATCCCTGTAAACCTTTCCTATCCATGTATCTGTTCAAATGTCTTTAAATGTCTCTGCCTCAACCACTTCCTCCTGCAGCTCATTCCACGCATGTAGCACTCTGTGTAAAAAAGTTGTTCCTCAGCTTTCCCCTCTTAGCTTAAACCTACACCCTCTAGTTCTCCATTCCCCAACCCTGGGAAAAAGACTGAATGCATTCACCCCATCCATGCCTCTCATGACACCTCTATAAGATCACCCCTTAGTCTCCTACACTCCAAAGAAAAAAGTTCTAACCAGTTCATCCATTCAGACTGCTTTCAAAGGAACAGTCGAAGAGTTTTCAATGGTGTTGATGGAACAGGCTGGTGTTACAGTGAGATGCTATCTCAGAGTGCTGTTCTGAATAGGGCATTATATCCATCATCCCAAACATTACAAGCTCTCCATTTGGACAGAGGTGACTGTGTGTGCGTGGGAGACAAAGCTTGTTGTTGGAGGTGTGCTCACTGTGTTAGGATATGTAGGCACGCAAGCCTTTTTTTCTGTGACAGAGAGGGGGCACCTTACCTATTTTCCAGCTTCTATGTAGCAGCCAGTTCAACAGCTGCAAAAGGCAAATAAAAGTGATTCAGAGCAGCACGGTGGCACAGTGGTTAGCACTGCTGCCTCACAGCACCAGGGACCTGGGGCAGCACAGTGGGACCTGGGGTGGCATGACGGCACGGGGTTTCATTCCAGCCTCGGGTCACTGAACATGTGGAGTTTGCACATTCTGTGCATAGGTTTCCCCCCACTGTCCAAAGATGTGCGGGTTAGGTTGATTGGCCATGCTAAATTGCCCCTAGTGTCAGGGGGATTAGTTAGGGTAAATATGTGGGGTTACTGGAATAGGGCCTGAGTGAGATTGTTGCCGGTGCAGATTTGATGGGCCAAATGGTCTCCTTCTGCATGTAGATTCTATGATTCAATGATCACAATGATGTGGACCTGTCTGTTGAGATAGTATGGGCTGAGATTAGAAACAGGAAAGGAGAGGTCACCCTGCTGGGAGTTTTTTATAGGCCTCCAAAAAGTTCAAGGGATGTAGAGGAAACGATTGCAAAGATGATCCTGGATCGGAGCGAAAGTAACAGGGTAGTTGTTATGGAGGACTTTAACTTTACAAATATTTACAAATATTGATTGGAAAAGCTATAGTTCAAACGCGTTAGAGGGGTCAGTTTTTGTCCATTGTGCACAGGAAGGTTTCCTGACACAGTATGTAGATAGGCCAACAAGAGGTGAGGCTACATTGGATTTGGTACTGGGTAATGAACCAGACCAGGTGTTAGACTTGGAGGTAGGTGAGCACTTTGGTGATAGTGACCACAATTCATTTACGTTTACCTTAGTGACGGAAAGGGGTAGACATATACCGAAGGGCAGAAGTTATAGCTGGGGGAAAGATAATTATGAGGCGATTAGGTGAGATTTAGGATACATTGGTTGGAGTAGGAAATTGCAGGGGCTGGGAACAACTGAAATGTAGAGCTTGTTCAAGGAGCAGCTACTGCGAGTCCTGGATAAATATGTACCTGTCAGGCAGGGAGGAAGTGGTCGAGCGAGGGAACCGTGGTGTACTAAAGAAGTTGAATCTCGGGTGCAGAGGAAGAAGGATGCTTATGTAAAGATGAGACGTGAAGGCTCAATTAGGGCACTGGAGAGTTACAAATTAGCCAGGAAGGAGCTAAAGAGAGAGTTGAGAAGAGCTAGAAGAGGACATGAGAAGACTTTGGCGGATAGGATCAAGGAGAACCCTAAAGCTTTCTATAGGTATGTCAAGAATAAAAGACTGGTTAGGGCAAGATTAGGGCCAGTCAGGAACAGTAGTGGTAAGTTGTGTATGGAGCCTGAAGAGATAGGAGAGGCACTAAATGAATATTTTTCGTCAGTATTCACGCAGGAAAGAGTCAATGTAGTGGAGGAGAATACTGAGATACAGGCTTTTAGACTAGATGGGATTGAGGTACATAAGGAGGAGGTGTTAGCAATTCTCGAGAGTATGAAAATAGATAAGTCCCCTGGGCTGGATGGGATTTATCCTAGGATTCTCTGGGAGGCTAGGGAGGAGATTGAAGAGCCTTTGGCTTTGATCTTCACATCGTCATTGGCTACAGGTATAGTGCCTGACGATAGCAAATGTTGTCCCCTTGTTCAAGAAGGGGAGTAGCGACCATCCTGGGAATTATAGACCGGTGAGCCTTGCTTCTGTTGTGGGTAAAGTTTTGGAAAGAATTATAAGAGATAGGATTTATAATCATCTAGAGAGAAATAAATTGATTAGGGATAGTCAACACGGTTTTGTGAAGGGTAGGTCATGCCTCACAAACCTTATCGAGTTCTTTGAGAAGGTGACCAAAGGGGTGGATAAGGGTAAGGCAGTTGACATGGTGTATATGGATTTTAGCAAAACATTTGATAAGGTTCCCCATGGTAGGCTACTGTAGAAAATGCAGATGCATGGGATTGAGGGTGATTTAGCAGTTTGGATCAGGAATTGGCTAGCTGATAGAAGACAGAAGGTGGTGGTTGATGGGAAATATTCAACCTGGAATTCAGTTGCAAGTGGCATGCCTCATGGATCTGCCACTGCTGTCTGTCATTTTTATAAATGACCTGGATGAGGGTGTAGAAGGATGGGTTAGTAAATTTGCTGACGACACCAAAGTCAGAGGAGTTGTAGACAGTGAGGATGGATGTTACAGTTTGCAGAGGGACATAGATAAGCTGCAGAGATGGGCTGAGAGGTGGAAAATGGAGTTTAATGCAGAAAAATGTGAGGTGATTCACTTTGGTAAGAGTAACAGGAGTACAGAATATAGGGCTAATGGAAGGACTCTTGGTAGTGTCGACGAGCAGAGAGATCTCGGTGTACAGATGCATAGATCCCATAGAAAGTTGGCACCCAGGTTGATAAGGTTGTTAAGAAGGCGTACGGTGTGTTTGCTTTTATTGGTAGAGGGATTGAATTTCGGAGCCGTGAGATCATGTTACAACTGTACAAAACTCTGGTGTGGCCGCACTTGGAGTATTGTGTACAGTTCTGGTCGCCGCATTATAAGAAAGATGTGGAAGCATTGGAAAGGGTGTAGAGGAGGTTTACCAGGATGTTGCCTGGTATGTTGGGAAGGTCTTATGAGGAAAGGCTGAGGGACTTGAGGTTATTTTCGTGAGAGAGAAGAAGGTTAAGAGATGACCTAATTGAGGCATACAAGATGATCAAAGGATTGGATAGGGTGGACAGTGACAGCCTTTTACCTCTGATGGTGATGGCTAACACGAGGGGACATAGCTTTAAATTGAGGGGTGGTAAGTATAGGACGGATGTCAGAGGTAGGTTCTTTACTCAGAGGGTAGTAAAGGTGTGGAATGCCCTGCCTGCAGCAGTTGTGAACTCGCCAACTTTAAGGGCGTTCAAATGGTCAGTGGATAGGCACATGGATAACATTGGAATAGTTCAGGTTAGAGGGTCATTAGATTGGTTCCACTGGTCAGCGCAACATTGAGGGCCAAAGGGCCTGTACTGCGCTGTAATGTTCTATGTTCTACTCCTTCCTCATTAATCTAACTGGTGCCTCTTACCTGGATGTACAAGCTGAAGAAACCATTAAACTGACAGCATGGAGGGACACTGACTCGATATAGAAGCCTTTTCATCTACATTCTGATGTTAGTCAGTTATTGTTCTTTATATTGGTGATAATGGACATAGGGCACACAGAAATATTCCAAAATAATCAGCCAATAACAAATGAAAATTATATAAAAGATACAAGTTGTTGAAGCAGGCGATTGTCCTCTTGTCTCACTTTCTGCTCATTACAACTGATTTTCCCTCCTCACTGGGAATACTAGAATTTCTGGCCCATGTATTAATTCTTCACAAACGGTGCTGATTCAGAAGCATAGCAACCCACATGTGATAACCCCCAAGAGATCCAAGGGAATTTTACTAAGAGGTAAAATTGCCCCTTAGTATCCTGAGATGCTTACGTTGGAGGCATTAGCGGGTAAAATATGTGGGCGTAGGGCTTGGGTGGAATTGTGGTCGGTGCAGACTCGATGGGCCGAAAGGCCTCTTTCTGCAGTGTAGGGTTTCTATGATTCTATGAATCACTGAGTGATATCTCTGTGGGGCTTAAAAAACAAAGAGAAAATTACAGCACAGGAACAGGCCCTTCGGCCCTCCAAGCCTTCAATGACCCTGCTGCCTGACTTAACTGAAATCCTCCCACTCTTCCAGGGACCATATCCCTCTATTCCCACCCTATTCATGTATTTGTCAAGGCGCCCCTTAAAAGTCATTATCGTATCCGCTTCCACTACCTCCCCTGGCAATGAGTTCCAGGCACCCACTCCTCTCTGTATATAAAACCTGCCTCGTACATTTCCTTTAAACCTTTCTCCTCTGTGATGACTTCAGCCAGACTAATGAGGTTGGCTTGCTAGAGTATGAACGGCCTGATAAGTCCTAAATGATGGTTAAATCAGGGAACCTCATGCTCCCCATTTAAAGCAGGGGTGTCAGAGTCCCAGCTTGCATTCAGCAAGGAGCAACTGGAGAACAGGCTGTGTACAGATGTATGGTGTGAATAAAGTAACTTGGTGACAGGACTTTCGCCTCTGTGGGGTTTTTACACCCTTGCACCTTAAACCTGTGCCCCCTAGTAATTGACTCTTCCACCCTGGGAAAAAGCTTCTGACTATCCACTCTGTCCATGCCTCTCATAATCTTGTAGATTGTTACCAGGTTGACCCTCAACCTCCATCTTTCCAGTGAGAACAAACCAAGTTTCTCTAACCTCTCCTCATAGCTAATGCCCTCCTGGTACTGATGAGGCCACACCTGGAGTACTGTGTACAGTTTTAGTCTCCTTATTTGAGAAAGGATATACTGGCACTGGAGGGGGTGCAGAGGAGATTCACTAGGTTGATTCCAGAATTGAGAGGGTTGGCTTATGAGGAGAGACTGAGTAGACTGGGGCTTTACTCATTGGAATTCAGAAGAATGAGGGGAGATCTTATAGAAGCACATAAGATTATGAAGGGAATGGATAAGATAGAAGCAGGGAAGTTATTTCCACTGGCGGGTGAAACTAGAACTAGGGGGCATAGCCTCAAAATAAGGGGGAGCGGATTTAGGACTGAGTTGAGGAGGAATTTCTTCACACAAAGGGTTGTGAATTTGTAGAATTCCCTGCCCAGTTGAGGCTCCCTCATTGAATGTTTTTAAGGCAAGGATAGATAGATTTTTGAACAGTAAAGGAATTAAGGGTTATGGTGAGCGGGTGGGTAAGTGGAGCTGAGTCCACAAAAAGATCAGCCATGACCTCACTGAATGGTGGAGCAGGCTCGAGGGGCCGAATGGCCTACTCCTGCTCCTAGTTCTTATATTCTTATATGTGCACACCGTCTCGGTCAAGGGGACACGTGCACACCGTCTCGGTCAAGGGGACACGTGCACACCGTCTCGGTCAAGGGGACACGTGCACACCGTCTCGGTCAAGGGGACACGTGCACACCGTCTCGGTCAAGGGGACACGTGCACACCGTCTCGGTCAAGGGGACACGTGCACACCGTCTCGGTCAAGGGGACACGTGCACACCGTCTCGGTCAAGGGGACACGTGCACACCGTCTCGGTCAAGGGGACACGTGCACACCGTCTCGGTCAAGGGGACACGTGCACACCGTCTCGGTCAAGGGGACACGTGCACACCGTCTCGGTCAAGGGGACACGTGCACACCGTCTCGGTCAAGGGGACACGTGCACACCGTCTCGGTCAAGGGGACACGTGCACACCGTCTCGGTCAAGGGGACACGTGCACACCGTCTCGGTCAAGGGGACACGTGCACACCGTCTCGGTCAAGGGGACACGTGCACACCGTCTCGGTCAAGGGGACACGTGCACACCGTCTCGGTCAAGGGGACACGTGCACACCGTCTCGGTCAAGGGGACACGTGCACACCGTCTCGGTCAAGGGGACACGTGCACACCGTCTCGGTCAAGGGGACACGTGCACACCGTCTCGGTCAAGGGGACACGTGCACACCGTCTCGGTCAAGGGGACACGTGCACACCGTCTCGGTCAAGGGGACACGTGCACACCGTCTCGGTCAAGGGGACACGTGCACACCGTCTCGGTCAAGGGGACACGTGCACACCGTCTCGGTCACGGGGACACGTGCACACCGTCTCGGTCAAGGGGACACGTGCACACCGTCTCGGTCACGGGGACACGTGCACACCGTCTCGGTTACGGGGACACGTGCACACCGTCTCGGTTACGGGGACACGTGCACACCGTCTCGGTTAAGGGGACACGTGCACACCGTCTCGGTTAAGGGGATACGTGCACACCGTCTCGGTTAAGGGGATACGTGCACACCGTCTCGGTTAAGGGGATACGTGCACACCGTCTCGGTTACGGGGATACGTGCACACCGTCTCGGTTAAGGGGATACGTGCACACCGTCTTGATTACGGCGCTGCGTATACAGTGATTTATGCCAGGAGGCAGCCACAGGGCAGATGAAGAGACCTGGACTTGGAGCCATGGCTATGTGTAGTCGCAGAATCTGCAACAGAAGATGGCACTGTTTTGCTGTTCATAGACTGTATGCCTGAGCTGTTTGCAGGTTGAACACAAAGAGAGAGAGGGAAGACAAAGAGCCTTTAAATGGGTGGCCAGGACTGAGTTCTGACCCCGCTCTGGTAGATGTCACACCCTACACATGGGGGTCCTTTCCCTGTGCTAACTGACTGGCTCTGCCGCTGGAAGACTGCTGACTGGCTGGCCCACACTTGGTGCCGTGATGTGGAGATGCCGGAGTTGGACTGGGGTAAACACAGTAAGAAGTCTGACAACATCAGGTTTAAGTCCAATAAATCAGTTGGACTTAAACCTGGTGTTGTCAGACTTCTTACCACACTTGGTGCAACATACTGAAACAAGAGGGGTGGAATCATCCCAGCTCCTTCAACCCAGCAGAAACTGTCAGCCTGTGTTCTCTCTGCTCAATAGTCCTGTCTCTGCTCGGGGTAAAGAATGGAGACTGACTGAGACCCTGTGTGACTGACACACAGAACGGTGACTGGCTGAGACCCTGTGTAACTGACACACAGAATGGAGACCGGCTGAGACCCTGTGTAACTGACACACAGAACGGTGACTGGCTGAGACCCTGTGTAACTGACACACAGAACGGTGACTGGCTGAGACCCTGTGTAACTGACACACAGAACGGTGACTGGCTGAGACCCTGTGTAACTGACACACAGAACGGTGACTGGCTGAGACCCTGTGTAACTGACACACAGAACGGTGACTGGCTGAGACCCTGTGTGACTGACACACAGAATGGTGACTGACTGAGATCCTGTGTGACTGACACACAGAATGGTGACTGACTGAGACCCTGTGTGACTGACACACAGAATGAGTCAGCAATCATGAGACAGAAAGGAGAAAACAGGCCAGGAAAACATTCTTCCACTGCCACACAATTTCTTGTCTCGCAGTCCCACATATTTAAATATTCCTTCTCAAATCCACTCTGAACAGATGAAACTAATAGCTTTCTCCTGGTGCATCTGATTCTGTGTCTTGAGGGGGCTGTGGTAAAAGACAAGGAACAGATTGATCTGAGGCACAACACCAACAACGTGTGAGCATTCAAACTCATATGCAGCTGCTCTGGCTAGACTTTGAAGTGATTTGATTTAAAATGATGAAGGGATGGGACTGACTAGCTAGAAATAGACGATTTGCATTGACTTGAGTGACCTTAACATAGAACATAGAACAGTACAGCACAGTACAAGCCCTTCGGCCCTCAATGTTGTGCTGAGCTATGTCCAATCCCAAGATCAAGCTATCCCACTCCCTATCATTCTGGTGTGCTCCATGTGCCTATCCAATAACCGCTTGAAAGTTCCTAAAGTGTCCGACTCCACTATCACAGCAGGCAGTGCATTCCACACCCCAACCACTCTCTGAGTAAAGAATCTACCTCGGACATCTCTCCTATATCTCCCACCATGAACCTTAAAAACATAAGAACATAAGAAATAGGAGCAGGAGTAGGCCACCTAGCCCCTCGAGCCTGCCCCGCCATTCAATAAGATCATGGCTGATCTGTCGTGCCTCAGTTCCACATTCCCGCCCTCTCCCCATAACCCTTAATCCCCTCTCTTATCAAAAACCCATCAACCCGCGTCTTAAAAATATTTAGCGAGGCAGCCTCCACCACTTCAACGGGCAGAGAATTCCAGAGACTCACCACCCTTTGAGTGAAGAAGTTCCTCCTCAACTCCGTTCTAAACCGTCCCCCCTTTATCTTGAGGCTGTGCCCCCTAGTCCTACTATCCTTTCTGAGCGGGAAGAGTCTCTCCACCTCTATCCTATCCATCCCATTCATCATCTTATACGTCTCAATGAGATCTCCCCTCATTCTTCTAAACTCTAACGAGTACAAGCCTAGTTTATTCAGCTTCTCCTCATAGGTTATAGTTATGTCCTCAGGTAACAGCTACATCCACCCGAGGAAATAGTCTCTGAATGTCCACTCTATCAATCCCTCTCATCATCTTATAAACCTCTATGAAGTCGCCTCTCATCCTCCTCCACTCCAGCGAGAAAAACACCAGCTACCTCAATCTTTCCTCATAAGATCTACCCTCCAAACCAGGCAGCATCCTGGAAAACCTCCACTGCACACTCTCCAATGCTTCCACATCCTTCTTATAGTGAGGTGACCAAAACTGAAAACAGTATTCCAAATGTGGTCTCACCAAGGTCCGGTATAGTTGCAGCATAACCCATGGCTCTTAAACTCAAACCCCTGTTAATAAACGCTAACCCACTATAAGCCTTCTTCATGGCTCTATCCACTTGAGTGGCAATCTTCAGAGATATGAGGATATGAACCCCAAGATCTCTCTGTTCCTTCACATTCCTCAGAACCCTGCCGTTGACCCTGTAATCCACGTTCAATTTTGTCCGACCAAAATGAATCACCTTGCACTTATCAGGGTTAAACTCCATCTGCCACTTTTCAACCCAGCTCTGCATCCTATCAATGTCTCTTTGCAGCTTACAACAGCTCTCCACCTCATCCACTACTCCACCAATCTTGGTATCATCAGCAAATTTACTGACCCACCCTTCAGCCCCCTCTTCCAAGTCACTGATAAAAATCACAAACAGCAGAGACCCAGCACTGATCCCTGTGGTACACCACTGGTAACTGGCCTCTAGTTTGAAAATTTTCCCTCCACCACCCTCTTCTATGAGACAGCCAGTTACTTATCCAATCGGCCAAATTTCCTTCCATCCCACACCTCCTTACTTTCTTCATGAGCCTATCACGGGGAACCTTATCAAATGCCTTACTAACATCCATGTATACGACATCAACTGCTTTACATTCATCTATACACTTAGTTATCCCCTCAAAGAATTCAGTCAAATTTGTGAGGCAAGACTTACCCCTTATGAAACCATGCTGACTATCCCAGACTAAGCTGCATCTTTCCAAATGGTCATAAATCCTATCTCTCAGGACATTTGCCATTAACTTACTGACCACCGAAGTATGACTAACTGGCCTATAATTACCAGGATCATTCCTATTTCCTTTCTTGAAAAGAGGAACAACATTTGCCACTCTCCAGTCCTCTGGCACAATCCCAGTGGACAGTGAGGACCCAAAGATCAAAGCTAAAGGCTCCGCAATCTCATCCCTTGCCTCCCAAAGTATCCTAGGATGTATCCCATCTGGCCCAGCGGACTTATCCACCCTCAGGTTTTTCAAAATTGCTAATACATCTTCCCTCAGAACATCGACCTCCTCCATCCTATCAGCCTGTATCACACTCTCATCCTCAAAAACATGACCCCTCTCTTTAGTGAGCACTGAAGAAAAGTATTCATTCAATGCCTGTCCTATCTCTTCTGACTCCATGCACAAGTCCCCACTACTATCCTTGACCGGCCCTAACCTCACCCTGGTCATTCTTTCATTTCTCACATAAGAGTAAAAAGCCTTGGGGTTTTCCTTGATCCGATCCGCCAAGGACTTCTCATGCCCCCTCCCAGCTCTCCTAAGCCCTTTTTTTAATCTCATTCCTAGCTACCTTGTAACTCTCAAGCAACCCAACTGAACCTAGTTTCCTCATCCTTACACATGCTTCCTTTTTCCTCTTGACAAGACATTCAACCTACTTTGTGAACCATCTTCTAGAACAAGCAGATATAATTAGATCAAGAGAAACCATTTTCGCAAAGAATTGAGAGGCAAGGGAATGGACTGGCAGTTAAAAATAGAGTAAGAAATCTCACAATACCGGGTTAAAGTCCATCAGGTTTAATTGGTAGTAAACGCCACAGCTTTCGGGTTTGCCCCTTTGTCAGGTGAGTGGGAGTTCTGATCACAAACAGAGCATATAAAGGCACACACAGCTTACAGAATACTGATTAGAATGCAAGTCTTCTTACTGTGAATGTGAGACTTCTTACAGTGTTTACCCCAGTCCAATGCTGGCATCTCCACATCATGACTACCATTGACACAGTTAAAAATAGACCCAGTGATCAGGCCAACATTTCCAGCAGATCCAATTGATAGCCAATGGAAAGAGAATTTTTAAAAAATCAGAACAAAGCAAGGCCAGTGGATTAAAACAAATGCCCTTGTAAAGAAATACACCAATACAGCATGTCTGGCTCCATGTAATCCTATGGAGGGTAGAACTGGGGAGAGTATACAGCTTCACACAGAGCAAATAAAAAGAGTCATAGTCAGAGAGGTTTCCAGCATGGAAACAGACCTTTCTGCCCAACTTGTCCTTGCTGCCTGGTTTTAACAACAAAGCTAATCCCAATTGTCTGCATTTGGCCCATATCCTTCTATACCCAGCTTACCCTTGTAACTGTCGAAATGCTTTTTAAAACACAAAATTGTACCCACGTCTACTACCACTTCTGGCAGCTTGTTCCAGACACTCACCACCCTCCGTGTGAAAAAATTGCCCCTCTGGACACTTTGGTATCTCTCCCCTCTCACCTTAAACCTATGCCCTCCAGTTTTAGACTTCCCTATCTTTGGGAAAATATGTTGACTATCTAGCTGATCTGTGCCCCTCATTATTTTATAGATTTCTATAAGATCACCCTTCAGCCTCCTACGCTCCAGAGAAAAAAATCCCAGTCAATAGCAAAAGTTTCTACAAATATATAAAGCGAAAAAGAGTGGCTAAAGTAAACATTGGTCCTTTAGAGGATGAGAAGGGAGATGTATTAACTGGAAATGAGAAAATGGCTGAGGCATTGAACAGGTATTTTGTGTCGGTCTTCACAGTGGAAGACACAAATAACATGCCAAAAATTGATGACAGGAAGGCTATGACAGGTGAGGACCTAGAAACTATGATTATCACAAGAGGTAGTGTTGGGCAAGTTAACGGGGCTAAAGGTAGACAAGTCTCCTGGTCCTGATGGAACGCATCCCAGGGTACTAAAAGAGATGGCGGGAGAAATAGCAAATGCACTAGTGGTAATTTACCAAAATTTCCTGGACTCTGGGATGATTCCCGCAGTTTGGAAAACAGCAAATGTGATGCCACTGATTAAAAAAGGAGGTAGACAAAAGGCAGGTAACTATAGGCCGGTTAGCTTAACTTCTGTCGTAGGGAAAATGCTTGAATCTATCATCAAGGAAAAAATAGCAGGACATCTGGATATAAATTGTCCCATTGGTAAGACGCAGCATGGGTCATGCTTGATTAATTTGGTGGAATTCTTTGAGAACATGACATGTACAGTGGACAATGAAGAACCTGTGGATGTGGTGTATCTGGATTTCCAGAAGGCATTTGATAAGGTGCCACACCAAAGACTGCTACGTAAGATAAAGCTACATGGTGTTACGGTTAATGTATTAGCATGGATAGAGGATTGGTTAACCAACAGAAAGCAAAGAATGGGGTTAAATGGGTTTTTCTGCTTGGCGATTAGTGACTAGTGGTGTTCCTCAGGGATCAGTGTTGGGGCCACAATTGTTTACGATTTACATAGATGATTTGGAGTTGGGGACCAAGTGTAGTGTGTCAAAAGGCACAGATGACACTAAGATGGGTGGCAGACCAAAGTGTGCAGAGGATGCTGGAAGTCCGCAAAGGAATATAGATAGTCAAAGTGAATCTGGACGAGGATCTGGCAGATGGAGTACAATGTTGATAAATGTGAGGTCATCCTCACATTTATATCCTCACATAAATGGTAAGAATAACGGCAAAATGGACTATTATTTAAATGGTAAAAAATTGCAGCATGCTGCTGTACAGAGGGACCTGGGTGTCCTTGTGCAAGAACCACAAGGAGTTGGTCTGCAAGTGCAGCAGGTAATTAAGGAGGCAAATGGAATTTTGTCCTTCATTGCTAGAGGGATGGAGTTTAAAAACAGCCAAGATTATGTTAGCTGTATAAGGTGCTGGTGAGGCCACGCCTGGAGTACTGTCTCCTTACTTGAGAAAGGATATACTGGCACTGGAGAGGGTACAGAGGAGATTCACTATGTTGATTCTAGAGTTGAGAGGGTTGGCTTATGAGGAGAGACTGAGTAGACTGGGACTATACTCGTTGGAATTCAGAAGAATGAGGGGAGATCATATAGGATTATGAAGGGATTAGATAAGATAGAAGCAGGGAAGTTGTTTCCACTGGCAGGTGAAACTAGAACTCGGGGGCATAGCCTCAACAGAAGGGGAAGCAGATTGAAGACTGAGTTGAGGAAGAACTTCTTCATCCAAGGGCTGAGAATCTGTGGAATTCCCTGCCCAGTGAAGCAGTTGGGGCTACCACATTGAATGTTTTTAAGGCAAGATAGATAAATTTTTGAACAGTAAAGGAATTAAGAATTATAGTGAGCGGGTGGGTAAGTGGAGCCAAGTCCACAAAAAGATCAGCCATGATCTTACTGAGTGGCGGAGCAGGCTCAAGGGGCCTGATGGCTTACTCCTGCTCCTAGTTCTTAAGTTCTACCCAGCCTCTCTTTATAGCTCAAACCATCAAGTCCCAATAGCATCCTAGCAAATCTTTTCTACACTCTTTCTAGTTTAATAATATCCTTACTATAATAGGGTGACCAGTCCTGTACACAGTATTCCAAGTGAGGCCTTACCAATGTCTTGTGCAACTTCAACAAGAGTCCCAACTCCTGTATTCAATGTTCTGATCAATGAAACCAAGCATGCTGAATGCCTTCTTCACCACTCTGTCCACCTGTTACTCCATTTTCAAGAAGCTATGAACCTGTACCCCAAGATCTCTTTGTTCTGTAACTCTCCCCAATGCCCTACCATTAACGGAGTAAATCCTGCCCTGGTTCAATCTACCAAAATGCATAACCTTGCCTTTATCTATGATGTTGTGGCAAATACAGAGATTTGGACAAAGAAAAGGGCAGGATTGGCAGCTCAGCATTCCAGGAATTAGATGTTTCATAAATGACCTGGATGAGGAAGTGGAGGGATGGGTTAGTAAGTTCACCAACAATATGAAGGTTGGTGGTGTTGTGGATAGTCTGGAGGGATGTCAGAAGTTGCAGTGTGACATAGATAGGATGCAAGACTGGGTGGAGAAGTGGCAGACGGACTTCAACACGGATAAATGTGTAGTGGTCCATTTTGGCAGGACCAATGGAATGAAGGAGTACAATACCAAGATTAGGAGTCTTAACAGTGTTGAGGAGCAGAAGGACCTTGGGGTCCGGGTCCATAGGACTCTTAAATCAGTCTCGCAGGTGGAGGATGTGGTCAAGAAGGCGTATGGTGTGCTAGCCTTCATTAATCGAGAGATTGAGTTTAGGAGTCGGGAGATAATGCTCCAACTTTATAAGACCCTTGTCAGACCCCACTTGGAGTACTGTGCGCAGATCTGGTCGCCTCACTATAGGAAGGATGTGGAAGCTATTGAAAGGGTGCAGAGGAGATTGACAAGGATGTTGCCTGGATTGGGAGGCATGCCTTAAGAAGATAGGTTGAGGGAGCTGGGACTCTTCTCCCTGGAGAGATGAAGGTTGAGAGGCGACCTGATAGAGGTTTCTAAAATGTTGAGAGGAATAGATAGGGTGGATTCTCGGAGGCTATTTCCCAGGGCTGAAATGGTCGCTATGAGAGGACACAGCTTTAAGGTGCTGGGAAGCAAGTACAGAGGAGATGTCAGGGGTAAGTTTTTCACTCAGAGGGTGGTGAGTGAGTAGAATTGGCTGCCATTGGCGGTGGTAAAGGTGAACTCGCTGGGGTCTTTTAAAAGACTTCTGGATGAGTATATGGGATCTAATGGCATTGGGAGTTACAGATAGTTCTATGGCTTGGTAGGTATAGGTGTGATCGGCGCAACTTGTGGGCCGAAGGGCCTGTTTGTGCTGTAGTGTTCTATATTCTATGTTCTAACACCAAGCTAAAATCCAACTGTTGGACTTTAACCTGGTGTTGTGAGTCTTCTTACTATGCCCACCCCAGTCCAACGCCAGCATCTCCACATCATGTTACTACAGGTTCGGATAACAAACTCCTGTAAATACATTCATGTAACAGCTTTGCAAGTAGTGTGGTTTCCCCGTGCATCAGATTCTACATTCTTCTGACAAAGGTGATTATCACCAGCCTGGTTTCATTATGTTTTCGCAAAAATACCGTAGGTCCAAAATTTCTTAAAAATTCATTTACAGGATGTGGGCGTCGCTGGCTGGTCAACATTTATTGCCCTTCCCTAGGTGGCCTTGAGAAGGTGGCGGTGAGCTGACTTCTTAAATCACGGCACTCCATGTGGTGTGGGTTGACCCACAATACTGTTAGGGAGGGAATTCCAGGATTTTGACCCAGTGACTGTGAAGGGACAACGATATATTTCCATGTCAGGATGGTGAGTGGTTTGGAAGGGAACTTGCAGGTAGTGGTGTGCCCATGTAAGTGCTGCCCTTGTCCTTCTGGGTGGAAGTGGTCATGGGTTTGGAAGGTGCATCTGAGGAACGTTGGTGAGTTGCTGTTGCACATCTTGTAGATGGCATACAGGAATGTCACTGTATATTGGTGGTGGAGGGAGTGAATGTTTGTGAAAGGGGTAGCAATCAAGCGGGCTGCTTTGCCCTAGCTGGTGTTGAGCTTCTTGAGTGTTGTTGAAGCTGCAGGGGAAATCCCCCCGTCCTGTTTCACCCCCGCAGTTTTGATTTCAGCTCAGTGTCGTGCCTCTGATTTCCAGGATTACAACTCCAAGAATCAGGGCCTCAGCAGAACAAGATTAATTTCAATATCAAGCATCGCTGAGGTACAAAGAGCATTGTGGCTGTGTGTCACATCTTTACAGGAAGCAAAGCTAGAGTATAGAAATTACACAGGCCCTGGCAGAGATACTTGCTTCATCACTTTCCACTGACCAAGTTCTGGAAGACTGGAGTGTGGTGAATGCTGTTCCATTGTTTAAGAAGGGTAGCAAAGACAAGCCAGGGACTTACAGACTGGTGAGCCTGTGGTGGGTGGCTAAGTTCCTGGAGGGGATTCCGAGGGACAGGATCTGCCAACATTTGGATAGTCAAGGTCTGATTGGGAATAGTCAGCACGACTTTGTGTATGGGAAGTCATATTGATGAATCTAGGGAATATTCTTTCCAAATCCACTCTGCCTAACCCTGTTCCAGTTGTACAAGTTGTTGGTGAGGCCACACTTGGAGTATTGAGTACAGTTCTGGTTACCCTGTTACAGGAAAGACATTGATAACCTGGAAAGACCGCAGAGAAGATTCACCAGGATGTTGTTGGGATGAGTGGGTCTGAGTTATGGCGAGTGATTGGCCAGGCTGGGACTTTATTCCTCGGAACATAGGAGAATGAGGGATGACCTTACTGAGGTGAATAAAATCATGAGGGGCATCGATAGGATAAATACACATAGTTTTTTTCCCAGTGGAAGGGAATTGAAAACTAGAGGCAGAGGTTAACGTGAGAGGGGAAAGATTTAAAAGGGACCTGAGGGGCAACTTCTTCTCGCAGAAAGCGATGCTGGAAAGTGGTTGAGACAACATTTAAAAAGCATTTGGATAAGTACAAGGATGGGAAAGGATTAGAAGGATATGGAACTAAACGCAGGCATCTGGGACTAGCTGGAAGGGTACCATGGTTGGCATGGACCAGTTGGGCTGAAAGGCCTGTTTCCATGCTATACTGGTCTGTGACTCTAAAAATCATTCTCTTACTTTCCAGGTTTTTTAAAATATTTATTTCAGAGGATCTGAGAAAAGTCCTATCTGCTCTAAGGGGAAGCAATTGGTCATTAAGAAAGGATGATATTGGTACACGAAATGTGGGTTCGAGGGCAGGATCAGAGTGCAGTGTGAAACCATACAGAGAATGGGATGGGTATAAATGGGAAAGACCCATGTTGAGGAATTCTACAGACACCTTTTCCACACAGTATTTTTTTTTAAACAATGCTAGGATTTCTTTCTGGCAATCTGTCCCATGTTGTACGTGAAGATGAATTTCCTGATATCAGTCCAGGATAATTAGGACAAAAGAACATAAGAAATAGGAGCAGGAGTAGGCCATCTAGCCCCTCGAGCCTGCCCCGCCATTCAATAAGATCATGGCTGATCTGATAGTGGTTCGGTTCCACTTACCTGCCTGCTCCCCATAGCCCTTAATTCCCTTATTGAACAGAAATGCATTTACCAGTGACTTAAACGTATTCAACGAGGTAGCCTCCACTGCTTCAATGGGCAGAGAATTCCAAAGATTCACTACCCTCTGGGAGAAGTTCCTCCTCAACTCTGTTCCAAATTGACTCCCCTGTATTTTGAGGCTGTGCCCTCTAGTTCTTGTTTCCTTTCTAAGTGGAAAGAATCTCTCTGCTTCTACCCTGTCTAGCCCCTTCATTATAAGAACATAGGAAATAGGAGCAGGAGTAGGCCATCTAGCCCTTCGAGCCTGCCCCGCCATTCAATAAGATCATGGCTGATCTGTCGTGCCTCAGTTCCATATTCCCGCCCTCTCCCCATAACCCTTAATTCCCTCGCTTATCAAAAACCCATCAACCCGCGTCTTAAAAATATTTAGCGAGGCAGCCTCCACCACTTCAAAAGGCAGAGAATTCCAGAGATTCACCACCCTTTGAGTGAAGAAGTTCCTCCTCAACTCCGTTCTAAACCACCACCCCCCCCCTTTATCTTGAGGCTGTGCCCCCTAGTCCTACTGTCCTTTCTGAGCGGGAAGAGCCTCTCCACCTCTATCCTATCCATCCCATTCATCATCTTATACGTCTCAATGAGATCTCCCCTCATTCTTCTAAACTCTAACGAGTACAAGCCCTAGTTTATTCAGCCTCTCCTCATAGCTCAACCCCCTCAACTCCGGTATCAGCCTA
The DNA here is from genome assembly GCF_965287045.1 of Carcharhinus amblyrhynchos. NCBI lineage: Eukaryota > Metazoa > Chordata > Chondrichthyes > Carcharhiniformes > Carcharhinidae > Carcharhinus > Carcharhinus amblyrhynchos. Next base: position 1,211,947 of record NW_027649798.1, read on the forward strand.
GTAAACCTCCTCTGCACTCCCTCCAAGGCCAAAATATCCTTGCGTAAGTACGGCACCCAAAACTGCACACAGTACTCCAGCTGCGGCCTCACCAATGCCCTATACAGCCGCAGCAAGGTCTCCCTACTTTTATATTCAATCCCCCTCGCTATGAAGGCCAGCATCCCATTCGCCTTCCTGACCACCTGCCGCACCTGCAGGCTGGGTTTTTGCCACTCATGCACAAGGACCCCGAGGTCCCTCTGCACCATCGCCTGCTGCAGTTTTTCGCCCCGTAAGTAATAGTCCTTCCTACCATTATTCCTACCAAAGTGGACCACCTCGCACTTGCCAACATTAAATTCCATTTGCCATTTCCTGGCCCATTCGCCCAGTCTATCTAGATCCTTCTGCAGACTCTCCACACCCTCCGCGCAATTTGCCGTTCCACCAATCTTGGTGTCATCAGCAAATTTCAACACCATACACTCGGTTCCCCCCTCCAGATCATCTATATAAATGGTAAATAGCTGAGGCCCCAGCACCGACCCCTGGGGCACTCCACTAGTCACCATCCGCCAATCCGAATAGCACCCATTGACCCCCACTCTCTGCCTCCTATTTGACAGCCAATCCTCTATCCACGCTAACACCCTACCCCCAACTCCATGCCCCCTTACCTTCTGCAATAATCTCTTGTGAGGTACCTTGTCAAACACCTTCTGAAAATCAAGAAAGACCACATCCACCGGCTCTCCTCTATCCACCGCCCTAGACGCATCCTGATAGAACTCCAATAAATTTGTCAGACATGACTTCCCCTTAACGAAACTGTGCTGCATCTGCTCTATCAAGCAATTCTCCTCAAGATGCCTCACTATTTTCTCCTTGATCACAGATTCTAACATTTTTCCTACAACAGACGTTAAAATAACCGGCCTATAATTCCCTGCCTTTTGCCTGGCACCCTTCTTAAACAACGGCGTAACATTAGCCGCTTTCCAATTTTCCGGCACTTCCCCGGAATCCAGCGACGTTTGGAAAATAACCACCAAGGCATCCACTATCACCTCCGCCATTTCTTTCAGAACCCTCGGATGCATTCCATCCGGTCCTGGGGACTTGTCCACAATCAGTCCCTCCAGTCTGTCGAGCACCGCCTCTCTAGTAACAATAATGTCATTGAGACCTTCCACTCCTACCACCTTTCCATCGCTAATACCCGGCAAATTATTCACGTCTTCCTCCATGAAGACCGAAACAAAAAAGTTATTCAAGGCCTCAGCCATTTCCCCATCCCCTACCACTAAGTCCCCCCTCTCATCCTCTAAGGGTCCAACGTTCACCCTAGCCAGCCTCTTCCTTTTTATGTATTTGTAAAAACTCTTGCTATCCTTTTTTATATTAAGCGCTAGCCCAGCTTCATAGTTTCTCCTACCCTTCTTTATCAACTTCTTTGTCAATCTTTGTTGACATTTAAACCTCTCCCAATCCTCTTCTCGCCCACCACTCTTAGCTACTCTAAATGCCTCCGCTTTTAATTTAACACTTTCCTTCACCTCCTTCGTTATCCACGGCTTATTACCTCTCCTCCTACGTCCTTTTTAACCATCGGAATAAATTTCTGCTGAGCACCAAGAAAGATCTCCTTAAACATCCTCCACTGCTCCTCAGCAGACCTACTGTCTCTACAAGATTTCCCCTCAGCTTTCTAAACTCCGAGTACAGGCCCAGTCTATTCAATCTCTCAATAACGACAAACAATAATGTACCTTCTGTTCCCACTCGACAATTTAATTTAGAAGATGATATTCCCAGAAACATCTTATACCCATCTGACAGGCTTGTGAAGAGTCCTCTGTCACTGGGAATTAACCCCATGGTTTCTCTTCTCACTGGGTGGTTAAACTGTCATGGCAACTGTAACGAGCTATGAAACTCAGCAAATGTGACTCAGGGTTTCCTTGGCTTGTGTCCTCCTATTCTGGCTATATCATTGGTTGTTGCTCTACTTTTCATCAACATGTTGAGACTTGTAGTTCCCTATTGGGATACAGCTGAAGTATTTCCACTCATCTATAAGGAACATAATGCCCATTTCTTCTTCCTATCTGTTGTTCTTTGCACTTGTCCGTGTACAATTTCTTGTCATTATTCTAGTCATTTATATACTTTATCGAAATTGGTAGGTGATTCCTGAACTATCTGCTTCGATTCCACTGCCTCCTAGTTGAGTATCATTGATTATTCAGTCTGTATACTAGAAAGGTGTTTACTCCTGGGTCCCACCACACCCCCACCCCCTGCATGTCTACTGCTCCTTCACTCTCCCCCAGGCCATCTGCTTTCTTAATCACCTTGGCCATCTGTATTGCTGTTTTAAGAGACAATTACAGCTAAAAGAATTGCATAGGAGTTACTTAAATGTTTCATTTGATGTGGATTAGCCACAGAAATACAATTAGATCAAGAATCAAATTTTACATCAAAGTTATTCAAGGAGGTTATTGATAGCTTCGGAATAAAACTATTGAATGGGGGAGCATTTGACTGCCCTTAAAGTTGGCGAGTCCACAACTGCTGCAGGCAGGGCATTCCACGCCCTTACTACCCTCTGAGTAAAGAACCTACCTCTGACATCCATCCTTTAATTATCACCCCTCAATTTAAAGCTATGTCCCATCGTGTTAGCCATCACCATCCAAGGAAAAAGGCTCTCACTGTCCACCCATCTAATCCTCTGATCATCTTGTATGCCTCAATTAGGTCACCTCTTAACCTTCTTCTCTCCAATGAAAATAACCTCAAATCCCTCAGCCTTTCCCCATAAGACCTTCCCACCATACCAGGCAACATCCTGGTAAACCTCCTCTACACCCTTTCCAATGCTTCCACATCTTTCTTATAATGTGGCGACCAGAACTGGATGCAATACTCCAAGTGCAGCCACACCAGAGTTTTGTACAGTTGTAACATGACCTCACGGCTCCGAAATTCAATCCCTCTACCAATAAAAGCTAACACACCGTACGCCTTAACAACCTTATCAACCTGGGTGCCAACTTTCAGGGATCTATGCACATGTACACTGAGATCTCTCTGCTCGTTGACACTATCAAGAGTCCTTCCATTAGTCCTATATTCTGTAATCCTGTTACTCTTTCCAAAGTGAATCACCTCACACTTTTCTGCATTAAACTCCATTTGCCACCTCTCGGCCCAGCTCTGCAGCTTATCTATGTCCCTCTGCAAACTGTAACATCCATCCTTACTGTCTATAACTCCTCCGACTTTAGTGTCATCCGCAAATTTACTAACCCATCCTCCTACACCCTCATCTAAGTCATTTATAAAAATGACAAACAGCAGTGGCCCCAAAACAGATCCCTGCAGATCACCACTTGTAACTGAACTCCAGGTTGAATATTTCCCATCAATCACCACTCTCTGTCTTCTATCAGCTAGCCAATTCCTGATCCAAACTGCTAAATCACCCTCAATCTCATGCATCCGTATTTTCTTCAGTAGCCTACCATAGGGAACCTTATCAAATGCTTTGCTAAAATCCACATACACCACGTCAACTGCTTTACCCTTATCCACCTCTTTGTTCACCTTCTCAAAGAACTCAATAAAGTTTGTGAGGCACAACCTACCCTTCACAAAACCGTGTTGACTATCCCTAATCAATTTATTTCTCTAGATGATTATAAATCCTATCTCTTATAATCCTTTCCAAAACTTTGCCCACAACAGAAGTAAGGCTCACCGGTCTATAATTCCCAGGATGGTCTCTACTCCCCTTCGTGAACAAGGGGACAACATTTGCTATCCTCCAGTCTTCCGGCACTACACCTGTAGCCAATGAGGACATGAAGATCAAAGCCAAAGGCTCTGCAATCTCCTCCCTAGCCTCCCAGAGAATCCTAGGATAAATCCCATCCAGCCCAGGGGACTTATCTTTCAAGTTTACGCAGTCTGAGATGAGGCAGCTGAAAGTCTTGATCAATCACACAAAACTGGTGGAGGTGGAGAAAGGCAACCAGTTGCTGAACAATAATGTCAAGAAAGAAAGTGAGCAGACAGATCCAAGTCAAATTGACTGCTCTGGAACATGCTCCTGAGTTGTTCAAATTAGCAGAACGTTAATTCCAGGACTGTCAAAAACAGCTTGTCGTCTAAGTGAAGAACAGTGTAGATGAAGCAACAGTCATGTGTGATCTCAAAAAGGAGATTGAAGAGTGGAAGTATTCATAGAATAGAATAAGAATCCTACAGTGCAGAAGGAGGTCATTCGGCCTATCGAGTATCGAATCTGCCCCCACCACAATCCCATCCAGGCCCTATTCCCACAACCATACACATTTACCCTGCTAATCTCTCTGACACCAGGGTCAATTTAGCATGGCCAATCAAACTAACCTGCATATCTTTGGCGTGTAGAAGGAAAGCCACACAGACACAAGGAGGAAGTGCAAACTCCACTCAGATAATGACCCAAGGCCAGAATTGAACCTGGGTTCCTGACGCTGTGAGGCAGCAGTGCTAACCACTGTGCCACCTACATTGCACTATTGTGGATCAAAGGAAAGGACAACAACGTGAAATAAGACTGTTTGCTGAAATGGTACCGTCACCTAAAATGATTGTGTACAGTGTGCAGAAATGTGGGTGCCCAGTGAAACAGCACTGTACTCAGCTGGTGTTCCATTAATTTATGGTGGCTTTCACAGCAGCGTAACTGCCAAAATGATATTTGGAACCATTGTTGAAATGGGTTCTGACACCAAGGAAGGCAATCTGCTGTATATCTTTTCCAGAAAGGTTGCAGAAAGTGAAGGTGCAGATCGAGAGCAAACAAAGGAGTCGAATGGCTTGACAGAGGAGGCGTTAAGGCCAATTAACAAGAAAGGAAACAGAGACAGAATGACCTCTCTGAATAGTCCTGACTGTAAACGTGCAATGTGTTCTCCTGCTGATCCTGCTTAATTCTCAGAGGACATTACCAGAGATCATTTATTATCGTAATGATAAAAGATTGAGATCAGCTTTTGGAAAGAATGCAGGATTAAGGACTGAAGGAGAATTTAAGAGAATGCTGTGTCATGAATGTGATACAGGAAGAAGGAATGCAAAATATTTGCATGTTTTGATTTTGTAAAATGAATGTATATTTATTGTAAAATACCTATAGTGTGAAACTGAAAGGGTTTGAAAATGAAACCATCTTTGAATGTTGATGGTTCATTCCTTTTCTTAATGGGGGAGGTGTGATGTTAAGGAAATGTTTTAAATTATGTTCTCTCAGCTATAACAGCTTCGTTTTTTTCATTGTTGCCGGGCTGTCTGCTACAAGTCTTTTTATTGCTGCATCAATGGTTAAACGGGGTACTGTTTATTTTTACTCTGGACTTCGGATATTTTCTGGGATTTGTTTTATGACACTGCATTGTAAGGAGGAAGACTGGTTGACAGGTCAGGTGACAGGACTTCTTCTGTTTTCAGTTTTGAGCTGCGGTCTTAGTTTAGAAGGGAGTGGACATCAGGCTGAAAGCAATGTTTCTCGCTCTCTCCCTGGTATTGGAAATTCTGCTGGCTAGCTGGAAACAAGGCTGTTTGCCTTCCTGGAGTGAAAAAAGAATTTACAATTAGTGGTTGGCTTGCCTAGTCTCCCTTTTTCTTTACTGGTGTTTTGGGATGCTGTTCTGACTCTAAGCTTGTCTGCGCATGCATCAAGAAAACTGCAGCATCCAACCAAAGAACTAAGTTCAGCATCACATGAGCATTTGTACTTTTCGTACTAAACCTTCGGTAAGGGTTTTATATTGGAAAGTTGGTGTGATTGGAACATTTCCTATATTCATTAAAGGTTATACAATATCATGGGTTTTTTGTTGGTAATTGGTAAAAGTTATTGCTAATTTTCTTTCGATACATTTTGCCTATATTCTTAAATAAACTTTGTTTGATAAAAGCTCCCAAGTAGGTCGTTTGAACCATACCTCACGCTCATCCCAGCCAAATTCAAATTGCAAACCTGACTGCAAGTCTTCCATAAACTCCAACTGAAAAGTGGTGCCAGTCATTGATTATTCCATGGAACAGAGTGGAAACCAAGCGTATAACCTGGATGACATTTCAAGGACACATCATCAATCCTTTTCCCTTGAACCCTTGACTTTTCATCTTTTGTATTGCTCTATTTTGTTTATGTGCATGTCTGTGTATCTGCATGTATGTGTCTGTGTGTGAGAGCGTGTGAGTGCACGTGTGCATACGTATGAGTGTGAGCGTGTTTGTGTGAGAGGGCATGTGTGCACGTACATGTTAGGATATTTAGAAAGAATAATTATCATACATTCCTATTTAATTCTGTGTGTTATTAAGCTTTGCCTTTCTACTTGACAAGTCTGGTTTTATAATGAACTAAAAATGTTGTTTATTGAAGAATCCTGGATGTGGAGAGGTTATTCTCAGATTCACAGCTTTAGCTGCGTATTGTTATTATTTATTTGTTGGATGTGGGCATCGCTGGCTAAGCCAGCACTTATTCCCCATCGCAAGTTGCCCTTGAACTGAGTGGCTTGCTGGGCTATTTCAGATGGCAGTTGAGAGTCAACCACATTGCTGTGGGTCTGGAGTCACATTAAGGACAGACCGGGTAAAGGACATTAGTGAGCCAGATAGGCAGGCTGGAGAAATCATTTCATTGAATGTTGTGACCTGTGGAACATAGAGATAGATAGTGCAGTTCTCCTATCTTGATCGTAATAGCATTCTAAAGGGGATTAATCTGTGTCAATCATGTCACAAGTATATTGGAAAAAGAGACTCCATAATCCAGATGAATGGGTTTGTTATTGCTCGATGTTCATTACAGCATTACTAATAAGAGAAACACAAACAGGTGCAATAAAGAAGCATTTCAGCCACTGGAACATAGAGTGCATGGAGACTAACTGGCAACAGCAACTTCACCCATCTGCAAAGTGCAAGGGAGAGAAAAATTATGTGAGTAAAAGTGGCATCTCCCTCATCTTTCTGTACCTCTCAACCACTAAACTCATTTCTAAAAGAACAATTCAAGAACATAGAGAGGCAATGAGAGATTTTAGGACATAGATTAGTCAAATATAAGGCAAGAAAAAGATATCAAAAACGTGTTTGGAATACATACAACAAACACAAGTAATATGTGTATGAATTCAATGAAACTGTGAGGATGAGTCAGAACTGAGAAATCTGGTTCAGAGAAATACGGAATATCTTGAAGCACAGGAAGACCAGGTCTTTAAAATGTCTACACCATGTGTGTCTGCTCCGAAAGCAGCAGCAGACTGTTTCGATTCAATTGTGTTAGGCTGATAGTGTTTACCTTTACAATTTTCCTCAGTTGTCAACCTGCCTCCTTCTGTGTCAGCAGCAAATGTTGATATTGGTCTCCAGCCCCACGTCCAAGTCTAAATCATCCTAGTACATCAAAGTCCACATGGCTCTTTCCAGTTATTCTCAGGAAAAGCATTGTTATCTTTCTTGAACATGGAAACTAAACCAAACTGAAGCCAGTTTGACTGCAATTCATCATTGTTAGTACTTGAAAATTCTTGTCTTTCGTCTCTCTAAATAGCCTGGAAAACAGTTTATTTGGCCAAGAAACGTACGTTTGGTTACTTTAAAAGCCTGGAAGATGCCAAACATGATCCAACAAGTAGCCATTCAGCATTTATTAACTTCATTCAAACTGAACTTGGATATTCAGCTGATAACCCTTTCAATGCTCTGTGTCCTATTTCAGTGTTCCCGTGACATCCTCGTGCCCATTGCCTGCTTCTTTTTTCTATATATGTATATTCAGCTGAACAGATGCCCCCTCCGTTAGACTTAAGGCAGCACGGTGGCATAGTGGTTGGCACTGCTGCCTCTCAGCACCAGGAGCCCAGGTTCAATTCCTGGCTTCGGTCACTGTCTGTGTGGAGTTTGCATGTTCTCCCCATGTCTGCGAGGGTCTCCTCCGGGTGCTCCAGTTTCCTCCCACAGTCCAAAGATGTGTGGGTTAGGTGCATTGGCCATGCTAAATTGACCCTTAGTATCTAAAAATGTGGAAGCTAAATGGATTAGCCAAGGTAAACGCATGGAGTTATAGCAATAGGGCCTGCGTTAAGATGCTCTTTCACAGAGTGGGTGCAGATCCAATGGGCCAAGTGGCCTCCTTCTGCACTGTAGAATTTCTATGGTTCTAAAAAGCTAGTTCTTTTCTATTTAGTACTTGCTTCCATTTCACCGTCACCGATGTTGAAGTATAATTCCAATTCTTTCACGATTGCCCTTGCTGCCAATGAAAGAATCAATTCTCCTCTGTTTAAATAAGATCAGAAACTTACCTGGATTTTGACAGCAATGACCACAGAGTTCAGATCCTTGTCAAGTTCTCGGAGAACAATGAGTTTCTTCAATGTCAGGCTGCATAGTCTAAACAGAGAAGAACAGCAATCACTGATTAAGGGGAAGTCGTGTCTGACAAATTTATTAGAGTTCTATGAGGATGTGTCTAGGGCGGTGGATAGAGGAGAGTCGGTGGATGTGGTCTTTCTTGATTTTCAGAAGGCGTTTGACAAGGTACCTCACAAGAGGTTATTGCAGAAGGTAAGGGGGCATGGAGTTGGGGGTAGGGTGTTAGCATGGATAGAGGATTGGTTGTCAAATAGGAGGCAGAGAGTGGGGGTTAATGGGTGCTATTCGGATTGGCGGTAGGTGACTAGTGGAGTGCCCCAGGGGTCGGTGCTGGGGCCTCAGCTATTTACCATTTATATAGATGATCTGGAGGAGGGAACCGAGTGTATGGTGTCGAAATTTGCTGATGACACCAAGATTGGTGGAACAGCAAATTGTGCGGAGGGTGCGGAGAGTCTGCAGAAGGATCTAGATAGGCTGGGCGAATGGGCCAGGAACTGGCAAATGGAATTTAATGTTGGCAAGTGCGAGGTGGTCTACTTTGGTAGGAATAATGGTAGGAAGGACTATTACTTACGGGGCAAAAAACTGCAGCATGCGATGGTGCAGAGGGACCTCAGGGTCCTTGTGCATGAGTCGCAAAAGCCCAGCCTGCAGGTGCAGCAGGTAGTCAGGAAGGCTAATGGGATGCTGGCCTTCATAGCGAGGGGGATTGAATATAAAAGTAGGGAGGTCTTGCTGCAGCTGTATAGGGCACTGGTGAGGCCGCAGCTGGAGTACTGCGTGCAGTTTTGGTCGCCGCACTTACGCAAGGATATTTTGGCCTTGGAGGGAGTGCAGAGGAGGTTTACTAGGCTGATGCCGGAGTTGAGGGGGTTGAGCTATGAGGAGAGGCTGAATAAACTAGGCTTGTACTCGTTAGAGTTTAGAAGAATGAGGGGAGATCTCATTGAGATGTATAAGATGATGAATGGGATGGATAGGATAGAGGTGGAGAGACTTTTCCCGCTCAGAAAGGACAGTAGGAGTAGGGGGCACAGCCTCAAGATAAAGGGGGGACGGTTTAGAACAGAGTTGAGGAGGAACTTCTTCACTCAAAGGGTGGTGAATCTCTGGAATTCTCTGCCCGTTGAAGTGGTGGAGGCTGCCTCGCTAAATATTTTTAAGACGCGGGTTGATGGGTTTTTGATAAGTGAGGGGATTAAGGGTTATGGGGAGAGGGCGGGAATGTGGAACTGAGGCACGACAGATCAGCCATGATCTTATTGAATGGCGGGGCAGGCTCGAAGGGCTAGATGGCCTACTCCTGCTCCTATTTCTTATGTTCTGGTGATTCTTCAATTCTAATACAGAGCTATTTCAAAGCAATCCAAAATCAGTACATCATTCAGGAGTCCAACTCCAAAGCACTGGATACGCTGGAAATCTGCTACGGAAACAGGAAATATCCAATAGATTAGGTGTATGGAGAGAAATTTGCTGAAATTATGCAGCAGTTCATGCCTGTGGAGTTTTACTGTCCCGCTAATGATAAACCCCGTCATGGGCTCCCAGTGTCCAGGGCGGGGTTCCACAGCACCAGCAATCCCAGTTGTGAATGGTGGGGCGATAAGATCCTTCCGCCAGGGACAACCATGCCCCACTGGCCACCACGAAACACACAAAGAGGGGAATAGATATCCCCACTGCCCCACTCCACCCCACCGAACCATCTGCAACACCCCACACCTCCACTCCCACTCCCAACCCCCCACACCTCCTGTCCCCTGCGCTGCCCACACCCCCACCCACTCAGTATTCATTTTAACATTGAGATGAACAGCTGATCAGGACAAATAATTACATTAATCAAGGAGTGACTGAAAAGACAGCGAGAAGGTTCCAATGGGGCAGAAGAAAGACACAGTATCACACCGCATTGTAATCAATCCCCTCACACACACACAGTATCACACTGCACTGGAATCAACCCCCTCTCACACACACAGTATCACACTGCATTGTAATCAATCCCCTCACACACACCCAGTGTCACACTGCACTGTAATCAATCCCCTCACACACACACACACACACACACACACACACACACACACACACACACACACACACACACACACACACAGTATCACACTGCACTGTAATCAATCCCCTCACACACACACAGTGTCACACTGCACTGTAATCAATCCCCTCACACACACACAGTATCACACTGCACTGTAATCAATCCCCTCACACACACACAGTGTCACACTGCACTGTAATCAATCCCCTCACACACACACAGTATCACACTGCACTGTAATCAATCCCCTCACACACACACAGTATCACACTGCACTGTAATCAATCCCCTCACACACACACAGTATCACACTGCACTGTAATCAATCCCCTCACACACACACAGTATCACACTGCACTGTAATCAATCCCCTCACACACACACAGTATCACACTGCACTGTAATCAATCCCCTCACACACACACAGTATCACACTGCACTGTAATCAATCCCCTCACACACAGTGTCACACTGCACTGTAATCAATCCCCTCATACACACACACAGTATCACACTGCATTGTAATGAGTCCCCTCACACACACACACAGTATCACACTGCACTGTAATCAATCCGCTCACACACACACACAGTATCACACTGCACTGTAATCAATCCCCTCACACACACAGTATCACACTGCATTGTAATCAATCCCCTCACACACAGTGTCACACTGCACTGTAATCAATCCCCCCACACACACACTATCACACTGCACTGTAATCAATCCCCCCACACACACACATACAGTATCACACTGCACTGTAATCAATCCCCTCACACACACAGTGTCACACTGCACTGTAATCAATCCCCTCACACACACACATACAGTATCACACTGCACTGTAATCAATCCCCTCACACACACAGTGTCACACTGCACTGTAATCAATCCCCTCACACATACACAGTGTCACACTGCACTGTAAGGAATGGGATTGTTAACTGTCGTCTCAGATAATCAATGGAAGTTCAGCACCTCCCTCTGCGCCTGGATCCTGAACTTCATAACTCTCAGATCACAATCAGTAAGGATAAGCAGCAACACCTCCTCCACGATCAGCCTCAACACCTCTGTCCCACAAGGCTGTGTTCTCAGCCCCCTACTATACTCCTTATACACCTGTGACTGTTCGGCCAAATTCCCCTCCAATTTGATTTTCAAGGTTGCTGATGACACCACTGTAGTGGGTCGGATCTCTGACAATGTCGAGATAGAGTACAGGAATGAGATAGAAAATCTAGTGAACTGGTGCGGCAACAATAATCTCTCCCTCAATGTCAACAAAATGAAGGAGATTGTCATCGACTTCAGGAAGTATAAAGGAGAACATGCACCTGTCTACTTCAATGGGAACAAGGTAAAAAGAGTCGAGAGCTTCAAGTTTTAGGTGTCCAGATCACCAACACCCTGTCTTGGTCCCCCCATGCCAGCACTATAGCTAAGAAAGCCCACCAACGCCTCTACTTTTTCAGAAGATTAAGGAAATTTGGCACATCCACTAAGACTGTCACCAACTTTTACAGATGCCCCATAGAAAGCATTCTTTCGGGTTGTATCACAGCTTGGTATGGGGTCCTGCTCTGCACAAGACCACAAGGAACTACAAAAGGTCGTGAATGTAGCCCAGTCCATCATGCAAACCAGCCTCCCATCCATTGACTCTGTCTACACTTCCTGTTGCCTCGGCAAAGTAGCCAGCATAATTAAGGACCCCACGTACCCTGGACATTCTCTCTTCCATCTTCTTCCATCGGGAAAAAGATACAGAAGTCTGAGGTCACGTACCAACCAACTCAAGAACAGCTTCTTCCCTGCTGCTTCAGACTTTTGAACGGACCTACCTCGCATTACGTTGATCTTTCTCTACACCCGAGCTATGGCTGTAACACTACATTCTGCACTCTCTCCTTTCCTTCTCTATGAACAGTATGCTTCGTCTGTATGGCACGCAAGAAACAATACTTTTCACTGTATGTTAATACATGTGACAATAATAAATCAAATCAGATGAAAATAAAAAGCCTGTTGTCCAGCTTGCTGCTATTCAAAGCAATTGGCCCAGATTCCCAAGCTGACAATTGCACAGAGCTGTACTCCCAGGCTATTTTTCATTGTGAATGTGTGGTCATCATAGCGGCACCACGTAAAGGCCAGAGCAGGCTGCCCAAGGTTGGGGAACCAGCGAAAGCTGCTTCCTGCTTAAGTTGTTGGCCTGAAGACTTTCAACCTATAAATTTCAGGTAGTTTAAACCTCTGCTGCTTGCATCTTATCTTGCACCAAGTTCCATGCCCTATCACCCCTGTGATCTCTAATCCACACTGGTCAAACAACCTCTCCATTTTAAAATTCTCATCCTTGTTTTCAAATGCCTCCCTGGTTTTTCCTCTCCCTATCTTGTAATCAGGGCAGATGGTAATGCAATGGTAATTTCACTGAACCAGTGAGCTAGAGGCCCAACCTAATGCTTTGGGGACATGGGTTCAAATTCCTCCCTGACAACTGGTGGAATTTAAATTAGTTAATTAATTTGGAATAAAGCTAATGTCATGACAACAATCATTAATTGGTGTAAAAACCCATCTGGTTCAGTAATGCCCTTTATGGAAGGAAATCTGCCATCCTTATCCAGCCTGGCCTAACTCCAGAGCCACAGCAATATGATTGACTCTAAATTGCTCAAGTTGCTAAGTTCAAGGACAATTAAGAATGGGCATGCCCACATCCCAAAAATGCATAAAGAGAAAAAATTCTCCTCCAACCCTGCAATCCTGGCCTCTTAAACATCTTGCAGCTAATTCTGGCCTCGTAAACATCCCAAAATATAATTGCTGCAGCACTTCTGCTTTTAGTTGTATGATAACCCCCCAGGACTTTAATTTAGTTTACTTTATTTATTGATGTCACAAGTTGCCTTACATTTACACTGCAATGAAGTTACTGTGAAAATCCCCCAGTCACCACACTCCAGCACCTGTTTGGTACACTAAGGGAGAATTTAGCATAGCCAATGCACCAAACCAGCACCTCAGTTGGAGGAAAATGTAACTGGTTTGATTAGTAAGTTTGCGGACCACACAAAGATTGATGGATTTGTGGATAGCGATGAGGACTATTAGAGGATACAACAAGATATAGGTCAGTTGGAGACTTGGGCGGAGAGATGGCAGATGGAGTTTAATCCAGACAAATGTGAGGTAATGCATTTTGGAAGGTCTAATACAGATAAGAAATATACAGTAAATGGCAGAACCCTTTAGAGTATTGATAGGCAAAGGAATCTGGATGTTTAGGTACACACGTCACTGAAAGTGGCAGTGCAGGTGGAGAAGGTAGTCAAGAAGACATACGGCATGCTTGCCTTCATCAGCATTAGCTATGAGGAGAGGTTGGAGAAACTTGGTTTGTTCTCACTGGAGCGACGGGGGTTGAGGGGTGATCTGATTGAAGTCTACAACATTATGAGAGGCATGGACTGGTTGGATAGTCAGAAGCTTTTGCCCATGGTGGAAGAGATAATTACTAGGGGGCACAGGTTTAAGGTGCAAGGGACAGGTTTAAAGGAGATGTACGAGACAGATTTTTTATACAGAGGGTGGTGGGTGCCTGGAACCCATTGCCAGGGAAAGTAGTGGAAGCGGATACCGTAGTGAGTTTTAAGGGGCTTCTGGACAAATACATGAATAGGATGGGAATAGAGAGATATGGTCCCCGGAAGGGTAGGGGGGTTTAGTTCACTATGGTTGGTACAGGCTTGGAGGGCCAAAGGGCCTGTTCCTGTGCTGTAATTTTCTTTGTTCTTTCTCTTTCGAACTATGGGAGGAAACCGCAGACACGGGGACAACGTGCAGACTCCACACAGATTCTGATCCAGGAATTGACCGCGGGTCCTTGGCACTGTGAAGCAGCAGTGCTAACCACTGTGCTTTAACAAAAAATATAAAAAACAAATCATTGACCAACTGTGAGAAAGAACAAAATGCAGTTCTGGATATAACTGAGAGCAGAAACAAAAACAGCAGAATCCAACCCCTATAATCACTTCTGAAGTTGTTGATGTCCTTTCTCACACAGAGCAGATGAAAGGTCTCTCCCCAGTGTGAACCTGCTGGTGTGTCAGCACTGTCGATCACTGAGTGAATCCCTTCCCACACGCAGAGCAGGTGAAAGACCTCTCCCCAGTGTGAACCTGCTGGTGGGAATCACTGATTGACCTCATAGAATACGAGCTCCCTGTTGATTAGTAATTACCTTACCAGGTGGAACTCATATAACAAACCCTTTATAAAACAGGCCCCTGACTGGGTCAATTACTGCACTATCCTGGTTGGGACCTGTTAGTGTTTTGCTTTATGTTATGCTATAAAGCATTGTTCCTTTCCAGCTGACTGTAAGTCACCTGAGTTCCAAACTCTGGAATTCCCTCACTACAGCTGCCTACCTGCTTTTCTCCTTTAAGACTCTTCTTAAAACTTACCTCTTTGACCAAAGCTTTGGTCGCTGACTTCTTATTTCTTATCTGGCTTTGTGACATGTTTTGTTTTATAACACTCCTCTGAAGTACCTTGGAACCTTTCATTCCATTACAAAGGAACAACAGGAATATATTTTGTTTCTGTTGGTGATATCTGATCTGATTCTAAAATGGTGCTTCTAACCTATATACCTGTACCTTGTTGACTATCTTAAACACTACCATTTACTGATGTAGTTCTTATGCTTCACAGAACACCGCTGGGATTGAAGGAGCAGGAGGCAGCCATTCAGCTCTTCAAGCCTGTTCTGCTATTCATTATGATCTTGGCAGATCATCCAGCTCAATAGACTTATCTTGCTTTTCCCCATATTCCTCGATCCCTTTAGCCCCAAGGTCTATATCAACTCCTTCTTGAAAACATTCAATGGTTTCACGTCAACTATATTCTGTGGTAGTGAATTCCACAGGCTCATCACTCTATGGGTGAAGAAATTTCTCCTCATCTCTGTCCTAAAAGGTTTACCCTGCACCTTTAGACTATGGTCGTCACTAGGACGCTTGCCGGGAGTTGTAGTTTTTTTTTCGGGTTTATAAGCACCTACCTCCGTGAATCAGCCTCATTGTTCCTGACGAGCAGAGTCGAGAGGCAGCGATTTTTGGGCATCAGAGGAGGCAGCAATAAGGTATATTTTTCTGTTTATACTGTTTAACTTTTATTTTTAGTTTTAAAGTTGCGAGTTTCGGCAGGTTTTTTTAAAATTAGTTAGAAACCGGAAGTCGTCACTAGGACGCTTGCCGGGAGTTGTAGTTTTTTTTTCGGGCCCCTAACCCTATAAATTAGTGTAGAGAGGATACCCGATCCTCTACACTGGTAGAGAATCCCACCCTCCCACCTCCTCTAACCTAAATTATAAGTGTGGGTAAGTTTTCTTTTTAATTTTTTTTATTTTTTCTGCTGGTAATTGTTTCAGGGATGGCAGTTCAGGCAGTGTGCTGCATCTCCTGTGGGATGTATGTGGTGAGGGACTCCAGTAGTGTTTCAGGGGATTTTACTTGTAAGAAGTGTGTTAGATTGCAGTTTCTGGAGGAGCGTGTAAAGGAGTTGGAGGTGGAATTAGAGGAACTCCGCATAATTCGGGAGGCAGAGGTGGACATTGATAGGAGTTATAAGGAGATAGTCACTCCTAGAAACCAGTCTTGGGTCACTGCCACGAGGAGGGGAAAGAAGAATGTGGTGGGACAATCCCCTGGGGCTGTTCCCTTCCAAAATAGGTTTTCGGTCCTGGAGGCTACAGTTGAGGAGGAATCAACTGGGGATAGCCAAAGGGAGCAGGTCTCTGGGGATGAGCCTATTGTAAAAGCTCAGGTGGTTAGGGGTTGCAAAAGATTGGGACTTGTGATTGGGGACTCCACCGTTAAAGGGACGGATAGGAGAGTCGGTAGCAATGATAGGGACTCAGGGCTGGTGTGTTGCCTACCAGGGGCTGGGGTCCGGGATGTATCAGAGAGGATATTCAAGACTCTCAGGGGAGAGGGAGATCAACCCCAAGTTATAATTCATGTGGGGACGCATGATATAGGGAGACTAAGGGAAGGGGATATTAAGCAGAGATTCATGGAGTTGGGGTGGAAGCTAAAGGCCAAGTCAGACAGAGTGGTTATCTCTGGACTCTTGCCTATGCCACGGGATAAGAACATAAGAACATAAGAAATAGGAGCAGGAGTAGGCCATCTAGCCCTTCGAGCCTGCCCCGCCATTCAATAAGATCATGGCTGATCTGTTGTGGCTCAGTTCCACTTTCCCGCCCTCTCCCCATAACCCTTAATCCCCTCTCTTATCAAAAACCCATCAACCCGCTTCTTAAAAATATTTAGCGAGGCAGCCTCCACCACTTCAACGGGCAGAGAATTCCAGAGATTCACCACCCTTTGAGTGAAGAAGTTCCTCCTCAACTCCATTCTAAACCGCCTCCCCTTTATCTTGAGGCTGTGCCCCCTAGTCCTACTGTCTTTTTTGAGCGGGAAGAGTCTCTCCACCTCTATCCTATCCATCCCATTCATCATCTTATACGTCTCAATGAGATCTCCCCTCATTCTTCTAAACTCTAGCGAGTACAAGCCTAGTTTATTCAGCCTCTCCTCATAGCTCAACCCCCTCAACTCCGGTATCAGCCTAGTAAACCTCCTCTGCACTCCCTCCAGGGCCAAAATATCCTTGCGCAGGTGCGGCGCCCAAAACTGCACACAGTACTCCAGCTGCGGCCTCACCAATGCCCTATACAGCTGCAGCAAGACCTCCCTACTTTTATATTCAATCCCCCTCGCTATGAAGGCCAGCATCCCATTCGCCTTCCTGACCACCTGCTGCACCTGCAAGCTGGGTTTTTGCGACTCATGCACAAGGACCCCGAGGTCCCTCTGCACCGTCGCCTGCTGCAGTTTTTCGCCACGTAAGTAATAGTCCTTCCTACCATTCTTCCTACCAAAGTGGACCACCTCACACTTGCCAACATTAAATTCCATTTGCCATTTCCTGGCCCATTCGCCCAGCCTATCTAGATCCTTCTGCAGACTCTCCACACCCTCCGCACAATTTGCCTTTCCCCCAATCTTGGTGTCATCAGCAAATTTCGACACCCTGCACTCGGTTCCCTCCTCCAGATCATCTATATAAATGGTAAATAGCTGAGGCCCCAGCACCGACCCCTGGGGCACCCCACTAGTCACCAACCGCCAATCCGAATAGCACCCATAGTTTAGAGAGGAATAGAGAGAGGGAAAGTTTGAACTCGTGGCTGAGGGGATGGTGCAGGAGGGAGGGGTTCAAGTACTTGAGCAATTGGGGCTCGTTCTGGGGAAGGTGGGACCTCTATAAGAGGGATGGGCTACACCTGAACCAGAGGGGAACAAATATCCTGGGGGGTAAATTTGTGAAGGTTATGCGGAGTGGTTTAAACTGATTCAGAGGGGGGGTGGGATCCTGAGTAGAGGGGGTGAAAGTGAGGGGGGCATAGATGGGGACTGCAATGCACAGCATTGTGGGGGTGGGGCGGAGCAGGGTTTGAAATGCGTATACTTTAATGCGAGGAGTATTCGCAATAAAGTGGATGAACTTGCAGCGTGGACCAGTAGCTGGGACTTTGATGTTGTGGCCATTTCAGAGACTTGGATAGAGCAGGGTCAGGAATGGATGTTGCAGGTCCCGGGGTACAAATGCTTTAGTCAGAGTAGAGAAGGAGGTAGAAGGGGGGGTGGGGTAGCATTATTGGTCAAGGACTGTATCACAGTGTCAGAGAGGAACTTTGATGAGGACTTGTCTGTTGAGGTAGTATGGGCGGAGATTAGAAATAGGAGAGGAGAGGTCACCCTGTTGGGAGTCTTTTATAGACCTCCAAAAAGTTCTAGAGAGGTTGAGGAAAGGATTGCGGAGACGATCCTTGTTAGGAGTGAAAGTAATAGGGTAATTGTTATGGGGGACTTTAACTTTACTCATGTTGATTGGAATTGCTATAGCTCTAGCTCGTTAGAGGGGTCAGTTTTTGTTCAAAGTGTGCAGGAAGGTTTTTTGACTCAGTATGTAGATAGGCCGACTAGAGGTGAGGCTATATTGGATTTGGTGCTGGGTAATGAGCCAGACCAGGTGCTAGACTTGGAAGTTGGTGTGCATTTTGGGGATAGTGACCACAATTCGATTACGTTCACCTTAGTGATGGAAAGGGATAGGCATGAACCTCGGGTCAGTAGTTTCAGCTGGGGGAAGGGTAATTATGAGGCTATTAGGAGAGAATTAGGAAGCATTGGTTGGACTAGGAGATTACAGGGACTGGGAACGTCCGAGATGTGGAGATTTTTCAAGGAGCAGCTACTGCGGGTCTGTGATAGGTATGTCCCTGTCAGGCAAGGAGGATTTGGTAGGCCCAGGGAACCGTGGTGCACTAAAAAAGTTGATTCGTTGGTTAAAAAGAAAAAGGAGGCTTATGTTCGGATGAGGCTTGAAGGCTCAGGTAGTGCATTAGAAAGTTTTAGATTGGCTAGGAGGGAGTTGAAGAGTGAGTTAAGAAGGGCTAAAAGAGGACATGAGATGACTTTGGCTGATAGGATTAAGGAGAACCCTAAGGCGTTTTACAGGTATGTCAAGAACAGAAGGTTGGTTAGGGCAAGATTAGGGCCAGTTACAGACAGTAGAGGGAAGTTGTGTGTGGAACCGGAGGAGATTGGAGAGGCATTGAACCAATATTTCTCTTCGGTGTTCACGCAAGGGGACATGAATGTAGCTGAGGAGGACACTGGGGTGCAGGGGTGTAAAATAGATAGTATTGCAGTTGATACGGGGGATGTGCTGGATATTCTAGAGGGTTTGAAAATAGATAAGTCCCCTGGTCCGGATGGGATTTACCCTAGGATTCTCTGGGAGGCAAGAGAGGTGATTGCGGAGCCTCTGGCTCTGATCTTCAGGTCGTCGTTGGTCTCTGGTATAGTACTGGAAGATTGGAGGACAGCAAATGTTGTCCCATTGTTTAAGAAGGGGAGCAGAGACTTCCCTGGGAATTATAGACCGGTGAGTCTTACTTCTGTGGTGGGTAAGGTTTTGGAAAGGATTATTAGAGACAGGATTTATAGTTATTTGGAGAGTAATGAATTGATTAGAGACAGTCAGCATGGTTTTGTAGCGGGTAGGTCGTGCCTTACTAACCTTATCGAGTTCTTTGAGAAAGTGACCAAAGAGGTGGATAGGGGTAAGGCAGTTGACGTGGTGTATATGGATTTTAGTAAGGCGTTTGATAATGTTCACCATGGTAGGCTTCTGCAGAAAATGCAGATGTATGGGATTGGGGGTGATCTAGGTAATTGGATCAGGAATTGGCTAGCAGATAGGAGACAGAGGGTGGTGGTTGATGGTAAATATTCGTCATGGAGTTCGGTTACGAGTGGTGTGCCTCAGGGATCTGTTTTGGGGCCACTGCTGTTTGTAATTTTTATTAATGATCTGGATGAGGGTATAGTTGGGTGGATTAGTAAGTTTGCTGATGACACCAAAGTCGGAGGTGTGGTAGATTGTGAGGAAGGGTGTCATAGTTTGCAGGGTGACTTAGAAAGGTTGCAGAGCTGGGCCGCGAGGTGGCGGATGGAGTTTAATGTGGAGAAGTGTGAGGTAATTCATTTCGGTAGGAATAACAGATGTGTTGAGTATAGGACTAACGGGAGGACTTTGAATAGTGTGGAGGAGCAGAGGGATCTAGGTGTATGTGTACATAGATCCCTGAAAGTTGGGAATCAAGTAGATAAGGTTGTTAAGAAGGCATACGGTGTCTTGGCGTTTATTGGTAGGGGGATTGAATTTAGGAGTCGCAGCGTCATGATGCAACTGTACACAACTCTGGTGCGGCCGCACTTGGAGTATTGTGTGCAGTTCTGGTCCCCACATTATAGGAAGGATGTGAAGGCTTTGGAGAGGGTGCAGAGGAGGTTTACCAGGATGTTGCCTGGTATGGAGGGGAGATCCTATGAGGAGAGACTGAGAGATTTGGGGTTGTTTTCGCTGGAAAGAAGGCGGCTAAGAGGGGACCTTATTGAAACATATAAGATGATTAGAGGTTTAGACAGGGTGGATAGTGATAGCCTTTTTCCTAGGATGGAGAAAGCTAGCACGAGGGGGCACGGCTTTAAATTAAGGGGGGGTAGTTATAGGACTGATGTCAGGGGTAGGTTCTTTACCCAGAGGGTGGTGAGGGACTGGAATGCCCTGCCAGCTGCATTTGTAAATGCGCCTAGTTTGGGGGCGTTTAAGAGATCTGTGGATAGGTTTATGGACAAAATGGGATTGGTTTAGATTAGTGGGTTAGTGTTGTTTTTTTTAAAAGCTGGTCGGCGCAACATCGTGGGCCGAAGGGCCTGTTCTGCGCTGTAATGTTCTATGTTCTATGGTCCATGTTTCTGGACTCCCCCATCATCAAAAACATGGAAACATACAAGATAGGAGCAGGAAGAGGCCAGTCAGCCCTTCGAGCCTACTCCACCATTCATTGTGATCATGGCTGATCATCCAACTCAAAAGCCTAATCCTGCTTTTTCCCCATAACCTTTGATCCCATTCGCCCCAAGTGCTATAGCCAGACGCCTCTTGAATACATTCAATGTTTTGGCATCAACTACTTCCTGTGGTAATGAATTCCACAGGCTCACCACTCTTTGGGTGAAGAAATGTCTCCTCACCTCCGTCCTAAATGGTCTATCCAGAATCCTCAGATTGTGACCCCTGGTTCTGGTCTCCCCCACCATCAGGAACATCCTCCCTGCATCTACCCTGTCTAGTCCTGTTAGAATTTTATAAGTCTCTTTGAGATCCCCCTTCATTCATCTGAAGTCCAGCGAAAACAATCCTAACCTGGTCAATCTCTCCTCATACATTAGTCCCACCATCCCCGGAGTCAGCCTGGTAAACCTTTGTTGCACTCCCTCTGAAAGCAAGAACATTCTTCTTCAGAAAAGGAGATCAAAACTGCACACAATACTCTAGGTGTGGCCTCACCAAGGCCCTGTATAATTGTAACAACACATCCCTGCTCCTGTACTCAACACCTTTCGCAATGAAGGCCAACATGCCATTTGCCTTCTTTACCACCTGCTGCACCTGCATACTTACCTTCAGTGACTGGTGCACAAGGACACCCAGGTCCTGCTGAATACTCTCCCAATTTACATCTGTCTTGCATCTAACTGTCTAGTCCTGTTAGAATTTTATAGGTTTCTCTGCGATTTTCCCCCCTCATTCCTCTAAACTGACTCAACCTCTCCTGTAGGTCAGTCTTGCCATCCCAGCATCAGTCTGGACATTCAGCATTCAACAGTACTTTATCTAGGAGTAAATATTTGGTTTAGGACAGCCAGAACTGTGACTTCACGTGGACAACTCCTTCAAAATGTAAACTAAAAAGTTGTAATCACTCTAGGAAAATTATCCAGCAACTGCCCAACAATAAATCATTCTACAAAACCCTGCACATGTAATGAATTCTTGTGACTGTTGTTATATAATGACACAGTTACCTTTTTTAAGCAGCAAATTTGCACAGTAAGTGATAAATGCTCTTCTTATGTTCTTACGTTATGTTCTTATAAATGGAGCAATTCATTAATTCAGGATTAATCTCAGGGTAACTCCCTGCTTTTAAGCAGCCTTAAATACTATTCTGAAGCAGACAGATGGGACCTTGATTTACGATCCCATTGAAGGCAAAGCAAGGGGCCCCGATAATGTTTTCCACTCATCTCTGAGGCAGAAGCTTTGAGCTCAAGTCCAATGCCAAATACCTGACTCAAAATCTCGCTGTTAGCTCAGTACTGAGAGGGCATTTCAGGCCCTATTGAAAAAGATAGATAGATACGTAGAGAGGTAGAACAGTACAGCACAGTACAGGCCCTTCAGCCCTCAATGCTGTGCCGAGCTATGTCCAAACAAAGATCAAGCTATCCCACTCCCTGTCATTCTGGAGTGCTCCATGTGCCTATCCGATAAACGCTTGAAAGTTCCTAAAGTGTCCGACGACTCCATCACAGCAGTCAGTGTATTCCACAACCCAACCAATCTCTGAGTAAAGAATCTACCTCAGACATCCCTCCTATATCTCCCACCATGAACCTTATAGTTATGCCCACTAGTAACAGCTACATCCACCCGACAAAATAGTCTCTGCACGTCCCCTCTATCTATCCCCTCATCATCTTATAAACCTTCATTAAGTCGCCTCTCATCCTCCTCTGCTCCAAAGAGAAAAGCCCCAGCTCCCCCAACCTTTCCTCATAAGATCTACCCTCCAAACCAGGCCGCATCCTGGTAAATCTCCTCTGCACTCTCTCCAATGCTTCCACATCCTTCTCATAGTGAGGTGACCAGAACTGAACACAATATTCCAAATGTGGTCTCAACAACGTCCGGTATAGTTGCAGTATAACCCCACGGCTCTTAAACTCAAATCCCCTGTTAATAAACACTAACCCACTATAAGCCTTCTTCATGGCTCTATCCACTTGAGTGGCAACCTTCAAAGATCAGTGGATATGAACCCCAAGATCTCTCTGTTCCGCCACATTCCTCAGAACCCTGCCATTGTCCCCGTAATCCGCATTCAAGTTTGTCCTACCAAAATAAATCACCTTGCACTTATCAGGGTTAAACTCCATCTGCCACTTTTCAGCCCAGCTCTGCATCCTATCAATGTGTCTTTGCATCCTGCAAGAGCCCTCCACCTCATCCACCAATCCTGGTGCCATCAGCAAATTTACTGACCCACCCTTCAGCCCCCTCTTCCAAGTCACTGATAAAAATCACAAACAGCAGAGGACCCAGCACTGACCCCTGTGGTATACAGCTGATAACTGGCCTCCAGTCTGAAAATTTTCCTTCCACCACACCCTCTGTCTTCTATGAGACAGCCAGTTATTTATCGGCCAAATTTCCTTCTATCCCACACCTCCTTACCTTCTTCATGAGCCTACCAAAGAACAAAGAACAACACAGCACGGGAAACAGGCCCTTCGGCCCAACGAGCCCGTGCCGCCGTCCCACTGTCTCAGTGACCTATTCATGATTGGGGAACCTTATCATGTGTATTGTCTCCAGACAGTACAGTAAGTGAGGTTTTGCAAACCCAGGCAAGTCACGGGGGTTACAGATAGTGCGACATGAACCCAAGATCCCTGTTGAGACCGTCCTCATGTGTGCGGAACTTGGCTATCAGTCTCTGTTCAGCGACTCTGCGCTGTCGTGTGTCATGAAGGTCACGGGCATTCAGCCTCTGACCTTCGGGTAAGCATTCTCCAAGGCGGCCTTCACGACACACGACAGTGCAGAGTCGCTGAACAGAGACTGATAGCCAAGTTCCGCACACATGAGGACGGTCTCAACAGGGATCTTGGGTTCATGTCGCACTATCTGTAACCCCCGTGACTTGCCTGGGTTTGCAAAACCTCACTTACTGTACTGTCTGGAGACAATACACATCTCTGTAAACTGTGATCAGTGCTCCTTCCACTCACATTGTCAGCCACTTTAGGACTTGAACAGCAGGTTAGGTGTAAGGATTCGCATTCTAATCAGTAATCTCTAAACTGTCTGTGCTTTATATGCTCTGTCTGAGGCCAGAACTCTCCATTCACCTGACGAAGAGGGAAGCCTCAAAAGCTTGTGAGTCTATTATCAAATAAATCGGTTGGACTAAAACCTGGTGTTGTCAGACTTTTTACTGTGTTTACGCCAGTCCAACGCCGGCATACCCACATCATCTCCAGTCTACCCATGGAAGTGAAGTTCCTTAGCCATTATTGCAAATCATCCTTTACTGTAATGCCTTCACATCCTCCCTAAGTGCAGTAGTACAGATCCACCATCTGTGCTGGGAATAGCATTTAGCATCAGGCAGGTTATGATTATGTTCATTTGAAAGAAAAACATCTGATCAAAAGCTTTCTTGGCAACTTGTGAAATCATTTGCTAGCTTTTGGGAGGCTAAAAATGTGGCAAAAAATGACAGGTCACAGAAAATAACCAGTAATTACTCCATGCGAGAAAACGATTCCAAACGGCTACTTTGTTCAAATGTAAACAATTTCTGTTTTCTGAACTCTACAATTGCCCTAATATAAAAATATCCCAAAGCTGTAATTACACAGTCAGCCTCATTAACTCAATGTAATAATCTGTCCCTGGAGCAGATAAAGAAAGCTCCAGCTCCCAGCTGAAACTCTACAGGCTGCTGACTGTGCCTCCAGCCTAGACTCCTGTACATGGCAAAGCACATTCAGCATAAGAACATAAGAAATAGGAGCAGGAGTAGGCCACCTAGCCCTTCGAGCCTGCCCCACCATTCAATAAGATCATGGCTGATCTGAAGTGGATCAGTTCCACTTTCCCGCTTTCTCCCCATAACCCTTAATTCCCTTGTCTATCAGAAACCTATATACCTGTGACTTAAATAGTGAGGTAGCCTCCACCACTTCAACGGGCAGAGAATTCCAGAGATTCACCACCCTTTGAGTGAAGAAGTTCCTCCTCAACTCTGATCTAAACTGCCTCCCACTTATCTTGAGGCTGTGCCCTCTAGTCCTGCTATCCTTTCTAAGCGGGAAGAATCTCTCTACCCCACCCGCTTCATTATCTTATACGTCTCTATAAGATCCCCCCTCATCCTTCTAAACTCCATATGAGTACAGACCCAGTCTTTTTAGTCTCTCCTCATAGTCCAACCCCTCATCTCCGGTATCAGCCTAGTGAACGTCCTCTGCACTCCCTCCAAGGCCAATATATCCTTCCGCAAGTGCGGCGACCAAAACTGCACACAGTACTCCAGCTGCGGCCTCACCACTACCCTGTATAGTTGCAGCAAGATCTCCCTACTTTTATATTCTATCCCCCTCACTATAAAGGCCAGCATTCCATTCGCCTTCTTGATCACCTGCTGTACCTGCAGACTGGGTTTTTGTGACTCGTGCACAAGGACCCCCAGGTCCCTCTGCACCATAGCATGCTGCAGCTTTTCGCCCTTTAAATAGGAATCCCTCCTACTATTATTTCTGCCAAAGTGGATAACCTCACACTTGCTAACATTATACTCCATTTGCCAAGTCCTCGCCCACTCGCTCAGCCTATCCAGATCCCTCTGCAGACTTTCCACACCCCCCACGCAATTTGCTTTTCCACTCAACTTCGTGTCATCAGCAAATTTCGTCACTCTACACTCAGCCCCCTCCTCCAGATCATCTGTATAAATGGTAAATAGCTGAGGCCCCAGCACCAATGCCGGTGGCACTCCACTAGTCACCAACCTCCAATCAGAATAGCATCCATTGATAACAACTCTCTGTGTCCTATTAGACAACCAATCCTCTATCCACGCTAACACCTTATCCCCAACTCCGTGCACCCTAACCTTCTGTAGCAACCTTTTATGAGGCACCTTATCAAACGCCTTTTGGAAATCTAAAAAAACCACATCCACCGGTTCCCCTCTGTCTACCGCACTAGTCACATCCTCATAGAAATCCAATAAATTCATCAAACACCACTTCCCCTTAACGAATCCGTGCTGCGTCTGCTGGATCAAACCATTCTTTTCTCGGTGCCTCGCTATTTCTTCTTTGATGACGGATTCAAGCATTTTTCCAACTACAGACGTTAAACTAACCGGCCTATAATTCTCTGCCTTTTGTCTGCTACCTTTTTTAAACAGTGGCGTAACAGCAATATGACTTCACCTAAGGTTGGTCAAGGTTTTCACTTTGTAAATCTTCGAAACATAGAAGTTTACATTATGAAAGGAGGCCATTCAGCCAATTGTATCTATACTGGTCAAAATAGAGCTGTCCACTTTAATCCCAATTACAGCTCTTGGTCCAAAGCCCTACTGGTGCATATTCAAGTGCTTCTTAAATATGATGAGTGTTTCCGCCTTTATCATTCTTTCAGGCGAAGAGTTCCAGATTGCCAACCCCTCTGGAGGAAAGTATTCTCAACTCCCCTCTGCTTCTTCTGGCAAGTATTTTAAATCTATGCCCCCTAGTTATCGAGGCCCCTCTGCTTCCTCTGTGTCAAAGTGTATTAGCATGGCCCTTTAAGAGGATCACATGATCAATGGCGAGTCTATGGATCATCACAGCGGGAAGCTGAGCTAATTGGCAGAAGAGTCTACGCTACGGGTCGAGAAGGGAGTCACATTGGTAATCTAGTCTGATCTATAATTCTTCTGTTGGCAATAAAGCCTATTGTAAAACCACACCAAATCGTCTTCCATCTATTAAAGGCAAATTACTGCAGATGCTGGAATCAGAAACCAAAAGAGAAAATGCTGGAAAATCTCAACAGGTCTGGCAGCATCCGTAAGGAGGGATCTTTATGTGGGGGTCCCGCAATCATTTTGTAAAGGTCCTGCAATCATTATGCAGGAGGGTCCCTTGATCAGTATGCAGGGGGGTCCCTCGACCATTATGTGGGGGTCCCTCGATCATTATGTGGGAGACCCCTGGTCATTATGTGGGGGTCTCTCGATCATTATGTGGGGTCCCTCGATCATTATGTGGGGTCCCTCGATCATTACGCAGGGGGGTCCCTCGATCACTATGCGAGACTCCCTCGATCATTATGTGGGACTCCCTCGATCACTACGTAGGAGTCATTATGTTGAAATACAATTTTCAAATTGCAATCCATGAGCCTGGGGAGACAGCCTCAGGTTTCGTGGCAAGACTTAGAGGGCTGGCTGAACAGTGCAAATTCAGCTTAGCATTAACGGAAATGTTAAGGGACAGAACGGAACGTAGTATAAACAGTTTAATAATACAAAAGAAGTTAGAGGCAGAGACCAAAATCACTTTAGAAAAAGTTGTGGTGCTGGCCCAGCAATTGAATGCAAAGCAGGGCTTATTGGAGCTGTGAGGTTTGCACAAACGAGGTGAATGGTTTGTGGTGGAAAATGATTGTGGTGCAAAAGAGCCCAGGAGTGGGTGTGACAGTGCCGAATAGAAGAGGTGGAACAGTGAGGGCTGAAGGGTGTTTTCAACATGGGAGAGAATACTCCCAAGAAGTCTGCTGATGTAAAAACTATGTTTGCTTCAAGTGTAGTAAGAAAGGCCACTTAAAGACCCAGTGCAGACTAAAGCAATCGGTACAGTCAAAGAACAAAGGACAAAGAAAATTACAGCTTAGAAACAGGCCCTTCGGCCCTCCAAGGCTGCACCGACCTGGCTGAACTAAAACCCCCTACCCTTCCAGAGAGGCCATATCCCTCTATTCCCATCCTATTCATGTATTTGTCAAGATGCCCCTTAAAAGTCACTACCATGTCCGCTTCCACTACCTCCCCCGGCAATGAGTTCCAGGCACCCACCACAAAAGGTAGCAGACAAAAGGCAGGGAATTGTAGGCCAGTTAGTTTAATGTCTGTATTTGGAAAAATGCTTGAATCCGTCATCAAAGAAGAAATAGCGAGGCACCTAGAAAAGAATGGTTTGATCCAGCAGACGCAGCACGGATTCGTTAAGGGGAAGTGGTGTTTGATGAATTTATTGGATTTCTATGAGGATGTGACTAGTGCGGTAGACAGAGGGGAACCGGTGGATGTGGTGTTTTTAGATTTTCAAAAGGCGTTTGATAAGATGCCTCATAAAAGGTTGCTACAGAAGGTAAGGGTGCACGGAGTTGGGGGTAAGGTGTTAGCGTGGATAGAGGATTGATTGTCTAATAGGAAGCAGAGAGTTCGTATCAACGGGTGCTATTCTGATTGGCGGTTGGTGACTAGTGGAGTGCTGCAGGAATCGGTGCTGGGGCCTCAGCTATTTACCATTTATATAGATGATCTGGAGGACGGGGCTGAGTGTAGGGTGACGAAATTTGTTGTTGACACGAAGATGAGTGGAAAAGCAAATTGCGTGGAGGGTGTGGAAAGTCTGCAGAGGGATCTGGAATGGCTAAGCGAGTGGGCGAGGACCTGGCAGATGGAGTATAATGTTAGCAAGTGTGAGGTTATCCACTTTGGCAGAAATAATAGTAGGAGGGATTACTATTTGAAGGGCGAACAGCTGCAGCATGCTACAGTGCAGAGGGACCTGGGGGTCCTTGTGCACGAGTCGCAAAAACCCAGCCTGCAGGTGCAGCAGGTGATCAAGAAGGATGGAATGCTGGCCTTTATTAGTGGGGGATAGAGTATAAAAGTAGGGAGATCTTGCTGCAACTGTACAGGGTAGTGGTGAGGCCACAGCTGGAGTACTGTGTGCAGTTTTGGTTGCCGCACTTGCGGAAGGATATATTGGCCTTGGAGGGAGTGCAGAGGAGGTTCACTAGGCTGATACCGGAGATGAGGGAGTTGGACTATGAAGAGAGACTAAATAGACTGGGTCTGCACTCGTTGGAGTTTAGAAGGATGAGGGGGGATCTTAGAACATAGAACATAGAACACTACAGCACAAACAGGCCCTTCGGCCCACGAGTTGCGCCGATCACATCAACACCTATCTATAACCCCCAATCCCATAAAACCCCATATACTCATCCAGAAGTCTTTTAAAAGACCCCAGCGAGTTCGCCTCCACCACCGACGGCAGCTGATTCCACTCACTCACCACCCTCTGAGTGAAAAACTTACCCCTAACATCACTTCTGTACTTTCCTCCCTGCACCTTAAATCTGTGTCCTCTCGTAGCGACCATTTCAACCCGGGGAAATAGCCTCTGAGAATCCACCCTATCCATTCCTCTCAACATTTTATAAACCTCTATCAGGTCGCCTCTCAACCTTCGTCTTTCCAGGGAAAAGAGACCCAGCTCCCTCAACCTAACTTCATAAGGCATGCCTCCCAGTCCAGGCAACATCCTTGTATATCTCCTCTGTACCCTTTCAATAGCTTCTACGTCTTTCCTATAGTGAGGCGACCAGAACTGCGCACAGTACTCCAAATGAGGCCTGACAAGGGTCTTATAAAGTTGCAGCATTACCTCCCGACTCCTAAACTCAATCCCTCGATTAATGAAGGCCAGTACACCATACGCCTTCTTGACCACCACTTCCACCTGCGAGGCCGATTTAAGAGTCCTGTGGAGGATATTAAATGTCTCTATCTTATAGAGACATTTAAGATAATGAAAGGGATGGATAGGATAGAGGTAGAGAGATTCTTCCCGCTTAGAAAGGATAGCAGGACTCGAGGGCACAGCCTCAAGATAAGTGGGGGGGGGCGCAGTTTAGATCGGAGTTGAGGAGGAACTTCTTCACTCAAAGGGTGGTGAGTCTCTGGAATTCTCTGCCTGTTGAAGTGGTGGAGGCTGCCTCGCTAAATATATTTAAGTCACGGGTATATAGGTTTTTGATAGACAAGGGAATTAAGGGTTATGGGGAGAAAGCGGGAAAGTGGAACTGATCCACTTCAGATCAGCCATGATCTTATTAAATGGTGGGGCAGGCTCGAAGGGCTAGATGGCCTACTCCTGCTCCTATTTCTTATGTTCTTACTCTCTCTGTATAAAGCCTGTACAATCCTCCAAATGAGCTGTATCCATCGTTCCCATTCCGAAACCTCATTAGATTGTAAGCATTTGTAGGTATTACAAATTAACTGTCGATAGAGGAGCACAGAAAGATAGGTACTCCACACCCAGAATTGAAGATCTCGATGCTAAACTAGCAGGAAATTGAAAGTGTACTAAATTGGATCTTAGCCGTACCTATCAGCAGCTAGAGTTGGATGCAAGTGTTTGTACCCATATACCAGGTTGCCTTTTGGTAGCTGACCAGCCTATGCCATTGTCCAGCTTAAAATGGAAAGTCTCTTGCAAGACATCCCCAATGTGAAGGGCTCGGAGGAAGTATTGAAATGGTCTGGGCTGAAACAGGAGAAATGTACATTTCAACCAGAAGCAGTTATCTGCTTAGGATTCAGGCTCAATTCAAAAGGTCTACATCATTTGGAGGAAAAGGTAAAAGCCATCAAGAATGTTCCACAGCCAAAAGACATATCTGAGCTGGGGATGGTAAACTGCTATCACAGATTTTTAAAAATATTTCTACCATTTTAACCCTACCTACGTAGGGCAGCACAGTGGTACAGTGGTTAGTACTGCTGCCTCACAGCGCCAGGGACCTGGGTTCGATACCTGGCATGAGTCACTGTCTGTGTGGAGTTTGCACGTTTTCCCCACATCTGTATGGGCTTCCTCCGGGTGCTCCGGTTTCCTCCCATAGTCCAAAGATTAGGTTGATTGCCCTAGTGTTTGGGGAATTAGCAAGGTAAATGTGTGGGGTTACAGGAATAGGGCCTAGTTGGGATTATGGTCACTGTGGACACAATGGGCCGAATGGCCTCCTTCTGCATTGTAGGGATTCTATGATTCAACCTCACCAACTGTTAAACTATGAAGCTGGGCTAGCGCTTAATATAAAAAAGGATAGCGAGAGTTTTTACAAATATATAAAAAGGAAGAGGCTGGCTAGGGTGAACGTTGGACCCTTAGAGGATGAGAAGGGGGACTTAGTGGTAGGGGATGGGGATATGGCTGAGGCCCTGAATAACTTTTTTGTTTCGGTCTTCATGGAGGAGGACGTGAATAATTTGCCGGGTGTTAGCGATGGAAAGGTGGTAGGACTGGAGGATCTTAATGACATTACTGTTACTAGAGAGGCGGTGCTCGACAGACTGGAGGGGCTGATTGTGGACAAGTCGCCAGGACCGGATGGAATGCATCCGAGGGTCCTGAAAGAAATGGCGGAGGTGATAGTGGATGCCTTGGTGGTTATTTTCCAGACGTCGCTGGATTCCGGGGAAGTGCCGGAAGATTGGAAAGCGGCTAATGTTACGCCGTTGTTTAAGAAGGGTGCCAGGCAAAAGGCAGGGAATTATAGGCCTGTTAGTTTAACGTCTGTTGTAGGTAAAATGTTAGAATCCGTCATCAAGGAGGAAATAGCGAGGCATCTTGAGGGGAATTGCTTGATAGAGCAGACGCAGCACAGTTTCGTTAAGGGGAAGTCGTGTCTGACAAATTTACTGGAGTTCTATGAGGATGTGTCTAGGGCGGTGGATAGAGGAGAGCCGGTGGATGTGGTCTTTCTTGATTTTCAGAAGGCGTTTGACAAGGTACCTCACAAGAGGTTATTGCAGAAGGTAAGGGGGCATGGAGTTGGGGGTAGGGTGTTAGCGTGGATAGAGGATTGGTTGTCAAATAGGAGGCAGAGAGTGGGGGTCAATGGGTGCTATTCGGATTGGCGGTTGGTGACTAGTGGGGTGCCCCAGGGGTCGGTGCTGGGGCCTCAGCTATTTACTATTTATATAGATGATCTGGAGGAGGGAACCGAGTGTATGGTGTCGAAATTTGCTGATGACACCAAGATTGGGGGAACGGCAAATTGCGCGGAGGGTGTGGAGAGTCTACAGAAGGATCTAGATAGGCTGGGCGAATGGGCCAGGAACCGGCAAATGGAATTTAATGTTGGCAAGTGCGAGGTGGTCCACATTGGTAGGAATAATGGTAGGAAGGATTATTACTTACGTGGCGAAAAACTGCAGCAGGCGATGGTGCAGAGGGACCTCGGGGTCCTTGTGCATGAGTCGCAAAAACCCAGCTTGCAGGTGCAGCAGGTGGTCAGGAAGGCAAATGGGATGCTGGCCTTCATAGCGAGGGGGATTGAATATAAAAGTAGGGAGGTCTTGCTGCGGCTACATAGGGCATTGGTGAGGCCGCAGCTGGAGTACTGTGTGCAGTTTTGGGCGTCGTACTTATGCAAGGATATTTTGGCCTTGGAGGGAGTGCAGACGAGGTTTACTAGGCTGATACCGGAGTTGAGGGGGTTGGGCTATGAGGAGAGGCTGAATAAACTAGGCTTGTACTCGTTAGAGTTTAGAAGAATGAGGGGAGATCTCATTGAGACATATAAGATGATGAATGGGATGGATAGGATAGAGGTAGAGAGACTCTTCCCACTCAGAAAGGACAGTAGGACTAGGGGGCACAGCCTCAAGATAAAGGGGGGGCGGTTTAGAACGCAGTTGAGGAAGAACTTCTTCACTCAAAGGGTGGTGAATCTCTGGAATTCTCTGCCCGTTGAAGTGGTGGAGGCTACCTCGCTAAATATTTTTAAGACGCGGGTTGATGGGTTTTTGATAAGAGAGGGGATTAAGGGTTATGGGGAGAGGGTGGGAATGTGGAACGGAGCCACGACAGATCAGCCATGATCTTATTGAATGGTGGGGCAGGCTCGAAGGGCTAGATGGCCTACTCCTGCTCCTATTTCTTATGTTCTAAAACAAAACACCAAAGGTAGAAATGGGGAGAAGAGCAGAAGTTAAACAGGCTCCACAATCATTGCCTTGTTGGTGCATTCTGATCCAAAGAAACCCTGCAATGCCTGTGGGGCTGGGGCTGTTTTGTCCCACAAGATGCCTGATAATGCAGAAAAGTCCACTGCCTTTGCTTCAAGAACATTATCCAACACAGATGTACTCCCAAATTGACAAGAAAAGTTTGGCTGATATCTACATAGTCCAAAAGTTCCATTAGAATATTTATGGCTAACATTTTACAATAGACTCAGACCAGAAGTCAATGTTAGGTCTATTCATAGAAGATAAGCTGGTGTCACCAACTGCCTCTGCAAAGGGTGCAGAGATGGGTTCTTTTGTTAGCAGCTTACAGTTGTATGTTTCAGTAGCACCCTGAAACACAGATATCACAGACCGTTGCCACAAACAGTAGCATCACCACAGATTCCTCAAGAAGTTATACCTGTTCTATATTTGATACAGTAAAAAGTCTGACAACACCAGGTTTTAGTCCAACCGATTTATTTGATAGTAAACGCACAAGCTTTCGGGTTAGTCCCTTCGTCAGGTGAATGGAGAGTTCTGGCCTCAGACAGAGCATATAAAGCACAGACAGTTTACAGATTGCTGATTAGAATGCGAATCTTTACACCTAACCTGCTGTTCAAGTCTTGAAGTGGCCGACAATGTGAGTGGAAGGAGCACTGATCACTGTTTACAGAGATGTGTATTGTCTCCAGACAGTACAGTAAGTGAGGTTTTGCAAACCCAGGCAAGTGTTGGGGGTTACAGATAGTGCGACATGAACCCAAGATCCTTGTTGAGACCGTCCTCATGTGTGTGGAACTTGGCTATCAGTCTCTGTTCAGCGACTCTGCGCTGTCGTGTGTCGTGAAGGCCGCCTTGGAGAATGCTTACCCGAAGGTCAGAGGCTGAATGCCCGTGACCACTGAACTCCTTCCACTCACATTGTCGGCCACTTCAAGACTTGAACAGCAGGTTAGGTGTAAAGATTCGCATTCTAATCAGCAATCTGTAAACTGTCTGTGCTTTATTTGCTCTGTCTGAGGCCAGAACTCTCCATTCACCTGACGAAGGGACTAACCCGAAAACTTGTGCGTTTACTATCAAATAAATCGGTTGGACTAAAACCTGGTGTTGTCAGACTTTTTACTGTGTTTACCCCAGTCCAATGCCGGCACATCCACATCATGACTATATTTGATAGACACTTTGTCAGTCTCGGCAAAATACAAAGTTGTTGGGACTCTGTATTGGTGACGGTGAAGCAGCTGGCCATGCAAGCATGGCAATTTGTTAAGTCTGGGTTGTTAAAACCCTACCAAAGTAGAAGGTCGGAATTAATCTGTGAAGACCGGGCATTACTTTGTGGGGGGAGAAGGAGGAATGGCCAGGCCTACCAAGCGTGAGGCTACACATAGATTTTATTGGGATAATTATGGGTCACATGTTTCTTTTACTAGCAGATGCACACTCCAAGTGGTTAGATATACAATTGAGAAGTCCACACCAGCTATGGCCACCATTGACGAGTTGATGAAGATATTTGCTATCCATGGCATTCCAGAAGTGGAGGTGTCAGACAGTGGCACATCATTCACCACTGACAAATTCCAAAAATTTCTCGTTCAAATTTCTCAATTTGCCATGTGAAGCTCAATTAAATGTTTGTAGCACCCACTCTGCCAGCCTATTTGATGCGGGGTGGTAAGGTGCCAACTTCACATGACAAATTGAGAAATTTAAACTTGAGAAATTTTTAGAATTCTTCCACCATGAATGACGTGCCTTTGTCTGACACCATCACTTCTGGAATGCCATAGTTTAGGAAGGAGAAACAGTGTGTTTAAAGTGGAAGATGCAGAAATTTCACAGCAGGCCCAGCATGGGTGGCTGGTAAAATAGTGGAGAGAACGAGACCGGTCTCCTACGCCTTGGAGGTACAAGACAGCAGGCTTGGAAAACATGAGGAAGAGAGCAGTAAAGGACAAAGAGGATCCACAGAGGACTCCTGCAGATAGTTCAAGGATATCAGGTCTGGTTCCTGGGATTTTGGTGGAGAATGTGGGACCAGAGTAAATATGGTTGTGGACAGTGAGGAACCTGAAACTGCCAAAGAGCTACTAGATCCTGGATTAATGCGGCTGCCTTTTCGTTTGCCCTGTCTGACCCTTTAAATGCAGATGAACCAATAAACTGAGGCACTCTACAGAGACAGGAAGTCTCCGGACTGTTTGAACCTTTGATGAATTTGCCATAACTTCTCCCTGATACCCTTTGTATGTAAGATCCTGTTGTGTGCCTAACTAATCCTGCTCTTTGTTTCTGCTTTGAATTTGAGGAGGTAAGAATGTAACCATGTGTCCCTCTAATGGGAGTGGTATCTTGAGGGTCATGTGATAAACAAGGATCCTATGGACTGTCCTGGCAGAAAGCTGAGCCAATTGTAAGAGAACGCAGATTGTAGGTTGAGGAGGGTCTCGCAGTTGGAGTCAGGGAGTAAGGCAGGGCAGTTGCATTTGTAGTCTGACCTTGCTGTATATATCTATTTCTGCTGTTGGCAATGAAACCTTTGTGGTAAAGCCATCTCAAGTTGTCCTCAATCTGTTACACAAAGAAAACATACTTAATGCTGAAAGATTATGGAGCTGTAACAGGAGTGACCCATCCTGATACAGAATCAAATGCTGCCTAGGTCAGAGCAAATGGGACCACAGCCACTACACTTAGAAATGCTGATACATTAAAACTGTCAATGGACAGCCTGTAGTTTGTAAGATAGCAACTGCCTGCTACATTAGGCTCTGTCTAATGAGGCCTAAGAACAGGTCAAAACCAAGGAGCTCAGCTGACAGCTGCTAAAGAACAGCATGACTTCCGATGAAATCTCTCTCAATAACTGTAACTTTACATTCAGATGGTGAAGTCAGGAGTGTGTGGTATGATCACAGACCTGGTGTTTGTGAATCAGGCACTGAGTTGCTCGACAGTCTGTTGTGAGTAACCCAGTCACTCACTCCAGAATATTTAACTTTCCACTTATGCAGCAATTATCTGTCACCATCTGTGTGGCTGTGCTTTAAAGTTACACACGAGCTTCTCAGGAGATCAGAAACAAGGATCTTCAACATAATTTAAAGAGGCATGTGCATCGTTCAGGGACACACACAATACTTTTGAGTCGGGATTGTATTCGCTGTATATCTTACTATTTAAATTCAAATCTAGAAGTTGAAAACAAATCTCAAATTGAACAATGTTCAGCAGAGATGGAAAACTTGGGCAGCACGATGCACAGTGGTTAGCACTGCTGCCTTACAGCGCCAGGGACCTGGGGCAGCACGCTGGCACAGTGGTTAGTACTGCTGCCTTACAGCGCCAGGGACCTGGGGCAGCACGCTGGCACAGTGGTTAGTACTGCTGCCTTACGGCGCCAGGGACCCGGGGCAGCACGATGGCACAGTGGTTAGTACTGCTACCTTACAGCGCCAGGGACCCGGGGCAGCACGCTGGCACAGTGGTTAGTACTGCTGCCTTACAGCGCCAGGGACCCGGGGCAGCACGCTGGCACAGTGGTTAGTACTGCTGCCTTAAAGCACCAGGGACCCGGGGCAGCACGATGGCACAGTGGTTAGTACTGCTGCCTTACAGCGCCAGGGACCCGGGGCAGCACACTGGCACAGTGGTTAGTACTGCTGCCTTAAAGCACCAGGGACCCGGGGCAGCACGCTGGCACAGTGGTTAGCACTGCTGCCTTACAGCGCCAGGGACCCGGGGCAGCACGCTGGCACAGTGGTTAGTACTGCTGCCTTACAGCGCCAGGGACCTGGGGCAGCACGCTGGCACAGTGGTTAGTACTGCTGCCTTAAAGCACCAGGGACCCGGGGCAGCACGCTGGCACAGTGGTTAGCACTGCTGCCTTACAGCGCCAGGGACCCGGGGCAGCACGCTGGCACAGTGGTTAGTACTGCTGCCTTAAAGCACCAGGGACCCGGGGCAGCACGCTGGCACAGTGGTTAGTACTGCTGCCTTACAGCGCCAGGGACCCGGGGCAGCACGCTGGCACAGTGGTTAGTACTGCTGCCTTACAGCGCCAGGGACCCGGGGCAGCACGCTGGCACAGTGGTTAGCACTGCTGCCTTACAGCGCCAGGGACCCGGGGCAGCACGCTGGCACAGTGGTTAGTACTGCTGCCTTACAGCGCCAGGGACCCGGGGCAGCACGCTGGCACAGTGGTTAGTACTGCTGCCTTACAGCGCCAGGGACCCGGGGCAGCACACTGGCACAGTGGTTAGTACTGCTGCCTTACAGCGCCAGGGACCCGGGGCAGCACGATGGCACAGTGGTTAGTACTGCTGCCTTACAGCGCCAGGGACCCGGGGCAGCACGCTGGCACAGTGGTTAGTACTGCTGCCTTACAGCGCCAGGGACCCGGGGCAGCACGATGGCACAGTGGTTAGTACTGCTGCCTTACAGCGCCAGGGACCCGGGGCAGCACGCTGGCACAGTGGTTAGTACTGCTGCCTTACAGCGCCAGGGACCCGGGGCAGCACACTGGCACAGTGGTTAGTACTGCTGCCTTACAGCGCCAGGGACCCGGGGCAGCACGCTGGCACAGTGGTTAGTACTGCTGCCTTAAAGCACCAGGGACCCGGGGCAGCACGCTGGCACAGTGGTTAGTACTGCTGCCTTACAGCGCCAGGGACCCGGGGCAGCACGCTGGCACAGTGGTTAGTACTGCTGCCTTACAGCGCCAGGGACCCGGGGCAGCACGCTGGCACAGTGGTTAGTACTGCTACCTTACAGCGCCAGGGACCCGGGGCAGCATGCTGGCACAGTGGTTAGTACTGCTGCCTTACAGCGCCAGGGACCCGGGGCAGCACGATGGCACAGTGGTTAGTACTGCTGCCTTACAGCGCCAGGGACCCGGGGCAGCACGCTGGCACAGTGGTTAGTACTGCTACCTTACAGCGCCAGGGACCCGGGGCAG
Source organism: Carcharhinus amblyrhynchos (assembly GCF_965287045.1). Taxonomy (NCBI): domain Eukaryota; kingdom Metazoa; phylum Chordata; class Chondrichthyes; order Carcharhiniformes; family Carcharhinidae; genus Carcharhinus; species Carcharhinus amblyrhynchos. The sequence continues at coordinate 1,249,736 of NW_027649798.1, forward strand.
CACGCTGGCACAGTGGTTAGTACTGCTGCCTTACAGCGCCAGGGACCCGGGGCAGCACGATGGCACAGTGGTTAGTACTGCTGCCTTACAGCGCCAGGGACCCGGGGCAGCACGATGGCACAGTGGTTAGTACTGCTGCCTTACAGCGCCAGGGACCCGGGGCAGCACGATGGCACAGTGGTTAGTACTGCTGCCTTACAGCGCCAGGGACCCGGGGCAGCACGCTGGCACAGTGGTTAGTACTGCTGCCTTACAGCGCCAGGGACCCGGGGCAGCACGCTGGCACAGTGGTTAGTACTGCTGCCTTACAGCACCAGGGACCCGGGGCAGCACGCTGGCACAGTGGTTAGTACTGCTGCCTTACAGCGCCAGGGACCCGGGGCAGCACGATGGCACAGTGGTTAGTACTGCTGCCTTACAGCGCCAGGGACCCGGGGCAGCACAATGGCACAGTGGTTAGTACTGCTGCCTTAAAGCACCAGGGACCCGGGGCAGCACGATGGCACAGTGGTTAGTACTGCTGCCTTACAGCGCCAGGGACCCGGGGCAGCACGCTGGCACAGTGGTTAGTACTGCTGCCTTAAAGCGCCAGGGACCCGGGGCAGCACGATGGCACAGTGGTTAGTACTGCTGCCTTAAAGCACCCAGGGCAGCATGATGGCACAGTGGTTAGCACTGCTGCCTTACAGCACCCAGGGCAGCACGATGGCACAGTGGTTAGCACTGCTGCCTCACAGCACCCAGGGCAACACAGTGGTACAGTGGTTAGCACTACTGCCAGGGACCTGGGTTCAATTGCTGGCTTGGGTTTATGTGGAGTTTGCACATTGTCCATGTGTCTGCGTGGGTTTCCTCGAGGTGCTCCGGTTTCCTCCCACAGTCTGAAACACATGCTGGTTAGGTGCACTGACCCAAACAGGCACTGGGATGTGGCGACTAGGAGAATTTCACAGTAACTTCATTGCAGTGTTAATGTAAGCCTGACTTGTGGCACTAATGAATAAACTTTAACTATCTAAAAAACAGGGCAGCCTCCAGGGTGCTCACTGCAGGATGCCACAAATAAAAGGTGATAGCATTCTCTATCTCTGGATTGCTTCCATCTGATCACAGATTATCAGATCCAGAATGAAGAAGAAAATGTTCCCAACTCAGTAGGAAAGTTCCTGAGAAGGTAAAGTTCTGGAGTTCTGAATTTCTTTATGCAGAGATTGGACAGAATGCAGGATTCACTACTACATAAGAACACAATAGGAGCAGAGGTGCTGAGCCTGCACCATTATTCAATGTCATCATCACTGATCAATGACTTCCATTCCATTACCCCCACACTTCCCATATCATAGAATTCCTACAGTGCAGAAGGAGGCCATTTCACCCACTGAGCCTGCACCAACAACAATCCCAGCCAGGCCCTATACCCGTAATCCCACATTTTTACCCTGCTAATCCCTTTGACACTAAGTGGCAATTTAACATGGCCAGTCCAACTAACCTACACATCTTTGGATACATCCACTTAACCTATATATCCCTTGATTCCCTGAGACTTCAAAACTCAGTCCATCTCAGCCTTTAATATATTCAATGATGCAGCATCCATCTGGAGTATAGAATTCCAAAGATTCACAACCTTTTGAGTTCAGAAATCTTCCTTGCCTCAGTCCTTGTCTCACGTTCCGATGAGACAAGGGGGTTTTGGTAGGTCGCGGGAACCGTGGTGCACGAAGGCTGTGTTGAACCTAGTCAGGAGGAAAGGGAAGGTGTACAAAAGGTTCAGGGAACTCGGAGAGGTTAAGGATCTTGAGGAGTATAAGGACTGTAGAAAGGAGCTTAAAACGGAAATTAGGAGAGCCAGAAGGGGTCATGAGAAGACCTTGGCGGGTAAGATTAAGGAGAATCCCAAGGCCTTTTATAAATATGTGAAAGGTAAAAGGGTGAGAAGAGAAGGGATAGGACCTATAAAAGGTGAAGGGGGTAAGGGCTGTGTGGAACCAGAAGAAATAGCAGAGGTGCTTAATGAGTACTTTGCCTCAGTATTCACGGTGGAAGCTGATCTGGGAGATTTTGCCACGGATTTGCAGCAGATGGAAAAGATTGAGTTTGTGGATATTAAGGTGGAGGATGTGTTGGAACTTTTGAATTCTATCAAGATTGATAAGTCGCCGGGACCAGATGGGATATACCCCAGGATACTGTGGGAGGCGAGGGAAGTGATTGCAGAGCCCCTGGCAATGATCTTTGCGTCGTCAATGGAGACGGGAGAGGTTCCGGAAGATTGGAGGGTTGCGGATGTAGTCCCTATTTTCAAGAAAGGGAACAGAGATAGCCCGGGAAATTACCGACCGGTGAGTCTGACCTCAGTGGTTGGTAAGCTGATGGAAAGGCTTCTGAGGGACAAGATTTACGACCATTTGGAGAGGTTTGACATGATCAGGAATAGTCAGCATGGATTTGTCAAGGGCAGGTCGTGCCTTACGAGCCTAGTTGAGTTCTTCGATAATGTGACTGAACACATTGACGAAGGAAGTGCTGTGGACGTGGTGTACATGGACTTCAGCAAGGCGTTTGATAAGGTCCCCCATGCAAGACTTCTTGAGGAGGTGAGAGGGCATGGGATCCAAGGGCCTTTGGCCTTGTGGATCAAGAACTGGCTTGCCTGCAGAAGGCAGAGAGTGGTTGTGGATGGGTCTTTTTCTGAATGGAGGTCAGTCACCAGTGGAGTGCCCCAGGGATCTGTTCTAGGACCCTTGCTGTTTGTCATTTTCATAAATGACCTGGATGAGGAAGTGGAAGGATGGGTAAGTAAGTTCGCTGATGACACGAAGGTCGGTGGTGTTGTGGATGGTCTGGAAGGATGGCAAAAGTTGCAGCAGGACATAAATAGGATGCAGGACTGGGCGGAGAAGTGGCAGATGGACTTCAACGCGGATAAATGCGTAGTCGTCCATTTTGGCAGAACCAACGGGATGAACGAGTACACTATCAAGGGCAGGAGTCTTGGTAGTGTTGAGGAGCAGAAGGATCTTGGGGTCCGGGTCCACAGGACTCTTAAATCGGCCTCGCAGGTGGAAGAGGTGGTCAAGAAGGCGTATGGTGCACTGGCCTTCATAAATCGAGGGATTGAGTTTAGGAGTCGGGAGGTAATGCTGCAACTTTATAAGAACCTTGTCAGGCCTCATTTGGAGTACTGTGCGCAGTTCTGGTCGCCTCACTATAGGAAGGACGTAGAAGCTATTGAAAGGGTACAGAGGAGATTTACAAGGATGTTGCCTGGACTGGGAGGCATGCCTTATGAAGTTAGGTTGAGGGAACTGGGTCTCTTTTCCCTGGAGAGACGTAGGTTGAGAGGCAACCTGATAGAGGTTTATAAAATGTTGAGAGGAATAGATAGGGTGGATTCTCAGAGGCTATTTCCCCGGGTTGAAATGGTCGCTACGAAAGGACACAGGTTTAAGGTGCGGGGAGGAAAGTACAGAAGTGATGTTAGGGGTAAGTTTTTCACTCAGAGGGTGGTGAGTGAATGGAATCGGCTGCCGTCAGTGGTGGTGGAGGCGAACTCGCTGGGGTCTTTTAAAAGACTTCTGGATGAGTATATGGGGTTTTATGGGATTGGGGGTTATAGATAGGTGTTGATGTGATCGGCGCAACTCGTGGGCCGAAGGGCCTGTTTGTGCTGTAGTGTTCTATGTTCTATGTTCTAAATAATTAACTTCTGTCCCTGAGATGGTGTCCCCATTCTGATGCCCCAGCCAGTGGTGAGAATCTCCCACTACACCCTGTCAAGCCCCTTCATAATGTTTCAATGAGATCACCTCTCATTCTTCTAAACTCCAGACAGCATCACAGAATTACAGAATAGTTACAGCATGGAGAGGCCAATGACCCACTGCATTTGTGCTGGCTCTCTGAAGGAGCAATTCAATATGGGCCATTTCCCTGCCTTCTTCCCGTAGCCCAGCACATTCTTTCTTTCAGATAATAATCCAAGTCCCTCTCAATTAACACCCTCCCCTTAGGACAGGCTTCATCTTTATCCATTAATATCTTAAACCAGACAGAGTTGTGGTCACTGTTAGCCACATGCTCTCCTACTTCAACGTCAACCACCTGCCCAGGCTCATTCCCCAGAACCAAGTCCAGTATAGCCCCCTCTCTGGTCTAAATGCTTTTTAAAACCCAGCTTGCAGGTGCAGCAGGTGGTCAGGAAGGCGAATGGGATGCTGGCCTTCATAGCGAGGGGGATTGAATATAAAAGTAGGGAGGTCTTGCTGCAGCTGTATAGGGCATTGGTGAGGCCGCAGCTGGAGTACTGTGTGCAGTTTTGGGCGCCGCACCTGCGCAAGGATATTTTGGCCCTGGAGGGAGTGCAGAGGAGGTTTACTAGGCTGATACCGGAGTTGAGGGGGTTGAGCTATGAGGAGAGGCTGAATAAACTAGGCTTGTACTCGCTAGAGTTTAGAAGAATGAGGGGAGATCTCATTGAGACATATAAGATGATGAATGGGATGGATAGGATAGAGGTGGAGAGACTCTTCCCGCTCAAAAAAGACAGTAGGACTAGGGGGCACAGCCTCAAGATAAAGGGGAGGCGGTTTGGAACGGAGTTGAGGAGGAACTTCTTCACTCAAAGGGTGGTGAATCTCTGGAACTCTCTGCCCGTTGAAGTGGTGGAGGCTGCCTCGCTAAATATTTTTAAGAAGCGGGTTGATGGGTTCTTGATAAGAGAGGGGATTAAGGGTTATGGGGAGAGGGCGGGAATGTGGAACTGAGCAGCGACAGATCAGCCATGATCTTATTGAATGGCGGGGCAGGCTCGAAGGGCTGGATGGCCTACTCCTGCTCCTATTTCTTATGTTCTTATGTTCTTATGTTCTTAAAAGACAAAATTGTACCCGCCTCTACTACTACCCTGGCAGCTCGTTACACACACTCACCACCCTCTGCGTGAAAAAATTGCCCCTCTGGACACTTTTGTATCTCTCCCCTCTCACTTTAAACCTATGTCCTCTAGTTTTACACCCTCCTACCTTTGGGAAAAGATATTGACTATCTGATCTGTGCCCCTTATTATTTTATAGACCTCTATAAGATCACCCTTCAGCCTTCTACGCTCCGGAGAAAAAAGTCCCAGTCTATCCAGCTTCTCCTTATAACTCAAGCCATCAAGTCCCCGTAGCATCCTCTTAAATCACTTCTGCACTCTTTCTAGTTTAATAATATCCTTTCTATAATAGGGTGACCAGAATTGTACACAGTATTCCAAGTGTGGCCTTACCAATGTCTTGTACAACTTCAACAAGACATCCCAACTCCTGTATTCAATGTTCTGACCAATGAAACCAAGCATGCCGAATGCCTTCTTCACCACTCTGTCCACCTGTGATTCCACTTTCAAAGAGCTATGAACATGTACCCCTAGATCTCTTTGTTCTGCAGTTCTCCCCAACAACCTACCACTAATTGAGTAACTCCTGCCTAGTTTAATCTACCAAAATGCAACACCTCACATTTACCTAAATGAAAATCCATCTGCCATTTGTCAGCCCACTGGCCCAATTGATCAAGATCCCGTTGCAATCAGAGATAACCTTCTTCACTGTCCACTATGCCATCAATCTTGGTGTCATCTCCAAACTTACTAACCATGCCACCCATATTCTCATCCAAATCATTAATATAAATGACAGTTAACAGTGGACCTAGCACTGATCCCTGAGGCAGACTGCTGGTCACAGGCCTCCAGTCTGAAAAACAACACTCTACAACCACCCTCTGGCTTCTGTCAAGAAATTAATTTTGTATCCATTTAGATACCTCACCCTGGATACCGTCAGATTTAACCTTATGCAACAACCTACCATGCGGTACCTTGTCAAAGACCTTGCTAAAGTCCATGTAGACAACATCAACTGCACTGCCCTCATCTACCTTCTTGGTTACCCCTTCAAAAAACTCAATCAAATTTGTGAGACATGATTTTCCACTCACAAAGCCATGCTGAGGGTACCTAATCAGTTCTTATGTCTCTAAGCACCTGTAGATCTTGTGGCCAAACGGGCCATCTAAAATGGTGATTTGTAAAGCACTCTGGGACAATTGGGCAAGAACTGAAATGATAGGCTGCAGTTTAAAGACAGATAAACAGGATACAACCCTGACCAGTGATATGGGTCATCTCCAGGATGAAACGGACTTTATAGTCACACTAACTTGTTTCATCTCCAGGATGAAAGAGACTTTCTGGTCACACTGGGTTGTGTACCAGACATAAGGGCACTGTGAACCTTTATTTAGGAGGGAGGTATGTGACCCATGTGCCTCCAGCACCTACAGACATGGCTGCTGGGGACACACCCAGAGATCGGTGTGGTAGCACCTGATTGGACTCTTATCAATCAGTGGGATCAAGTCCTGATCAATTAATTGACAATGGCCAAAAAGGGGCGTGAAACCCAATGGGGTATAAAGGGTGCTGCGCAACCAGGGATCTCTCTCTCTGACCCCACAAACGAGCCACAACAATGGTGAACATCACCAGCGATGACCAGCACGAGGAGAGCCACCACACTCGAGAAGAAAGGAAGGAAGACCAGAGCCAGAGTGCCAGACCAGACCAAATGACTAAACTCCGCAGGTGACTACTGAGAACAACACGCAGATAAAGGCCAATATCTGCTTGGGTACTGGCCAATCTCGTAAAGGTAAGTCAAGGTCTCGTATTGGACTTTAACTTTAGTATTTTCCTGTAAGATAACTTATTGTTGGTCAGGTGGGTGATTACTGATTGTGTGGGTTTAAATAAATGTTGGTTGTACTAATAAGACGTCTACTCGTAGTTACTTGTCCACCGTATGAGGGTTAAAATGGACTGTACAGCAGGCAACAATCCTGTATCTCAAAATATCTTCCAACAACTTACCCACCACAGATGTGACACTCACTGGCCTGTAGATCCCTGTGTTTTTAAATAGTTTGTTTTGGTAAAAGCTTCCTAGTGGGCTAATTGAATCGTAACTGGAGCAAAACACCTTATGCTCACCATGATGCCAAAAGAAAAAGAAGTTAGTGTCTCGCTCAACACAGATACAAAGGGATGAATGGCCTCCTTCTGGTCTATGAAACTCCATGTTTCTAAGCTTCAGCTGAAATGGTTCAATACAGGCTCAAAGACAGGCAATGTAACTGCTGCTACTGCTTTCCATAGAGTGATTTTTACAGGGTTTTCCTGGGACTTTACACGTTTTTATATAAACGATAGTTAGGTGGGCTGCTGAAGGTGAAATTAGTACAGTGCCATAAAGTAGATAATAGTCAAAAGAGAGTCCAATTTACACTCTTTTAAATTGAAGTTAATGAGAGAGGGAATCAGGAGAGGTGTAAAGCAGATTCCTGCCCCCAAAGCCAAGATGTGGGTATGCCGGCGTTGGACTGGCGTAAACACAGTAAAAAGTCTGACAACACTAGGTTTTAGTCCAACCTATTTATTTGATAATATACTCACAAGCTTTCGGGGTTAGCCCCTTCGTCAGGTGAATGGAGAGTTCTGGCCTCAGACAGAGCGTATAAAGCACAGACAGTTTAGAGATTACTGATTAGAATGCGAATCCTTACACCTAACCTGCTGTTCAAGACCTGAAGTGGCTGATAATGTGAGTGGAAGGAGCACTGATCACAGTTTAAAGAGATGTGTATTGTCTCCAGACAGTATAGTGAGTGAGGTTTTGCAAACCCAGGCATGTCACGGGGGTTACAGATAGTGTGACATGAACCCAAGATCCCTGTTGAGACCGTCCTCATGTGTGCGGAACTTGGCTATTAGTCTCTGTTCAGCGACTCTGCGCTGTCGTGTGTCGTGAAGGCCGCCTTGGAGAATGCTTACCCGAAGGTCAGAGGCTGAATGCCCGTGACCACTGAAGTGTTCGCCAACAGGAAGGGAACAGTCTTGCCTGGTGACTGTCGAGCGATGTTCATTCATCCGTTGTCGTAGCGTCTGCATGGTCTCCCCAATGTACCATGCTTCGGGACATCCTTTCTTGCAATGTATCAGGTAGACAATGTTGGCCGAGTTGCAAGAGTATTTACCACGTACCTGGTGGATGGTATTCTCACGTGTGATGATGGTATCCATGTCGATGATCCGGCATGTCTTGCAGAGGTTGCTGTGGCAGGGTTGTGTGGTATTGTGGTCACTGTTCTCCTGAAGGCTGGGTAGTTTGCTGCGAACAATGGTCTGTTTGAGGTTGTGTGGTTGTCTGAAAGCAAGAAGTGGGGGTATGGGGATAGCCCTGGCGCGATGTTCGTCTTCATCAATGATATGTTGAAGACTCCGGAGAAGATGTCGTAGCTTCTCCGCTCCGGGGAAGTACTGGACGACGAAGGGTACTCTGTCCACTGTGTCCTGTGTTTGCCTTCTGAGGAGATCGGTGCGGTCTCAGGCAAACACAGGACACAGTGGACAGAGTACCCTTCGGAGAAGCTACGACATCTTCTCTGGAGTCTTCAACATATCATTGATGAAGACGAACATCTCGCCAGGGCTATCCCCTCACCCCCACTTCTTGCTTTCAGACAACCGCACAACCTCAAACAGACCATTGTTCGCAGCAAACTACCCAGCCTTCAGGAGAACAGTGACCACAATACCACACAACCCTGCCACAGCAACCTCTGCAAGACATGCCGGATCATCGACATGGATACCATCACCACACGTGAGAATACCATCCACCAGGTACGTGGTAAATACTCTTGCAACTCGGCCAACATTGTCTACCTGATACGTTGCAAGAAAGGATGTCCCGAAGCATGGTACATTGGGGAGACCATGCAGACGCTACGACAACGGATGAATGAACATCGCTCGACAGTCACCAGGCAAGACTGTTCCCTTCCTGTTGGCGAACACTTCAGTGGTCACGGGCATTCAGCCTCTGACCTTCGGGTAAGCATTCTCCAAGGCGGCCTTCATGACACACGACAGCGCAGAGTCGCTGAGCAGAGACTGATAGCCAAGTTCCGCACACATGAGGACGGTTTCAACAGGGATCTTGGGTTCATGTCGCACTATCTGTAATCCCCGTGACTTGCCTGGGTTTGCAAAACCTCACTCACTATACTGTCTGGAGACAATACACATCTCTTTAAACTATGATCAGTGCTCCTTCCACTCACATTATCAGCCACTTCAGGTCTTGAACAGCAGGTTAGGTGTAAGGATTCGCATTCTAATCAGTAATCTCTAAACTGTTTGTGCTTTATATGCTCTGTCTGAGGCCAGAACTCTCCATTCACCTGACGAAGGGGCTAGCCCCGAAAGCTTGTGAGTATATTATCAAATAAATAGGTTGGACTAAAACCTGGTGTTGTCAGACTTTTTACTGTCCCAAGGCCAAAGACAGATTTCAGACTAACTATTTCTTATGTTCTTATGAAACACTGGACAAAGTCTTTGTTTTAAAAACCCTTTATGTGTTTGTTGCTTTGTAATCTGATAATCAGAGCTGAGTAAAATGTGTCTTGACTCTTGTTCTGCTGACTGCTTCATTTGCTGCTCTCAATGAGCCACAAGACCAAGCCCACAGTGAAATGATAGTAAAGCACAAGCTTGGCATTTGACCAAGCATTGGGATCCAAAGCGTGCAGTCTGATCATTGGAAGATGCCTTTGGGTTTCAGAATCCAGTCCACTGGCCTTTGCTTAAATGGTTGCAGGCATAAGTCAATCTGGGACTTGTTATCCAGGCTCGCAAAAGGCTGGGAAGAGTTTGCAATTTTTTCCTATAAAGCACCTCCTTTAAATCCCTCCACAAATGTGGTCTGTAAGATCTGGACAAGGAGCCTGGAGTGTCATTGTCAAACAACAGGATTAAGATAAGGAAATCACCATGAAGGAATGTGGCTTCTATATAGCAATTTTGACACTGCAAAATGTCACAAGATGCTTCACAGGAGCAAACCCAGTCACTTCAGAAGATATTAGCAGAGGTGACCAAAAGCTGAACAAGGAGCGAGGAGCATCTTAGAACATAGAACATAGAAAAACTACAGCACAAACAGGCCCTTCAGCCCACAAGTTGCGCCGATCACATCGCTGCCTACTAGGCTTACCTATAACCTTCAATCCTATTAAGTCCCATGTACTCATCCAGAAGTCTCTTAAAAGACCCTATCGAACTTGCCTCCACCACCACCGACGGCAGCCGATTTCACTCACCCACCACCCTCTGAGTGAAAAACTTACCCCTGACATCTCCTCCGTACCTACTCCCCAGCACCTCAAACCTGTGTCCTCCTGTGGCAGCCATTTCAGCCCTGGGGAAAAGCCTCTGAGAATCCACTTGATCGATACCTCTCAGCATCTTATATGCCTCTAACAGGTCCCCTCTCATCCTTCGTCTCTCTAAGGAGAAAAGACCGAGCTCCCTCAACTACCCTCATAAGGCATGCTTCCCAATCCAGGCAATCTTCTGAAGTGACTGGGTTTGCTCCTGTGAAGCACCTTGTGACATTTTGCAGTGTTAAAACTCTGCAGCCTTTCAATATCTTCCACATCCCTCCTGTAGTGAGGTGACCAGAACTGAGCACAGTACTCCAAGTGGGGTCTAACCAGGTCTTATAAAGCTGCAGCATTGTCTCCTGACTCCTAAACTCAATCCCTCGATTGATGAAGGCCAGTACACCAGATGCCTTCTTAACCACATCCTCTACCTGCAAGGCCGATTTAAGAGTCCTGTGGCCCCAAGGTCCTTCTGATCCTCTACATTGCTAAGAGTCTTACCCTTGATATTACACTCCTTCATCCCATTTGACCTGCCAAATGGACCATTACACATTTATCGGGGTTGAAGTCCATCTGCCACTTCTCCACCCAGTCTTGCATCCTATCTATGTCACACTGCAACTTCTGACTTCCCTCCAAACTATCCACAACACCACCAACCTTCGTGTCATCAGCAAACTTACTAACCCATCCCTCCACTTCCTCATCCAGGTCATTTATGAAAATTACAAACAGCAAGAGTCACAGAACAGATCCCTGGCACACTCCACTGGTGACCGACCTCCATGCAGAAAAAGACCCATCTACAACCACTCTGTGCCTTCTGCGGGCAAGCCAGTTCTGGATCCACAAGGCAACAGCCCCTTGGATCCCATGTCTTGAATGGGGGACCTTATCGAACGCCTTGCTGAAGTCCATATAAACCACATCCACTGCTCTTCCTTCGTCAATGTGTTTAGTCATGTTTTCAAAAAACTCAACCAGGCTCATAAGGCACTATCTGCCTTTAACAAAGCCGTGCTGTCTACTTTTGAGCATACTAAACTTCTCTAAATGTTCATAAATCCAGTCCCTTAGGATCTTCTCCATCAACTTACCAACCACTGAGGTTAGAATCACCAGTCGGTAATTTCCTGGGCTATCCCTATTTCCTTTCTTGAATATAGGAACCTATATATTAGCATACAGTGAAAAGTATTGTTTCTTGCACGCTATACAGACAAAGCATACCGTTCATAGAGAAGAAAATGAGAGAGAGCAGAATTAGTGTTACAGTCATAGCTAGGCTGTAGAGAAAGATCAACTTAGTGCAAGGTAAGTCCATACAAAAGTCTGACAGCAGCAGGAAAGAAGCTGTTCTTGAGTTGGTTGGTACGTGAACTCTGACTTTTGTGCCTTTTTCCCAACGGAAGAAAATGGAAGAGACAATGTCCGGGATGCGTGGGGTCCTTAATTATGCTGGCTGCTTTGCTGAGGGCAGCGGGAAGTGTAGACAGAGTCAATGGATGGGAGGCTGGTTTGCGTGATGGATTGGGCTACATTCACAACCTTTTGTAGTTCCTTGTGGTCTTGGGCAGAGCAGGAGCCATACCAAGCTGTGACACAACTGTGTGTAAAATAAATCCTGTAATTCCTGAAATATTCTTAAAGTATAATAAATAAATGTTATAGGTTTGGAACTAGTATTATCTCTCTACTGGCCTGAAATAAGTAAGACATATAATATATCCAGCAATTTGGCATTTTAAACAATTTATTCATTTGTGAGATGAGGACATTGCTGCCTGGGCTATCATTTATTACCCATCCCTAACTGCCCTTGAACACAGCAGCTGCCTGGGCCATTTCAGAAGGCACTGAAGAGTTAACCACATTGCTGTGGATCTTGAGGCTACAATCAGATCAGCCTGATCTTATGGAATAGCAGATGCATGTTAGCAGGGCTGCGTTTGGACCCCTGTGTCCCAGGTCCCCTTTACTTCCCACCTGCAAGGCACTTAGGAACCTCCCCGCAACGAATTCTCCATCCTGGATAGGCAACCTTGCTGAGTGCAGATGGATCTCAGGAGATCACAAATTGCCAATGGTGGAAGGAGATTGATGCTTGTCCCATCTGCCCAAAGCACATACCCAGTTAAAGTGCTCCCAGCATGCTTGTTTGAGAGATTACTACCACATGCTTTTGACATTTAAGCAGTGACCACACTTCATAAGTACCTCATTTACGTCAAATGCTTTGGGGCAGAGATCCTGAGTTTGGTGAAAAGTGTTATATAAATGCAAGCCTTTCTTTTGACTGAAGGCTCTGAAAACTGGGTTATTTAATTCCCCTGCATCTTCAGAAAAACTGTAATTGCAAATGATTTCTCTTCAGAATCCCATTATATCAGAAAAGGAATGAAGTAACTAAGCTCTCCAGAGTCTGTGGAAAGATTTAAACAGAGATTCTCCATTCTGCAGATGATTCTTTAATCTCTCAATGTTTGGTCTTACACTGTACCAGACTACATTTCACTGAATGGAACATTCTCCAGGGATAATGAAAGAACTGGCAGCTGAATCCAATTCTGTCGTCTCACAGGTGGGAAATGAATTATATAGATAAGAAAGTTTGATAGAAAAGTGATGACAGAATATTGCTTAAAAGAATATGTCTGCTGATTATCTTTAATTACTTTCTAACTTACAAAGTTCTGATCAGGTACCAATGTTTTTCTATCAGTAGATAGAAACCTTGGGACTTTGTTTTAAGATTCCCGCGCATTTTCTAACAGAAATGGAAGAGAGCAAGAAAACTCTTTCACACAACAGTGACACCTTTAATGTTATCAAGGTGGGAAGTAAAGGGGACCTGGGACACAGGGGTCCAAACACAGTCCTGCTAACATGCATCTGCTATTCCATAAGATCAGGCTGATCTGATTGTAGCCTCAAGATCCACAGCAATGTGGTTAACTCTTCAGTGCCTTCTGAAATGGCCCAGGCAGCTGCTGTGTTCAAGGGCAGTTAGGGATGGGTAATAAATGATAGCCCAGGCAGCAATGTCCTCATCTCACAAATGAATAAATTGTTTAAAATGCCAAATTGCTGGATAGATTTTATGTCTTACTTATTTCAGGCCAGTAGAGAGATAATACTAGTTCCAAACCTATAACAGATTTATTTATAATACTTATTTATAATAATTTCAGGAATTACAGGATTTAGTTTACACACAGTTGTGTCACAGCTTGGTATGGCTCCTGCTCTGCCCAAGACCACAAGGAACTACAAAAGGTCGTGAATGTTATTAACAGTAAAATTAAAATTAACCAGAAACTAAATTCGGTGGGATTCAAATAGAAAAATATTACAACCAAAGAAAACTATTTTAGGTGTATTCAATGTTCAACACTTGAAAGAACAGGAGACGGCCATTTAGCCCTTGATCCTGTTACATAAGAACATAAGAACATAAGAAATAGGAGCAGGATGAGGCCATCTAGCCCTTCGAGCCTGCCCCGCCATTCAATAAGATCATGGCTGATCTGAAGTGGCTCAGTTCCACTTTCCCGCTTTCTCCCCATAACCCTTAATCCCATTGCCTACCAAAAACCTATCTAGCGCGTCTACCCACGTCCACCAAGATTGGTGGAACGGCAAATTGTGCGGAGGGTGGGGAGAGTCTACAGAAGGATCTAGATAGGCTGGGCGAATGGGCCAGGAAATGGCAAATGGAATTTAATGTTGGCAAGTGCGAGGTGGTCCGCTTTGGTAGGAATAATGGTAGGAAGGATTATTACTTACGTGGCGAAAAACTGCAGCAGGCGACGGTGCAGAGGGTCCTTGGGGTCCTTGTGCATGAGTCGCAAAAACCCAGCTTGCAGGTGCAGCAGGTGGTCAGGAAGGCGAATGGGATGCTGGCCTTCATAGCGAGGGGGATTGAATATAAAAGTAGGGAGGTCTTGCTGCAGCTGTATAGGGCATTGGTGAGGCCACAGCTGGAGTACTGTGTGCAGTTTTGGGCACCGTACTTACGCAAGGATATTTTGGCCTTGGAGGGAGTGCAGAGGAGGTTTACTAGGCTGATACCGGAGTTGAGGGGGTTGAGCTATGAGGAGAGGCTGAACAAACTAGGCTTGTACTCGTTAGAGTTTAGAAGAATGAGGGGAGATCTCATTGAGACGTATAAGATGATGAATGGGATGGATAGGATAGAGGTGGAGAGACTCTTCCCGCTCAGAAAGGATAGTAGGACTAGGGGGCACAGCCTCAAGATAAAGTGGGGGTGGTTTAGAACGGAGTTGAGGAGGAATTTCTTCACTCAAAGGGTGGTGAATCTCTGGAATTCTCTGCCCGTTGAAGTGGTGGAGGCTACCTCGCTAAATATTTTTAAGACGCGGGTTGATGGGTTTTTGATAAGAGAGGGGAATAAGGGTTATGGGGAGAGGGCGGGAATGTGGAACTGAGCCACAACAGATCAGCCATGATCTTATTGAATGGCGGGGCAGGCTCGAAGGGCTAGATGGCCTACTCCTGCTCCTATTTCTTATGTTCTTATGTTCTTAAATATATTTAGCAAGGTAGCCTCCACCACTTCAACGGGCAGAGAATTCCAGAGATTCACCACCCTTTGAGTGAAGAAGTTCCTCCTCAACTCTGTTATAAACTGCCCCCCACCTTATCTTGAGGCTGTGCCCTCTAGTCCTGCTGTCCTTTCTGAGCGGGAAGAACCTCTCTACCTCTACCCTATCCATCCCTTTCATCATCTTATACGTCTCAATAAGATCCCCCCTCTAACTCTAACGAGTACAAGCCCAGTCTATTCAGCCTCTCTTCATAGCTGAACCCCCTCAACTCCAGTATCAGCCTAGTGAACCTCCTCTGCACTCCCTCCAAGGCCAAAATATCCTTGCGCAAGTGCGGTGACCAAAACTGCACACAGTACTCCAGCTGCGGCCTCACCAGTGCCCTGTACAGTTGCAGCAAGACCTCCCTGCTTTTATATTCAATCCCCCTCGCTATGAAGGCCAGCATCCCATCATACAGTACAAGTATACATCATACAGTTACAGTATTCAATAAGATCGTGACTGATCTGTGACCTAACTCCAGCCTTCGACACTCACAATGATGTTAGGAAGCGACTTCTAGGATAGTGAAGGAATGTTAATATCACAATGGTGTGTGACTTGGAGGAGAACTTATAGGCGGTGGCGCTTCCACAATCTACTGCCCTTGTCTGTCTAAGATTGCAGGTATGGAAAGTGCTGTCTAAGGAGCTCTGATGATTGTTGAAGTTCATCCTGTAGATGGAACACAGTATTGCCACTGTATTTCCCAGCAGTCTCAGGTTTCATTTAAATCTCCAACAGCCATCCTACTTTGCTTCTATTCTACTGTCACTGTGCATCAGCGATGAAGGGGGTGAATGTTTAAGGTAGTGTATGAGGTGGAAATCAAGTCAGTTGCTTTGTCCTGGATGGTGTTGAGTTTCTTGTGTTGTTGGAACCGCACTCATCCAAGGAGGCTGTTCAGCCCATTATGTCTGCACTGGATCTCCAAATGAGCACTGATTGAAGCTGCCTTCCAGACTTTCAGGCAGTGCATTCCAGGCCCCAACTGCTCGCTGTGGGAACAAAGTTTTTCTCATGTCGCATCCCTATCCACTCTGTCAGCCTCCTCTTGATTTTGAACATCTCTATCAAATCCTCCTTGCCACCTGCTCTCCAATTTCTCGAATCTATCTTCATAACTAAAGTTCCTTATTTCTGGAAATATTTTCATAAACCTCTTCTGCATTCTCTCCAAGGTGTTCACATCCTTCCTCTGGCTTGGCACCCAGAACTGGAGACAATATTCCAGCAGAGGCCTAACTGGTGACCTATAACATCCTTCCTCTTCTACTCTACGCCACTATTAATAATGTAAGAAATCTCACAATACCAGGTTAAAATTCAATAGGTTTATTTGGAATCATAAGCGTTTGGAATGCTGCTCCTTCATCAGGTGAGTGGAGAAGTAGGTTTCAGAAACACAGCATATATAGGCAGAGACACAATTGCAAGATCATGGTTGGAACGCAAGTCTTTTCAAGTAATCAAATCTTTACAGGTACAGACCGCGTGAGCGGACACAGGTATAATCACAGGTTAAAGCAGTGGGAATTGTCTCAAGCCAAAACAATTAGTAAGATTTTGCAAGCTCAGGCCAAATGGTGGGGGGTTACACGTGGTGTGACATGAACCCAAGATCCCATTTGAGGCCGTCCTTGGCTTGCGGAACTTGGCTATCAGTTTCTGCTCAGCGATTCTGCGTTGTTGTGTGTCTTGAAGACTGCCTTGGAGAACGTTTACCTGAAGATTGAAGACTGAATGCTCTTCTCTGCTGAAGTGTTCCCTGACAGAAAGGGAACACTCCTGCCTGGTGATTGTCGCATGGTGTTGTAGCATCTGCATGGTCTCCCCAATGTACCATTCTCAGGACATCCTTTCTTGCAGTGTTTCAGGTAGTCAACATTGGCCAAGTTGCAAGAGTACGTACTGTGTACTTGGTGGATGGTGTTCTCACGTGTGATGGTGGTATTCGTGTCGATGATCCAGCATGTCTTGCAGAGGTTGCTGTGGCAGGGTTGCATGGTGTCATGGTCACTGTTCTCCTGAAGGCTGGGTAGTTTGCAGCGAACAAAGATCTGTTTGAGGTTGTGCAATTGTTTGAAGGCAAGCAGTGGGGGTGTGGGGGTGGCCTTGGTGAAATATTTGTCTCCATCGATGACATGTTGAAGGCTCCGAAGGAGATGTCGCAGTTTCTCCGCTCCGGGAAAGTGCTGGATGAGGAAGGGTACTCTATCAGTCGTGTCCTGTGTTTGTCTTAATAAGAACATAAGGACATAGTGTCTTCTGAGGAGGTTGGTGCAGTTTTTCACTATTGCAAGTGGGATCAATGAGGCGAGTGTCATACCCTGCTCTTACGAGGGTGTCTTTCAGCACCTGTAGGTGTCTGTTGCGATTCTCCTCATCTGAGCAAATACTGTGTATACAGAGGGCTTGTCCATAAGGGATGGCTTCTTTAATGTGTTTAAGGTGGAAGCTGGAGAAGTGGAGCATCATGAGGTTATCCATGGGCTTGCAGTACAGTGAAGTACTGAGGTGACCACCCTTGATGGAGACACGTGTGTCCAAAAATGCAACCGATTCCGGAGAATAGTCCATGGTGAGTCTGATGGTGGGATGGAACTTGTTGATGTCATCATACAGTTGTTTCAGTGATTGTTCACCATAAGTCCAAAGGAAGAAAATGCCATCAATGTATCTAGTGTGTAGCATCTGTTGAAGGTCCTGTGCAGTGAAGAGGTCTTGTTCAAACCTACACATGAAGATGTTGGCATATTGAGGTGCGAATTTGGTCCCCATGGCTGTTCCGTGCGTCTGGATGAAGAACTGGTTGTTGAAGGTGAAGACGTTGTGGTCCAGGATGAAGCGGATGAGTTGTAAAATTGCGTCTGAAGATTGACAGTTGTCAGCGTTGAATACTGAGGCAGTTGCAGCAAAGCCATTGTTGTGGGGGATGCTGGTGTAGAGTGACGAGACATCCATTGTGACAAGGAGTGTTCCTGGTTCAACTGCTCCACAGATGCTGAGTTTCTGTAAGAAGTCCGTAGTGTCACGACAGAGCTGGGGGTTCCCTGTACAATGGGTTTTAGGATGCCCTCGACATAACTGGAGAGGTTTTCACACAGGGTCCCATTGCCTGATACAATGGGACGGCCGGGTGTGTTGGCCTTCTGTATCTTTGGGAGGCAGTAGAGATCTCCAACACAGGACGTGGGATGAGAGCATGGAGGTCTGAAGGTCTGGATCAAAGATCTTGATTAGTCTGAGTTGGCGGGAGTGTTCTATGGCCAGGGGTGTATCCAGGTACAGAATCCATTAGTACTATTCAGTAAAGATGTGTGGATAATTCCAGATGTTTAGTTTCACATATTATCCAACAATACACATGTTTAGCCAATTGGCTAAACCAGACTTTGTTAAATGACCTTTGTTCAAATCAAGACTGCCCACTTACTAGCAATGAATATTCGTGTTGGAGATAACTTTGCCTAATTTCAAAGAAAATATTACACATATAATGGGAAAGATATATTAATCAATTGAAACACTTTGGCACCATGATTGTAAAGGTCCCAGCCTGGTTCAGCTGTTTGCAATGTAGTCACAGTGAGACACTCCCTGCAATTGGCTACACCAATGGTTGATGCTAAAGTTGACAAAGAACAAAGGGAATGACAGCACAGGAACAGGCCCTTCGGCCCTCCAAGCCTGCACCGACCATGCTGCCTGACTTAACTAAAACCTCCTATCCTTCCGGGGACCATATCCCTCTATTCCCATCCTATTCATGTACTTGTTAAGACACCCCTTAAAAGTCACTACTGTATCCGCTTCCACTACCAACCCGGCAGCGAGTTCCAGGCACCCACCACCCTCTGGATAAAAAATCTGCCTTGTACATCTCCTTTAAACCCTGTCCCTTGACTTTTACAAAGCTGCAATAAGTATCTGTGATCAATTTCATGTAGGAAGAGGGGCATTCCTTTCAACATGAAATGGAAGTCTGCTGCTCCACTGATTAGTATCCATTTCTTTTCTCTTTCATGTTTGACTGAACAGTATTTTCACAAAGGAGCCCGTTTTCTGTCCTCCACATTCTGTGGCTTCTTGTGGAGGCGGGGGGAAGAGAAATGTGCACAGGTTTGTAGATTTAAATCCTGCTCCCTCAATTACAACTGTGCAGTTAAAACGGCTGGAACAACTTATCTGCACTGATGTTCCTCCATGAGCCACAATTTCTGTGGCTTCATACCAATGACGACCCGATGCAATCTTAACCTAAAACTGGCCATCGGTTAAGGCTGGAAAATTGGGACTTACGTTACGAATATTGCGTCTGTTCTACATAGCCCTCTATTCTGTCCTGTTAGAAAGCTCTCCTCTCCCCTTGCTCCTTGTCTCTGCATATATTTTACAGCATGATTGTGAAGGAACAGGGAGTTCTGGCCAACATTCTTCTTTCAACCACCAGAAACAACTTAACCAGCAATTTATCACACCACTGTTTATGGGATCTTGCAAAATAGTTGCTATGTTACCTAAACAACTAACTCCACACTTCACCATACACTGAGCTGTTTGAGAATATAAGCTGCAATAAAAATGAAAATCATTATCTTGTATAAATTAATTAATTAAATTTTAATTGGATCCCAGGCTGAGACTCTGTTATAAATCCATGATGTGGATATGCTGGCGTTGGACTGGGGTAAACACAGTAAAAAGTCTGACAACACCAGGTTTAAGTCCAACCGATTCATTTGATAGTAAACTCACTAGCTTTCGAGGAGTTTCCCTCTTCTTCAGATGAATGGAGAGTTCTGGCCTCAGACAGAGCATATAAAGCACAGACAGTTTACAGATTACTGATCAGAATGCGAATCTTTACACCTAACCTGCTGTTCAAGTCCTAAAGTGGCCGACAATGGAAGTGTAAGGAGCACTGATCACAGGTTAAAGAGATGCGTATTGTCTCCAGACAGTACAGTAAGTGAGGTTTTGCAAACCCAGGCAAGTCACGGGGATTACAGACAGTGTGACATGAACCCAAGATCCCTGTTGAGACCGTCCTCATGTGTGCAGAACTTGGCTATCAGTCTCTGCTCAGCGACTCTGCGCTGTCGTGTGTCGTGAAGGCCGCCTTGTAGAATGCTTACCCGAAGGTAAGCATTCTTGCCTGCCTGGGTTTGCAAAACCTCACTTACTGTACTGTCTGGAGACAATACACATCTCTGTAAACTGTGATCAGTGCTCCTTCCACTTCCATTGTCGGCCACTTCAGGACTTGAACAGCAGGTTAGGTGTAAAGATTCGCATTCTAATCAGTAATCTGTAAACTGTCTCTGCTTTATATGCTCTGTCTGAGGCCAGAACTCTCCATTCACCTGAAAAAGAGGGAAACCCTTCGAAAGCTAGTGAGCTTACTATCAAATAAATCGGTTGGACTTAAACCTGGTGTTGTCAGACTTTTTACTGTATAAATCCATGATACAAACTTGCTGAATGAACAGGTTCTGTACTTCGAGTTACTTTTTGCTACTTATTCTTTTGTAAGCAGTGAAGTTTGCAGTTTATTGCCAATAAGATGTTGACATCTGTGAGATTTGGAAAAGTGTACCCAAAACAACCCTTCTCTCTCGCAGCGGTAATTTACACAACATTAGCAACTAAAGAAGATGGAAGAACACAACACAGGCCTCCAATGTCAATTTTGAGTAACTGCATAAAAGAAGCTTTTAAATCTTGCAAAAACGTCAATTTAAAACATGAATAAAAATTATTCCTGCATGTACTTCATGAGGTAATGGGTTTTAGCCACATTTATAATTGTTTGGAACTGATAATTGTGTAAGAGCAAAAAGGCTTATTGGCAAGAATCCCATTCCTGTAATCCGCTTTCCCTGTGGATTAAAATCATCAAAAGGTCTCAACAGCTGTGACAGAATCAGCAGAGTAAAGGGCTGACTTTATCCTAATCTGTGTCTAATGTCAGCATTCTGACTGTTTGCACGATAATGGATTGATTTTATGACAAATGCTCAAATCAGTTCAGGCTCAATCACAGTTTCTAAAAACAGGTTTGAGAGTGCTCCTTTCAACTGGCTGCCCAGAAAGTGGATTCATCTGTGCTGATAATCAAATATTTCCCTGTTCCCTATCCAATTACACTAACTGAAACTACTCTCTGTACACACAGTTCATGTCAATAGTCAGCACTTGACATTCAACAACAACCTGTATTTATATAGCACCTTTACTGCAGAGAAACATCCCAGGGAGTGTTATCAAATTGACACCGAGGCACATACTGGGTTATTAGGTCAGATGCTCAGTCCAAAAGGTAAACTTAAGCAGCATCTTAAAGAAAAGAGGGTGGAGAGGTTTAGGGAGGGAATCCTAAAGTTTAGGGCCGTGGCAGTTGAAGAGGCAGCTGTGAATGGGGAAGAGATTAAAATCAGGAATGTTTAAGAGGTCAGAATTAGAAGGACAAAGGTATTACATACAATATAGTGAAGAAAAACGCCTTGCCGCCCAACTAGTCCATGCCAAAGTTATCCTCCACTTGAGCCTCCTCCTTTCCTTCCTCATCTCATTGTATCAGCATAATCCTCCACTCACACGTGTATTCTTAAAAACACTCATACTGTTGACTTCAGTCACCAAAATGTCCTCTAAATTCCCTATTTCAGTTCTTGGTGTTTTATTCTTCTCCACAAACAGAAACAGTCTCTCTGTGTCTTCCCATCGAAGAGGGGCCAGTGATAGACATAATGTCTGATCAACCAAACTCTTTCATCATTTTAAACATTTCTAATACATCAAGAGAATATAAATGCAGTCTGTTCATCCTCTTCTTACAGACAGAGCCCACATTTCTGCTCATCCTTGAAAATCCTTTAAAATGATAAATGAAAGGAGTAAAGGATAGAGTAAAGGCTGAGGTAATTATGCACGAGCATGTGCAAAAGGTGATTCTTTGCCACAGATACAAATGGAGCCAGGTGAGAGCAGCCCCACCTGGCTGGATAGCGGTGGACAGGTGTTGAGGGAGAATGGTGTGGTCACCATTGTCAAAGGCTATAGAAAGTTGAGAAGGACACCGGGGTGGGGGGGCGGGGGTGTGTGTGTGTGTGTGTGTGTGTGTGTGTGTGGCCTCTGTCACAGTCAAATAAAGTGATGTTGATAAGAGCTGTTTCAGTGTTGTGCTAAACCTAATTGGAGGGATTCAGATATGGAGCTCCAGGGAAGATGTTCATGAGGAGAAGAAGGTTGGTGAAGAATGGCAGTTTGCAAGGACAGAGGGGCCAAGGGTAAGTTTTTTTGAGAAGAGAGTGGTGAAGGCAGGTATAAAGGTGAAGGACAGTAGCTGAGAAGAGAGACTTATGAAAAATATCAGCTAACATTGGGAGGCAGGAGGGAGGTTTGTGACTAATTGGTGAGTGCTAATAGAATTGAGTCAACAGGAGGTGGGTATGACAGAGGCAGTCACCTGGATGGTCTCAATCTTAGTAACAAAAAAGGTCCATGAGGTGCTTGCACCTTGCTGCAGATGAGGGTTAGGGTGATAGTGGAGATGGGTTTAAGAAGATAGTCTGCAGTACAAAAGAGAGGTTAGGATTATCTTTGAATTTCAGGGTGATCCTGGAATAGTTTTGGCAGACACGAGCAACAACCAGTAGTATTTTATATGGTCCAGCCATTTCTGGCACCAAATAACTAAACCGGTGTCTGCCATACCTCATCGCTTAGACTAACTGAGTCAGGATGAGGGCCATAGAACATAAGAACATAAGAAATAGGAGCAGGAGTAGGCCATCTAGCCCTTCGAGCCTGCCCCGCCATTCAATAAGATCATGGCTGATCTGTCGTGGCTCAGTTCCACATTCCCGCCCTCTCCCCATAACCCTTAATCCCCTCGCTTATCAAAAACCCATCAACCCGCGTCTTAAAAATATTTAGCGAGGCAGCCTCCACCACTTCAACGGGCAGAGAATTCCAGAGATTCACCACCCTTTGAGTGAAGAAGTTCCTCCTCAACTCCGTTCTAAACCGCCCCTCCTTTATCTTGAGGCTGTGCCCCCTAGTCCTACTGTCTTTTTTGAGCGGGAAGAGTCTCTCCACCTCTATCCTATCCATCCCATTCATCATCTTATACGTCTCAATGAGATCTCCCCTCATTCTTCTAAACTCTAACGAGTACAAGCCTAGTTTATTCAGCCTCTCCTCATAGCTCAACCCCCTCAACTCCGGTATCAGCCTAGTAAACCTCCTCTGCACTCCCTCCAAGGCCAAAATATCTTTGCGCAGGTGCGGCGCCCAAAACTGCACACAGTACTCCAGCTGCGGCCTCACCAACGCCCTATACAGCTGCAGCAAGACCTCCCTACTTTTATATTCAATCCCCCTCGCTATGAAGGCCAGCATCCCATTCGCCTTCCTGACCACATGCTGCACCTGCAAGCTGGGTTTTTGCGACTCATGCACAAGGACCCCGAGGTCCCTCTGCACCGTCGCCTGCTGCAGTTTTTCGCCACGTAAGTAATAGTCCTTCCTACCATTATTCCTATCAAAGTGGACCACCTCACACTTGCCAACATTAAATTCCATTTGCCAGTTCCTGGCCCGTTCGCCCAGCCTATCTAGATCCTTCTGCAGACTCTCCACACCCTCCGCACAATTTGCCGTTCCCCCAATCTTGGTGTCATCAGCAAATTTCGACACCCTACACTCGGTTCCCTCCTCCAGATCATCTATATAAATGGTGAAAAGCTGAGGCCCCAGCACCGACCCCTGGGGCACTCCAATAGTCACCATCTGCCAATCCGAATAGCACCCGTTGACCCCCACTCTCTGCCTCCTATTTGACAACCAATCCTCTATCCACGCTAACACCCTACCCCCAACTCCATGTCCCTCGACCTTCTGCAATAACCTCTTGTGAGGTACTTTGTCAAACGCCTTCTGAAAATCCAGAAAGACCACATCCACCAGCTCTCCTCTATCCACCGCCCTAGACACATCCTCATAGAACTCCAGTAAATTTGTCAGACACGACTTCCCTTTATGAACACACACACACATGCGTTTCAGCCATGTGTCCAAGCAAATGGATTTAATGGAGGCTGCAGCATCAGGTGAGCATGTGACTGAGCCAATCAACAGCTGGAGAAAGGCGATAGGCAATTTCTGAGGTAATGATCCAGTTTGGACAGTGCCCAATTCCACCCAGCATGGTACTTGTGCACTGGTCTCTTATTCCACCGTACTGCCATTCTGGTTATTAACTTTCAGAGAAGTGCACCTTTCTGCATAGTTTGTAAGGAGTCAAAGGAACCTGACAACAAGAAGTTTAAACTTTGTTCTGTAGATTGAAGGTGGCACAAAAATGTTGAGTATCAGCATGGAAATGTGAAAACGGTTGTTGTAGTAATTGATTATCATCACCAGAGGCTGCTAGTGAAACAAAATCAACTATCAACTCCCCTTATCCAACTGACTTCATACTGGGCCTTATAGTTTTGGCCTAATTCTGTAATCAAAGCATTTACACTTGTTCGATTTACAATCTCCACTAGCCAGACCTTTACTCAACATTGATCATTGACAATATCAACTTGCTGTTAACATGAGCTCTGCTTACATGACATGCACATACACATACACACACAAACATGCACGCATACATACACATATATACACATACTCAGACACACACATGCACGCAAACACATGCACATGAACAAACATACACACATGTGCACATACACACACATACACACACACACACACACACACACACACACACACGAATTTTCAGCCACATGTCCAAGCAGATTAGGCATAAACTAAGCACATCCCTGGCACTCGAGAGAGCACAGTAGAACATAGAACATAAAAGTACAGCACAAATAGGCCCTTCAGCCCACAAGTTGCACTGATCATATCGCTACCTACAAGGCTTACCTATAACCCTCAATCCTATTAAGTCCCATCTACTCATCCAGAAGTCTCTTAAAAGACCCTATCAAATTTGCCTCCACCATCACCGATGGCAGCCGATTCCATTAACCCACCACCCTCTGAGTGAAAAACTTACCCCTGACATCTCCTCTGTATCTACTCCCCAGCACCTTAAACCTGTGTCATCTCGTAGCGACCATTTCAGCCCTGGGGAAAGGGCCTCTGAGAATCCACCCGATCAATACCTCTCAACATCTTATACACCTCTATCAGGTCACCTCTCATCCTTCGTCTCTCCAAGGAGAAAAGACCAAGCTCCCTCAACCTATCCTCATAAGGCATGCCTCCCAATCCAGGCAACATCCTTGTAAATCTCCTCTGCACCCTCTCAATAGCTTCCACATCCCTCCTGTGATGAGGCGACCAGAACTGCACACAGTACTCCAAGTGGGGTCTGACAAGGGTCTTATAAAGTTGCAGCATTACCTCCCGACTCCTAAACTCAATCCCTCGATTAATGAAGGCCAGTACAGCATACACCTTCTTAACCACATCCTCTACCTGCAAGGCCGATTTAAGAGTCCTATGGCCCCAAGGTCCTTCCGATCCTCTACATTGCTAAGAGTCTTACCCTTGATATTATACTCCTTCATCCCATTGGACCTGCCAAAATGGACCACTACACATTTATCCGGGTTGAAGTGCATCTGCCACTTCTCCGCCCAATCTTGCATCCTATCTATGTCACACTGCAACTTCTGACATCCCTCCAAACTATCCACAACACCACCAACCTTCATGTCGTCGGCAAACTTACCAACCCATCCCTCCACTTCCTCATCCAGGTCATTTATGAAAATGACAAACAGCAAGGGTCCCAGAACAAATCCCTGGGGCACTCTACATCTACCACCACTCTCTGCCTTCTGCGGGCAAGCCAGTTCTGGATCCACAAAGCAACACCCCTTGAATCCCATGCCCTCTCACTTTCTCAAGAAGTCTTGCATCGGGGGCCTTATCGAACGCCTTGCTGAAGTCCATATAAACCACATCTACCACTCTTGTGTTTAGTCATATTTTCAAAGAACTCAACCAGGCTCATAAGGCACGATCTGCCTTTGACAAAGCCATGCTGACTACTTTTGAGCGTACTAAACTTCTCTAAATGTTCATAAATCTTGTCCCTCAGGGTCTTCTCCATCAACTTACCAACCACTAAGATCAGACTCACCGCTCGGTAATTTCCTGGGCTATCCCGATTCCCTTTTTTGAATATAAGAACCACATCCGCAATCCTCCAATCCTCCGGAACCTCTCCTATCTCCAGCTATGACGCAAAGGTCATTATGTGGGTATGCCGGCGTTGGACTGGCGTAAACATAGTAAAAAGTCTGACAACACCAGGTTTTAGTCCAACCTATTTATTTGATAATATTCTCACTAGCTTTCGAGGGGACAGCCTCTTCGTCAGGTGAACTCTCCATTCACCTGACGAAGAGGCTGTCCCCTCGAAAGCTAGTGAGAATATTATCAAATAAATAGGTTGGACTAAAACCTGGTGTTGTCAGACTTTTTACTGTGCAAAGGTCATTGCCAGAGGCTCTGCAATCTCTTCCCTCGCTTCCCACAGTAACCTGGGGTACATCCCATCCGGTCCCGGTGACTTATCTATCTTGATGCTATTCAAAATTTCCAACACATCCACTTTCTTAATATCCACACACTCAATACTGCAAGCCTACAGTACAACCACCCACATCTTTTTCCACTGTGAATACCGAGGTAAAGTATTCATTAAGCACCTCTGCTATTTCTACCGGTTCTGTACAAACTTTCCTACCTTCACACTTTATAGGTCCTATTCCTTCACATCTCATCCTTTTACTCTTCACGTATTTGTAGAACGCCTTAGAGTTTTCCTTAATCTTACATGCCAAGGCCTTCTCATGACCTTTTCTGGCTCTCCTAATTTCCTTCTTCAGTTCCTTCCTACAAGCCATATACTCCTCTAGATCCCTAACATCGCCTAGCTCTCTGAACCGATTGTGCACTTTTCTTTTCTTTTTGACTAGGTTTGTTACAACTTTCATGCACCACGGTTCCTGTAACCTACCAAAATCTCCCTGTCTCATCGTAACGTTGTCGTGCAGGACTCCAGACAAACATTCCTTGAAAATCTGCCACCTTACTTCGGTACTTTTCCCCGAGAATACCTCCTTCCAATTTACTCGTCTAATTTCCTGCCTGATGGCTTCATATTTCCCCTTACTCCAGATAAACACTTTCCTAGCTTGCCATATCCTATCTCTTTCCAATGCTACCGTAAAGGAGATAGAGTTATGATCACTATTCCCAAGATGCTCTCCCACTGAGAGATCCGACACCTGCCCAGGTTCATTACCCAACACCAGATCGAGTACAGCCTCTCCTCTTGTAGGCTTATCCATGTACTGTGTCAGGAAACCCTCCTGAACGCACCTAACAAACTCCTCCCCATCCAAATGCCTTACTCTAGGGATATTCCCATCGGCATTTGGGAAATTAAAGTCTCCATCATGACAACTCTATCCAACTCTATCTACAACAGTATCCAGAAAGATGAGTGAATATTAACAATATCGACTGAATGGTGCAATTGCCTTTGGTTTAGAAATTGATGGCCCTCAGGACATGACATTGAGAGGTGAGATCCATCACAGGGTCAGACAGCATAGCATTTCCTCGTGTCACATCTTAAAAGATTTGCACCATAGCAATGAGTCATAAAATGACAAGTTTCAAAGCACAATTTCATCAGCAGACTTTATCATTTCAAATGCAAGCTTTGCTGCAGTGAAAATCAGGGAAGTAAGCACAGCAACAAGAAACTAGATGTAGCTGTTGGAGTGAAAGGGATCAAGGGATATGGGGAGAAGGTGGAATCAGAATATCGAATTAGAACATTGGCCATGATCACAATGAATGGCAGGGAGACTCGAAGGGCCGTCTCCTGTTCCTAGTTTCTATGTTTCTGCCTTGGATTAAGTTTGAAACAGTCTGTGCACTCACTAGAACATAGAACATAGAAACATAGAACAGTACAGCACAGTACAGGCCCTTAGGCCCTTGATGTTGTGCCAAGCCATGTCTAAACCCAAGATCAAGCTATCCCACTCCCTATCATTCTGGTGTGCTCCATGAGCTTAAGGCATGGATTGCTGCTTGGGAATGTGACGTGGTGGCCATTACAGAGACTTGGATGTCTCAGGGACAGGACTGGGTACTTCAGGTGCCAGGGTTCAGATGCTTCAGGAAAGACAGGGAGGGGGGCAAAAGAGGTGGCGGAGTGGCACTGTTGATCAGGGACAGTGTCATGGCTGCAGAGAAGGTGGATGCCGTGGACGGACTGTCTGCAGAGTCTCTGTGGGTGGAAGTTCAGAACAGCAAAGGGTCGATAACTTTGCTGGGTGTTTTCTATAGGCCGCCCAATAGTGACAGGGAAGTTGAGGTGCAGACAGGGAAACAGATTCTAGAGAGATGTAGTAATAACAGAGTTGTCGTGATGGGAGACTTTAATTTCCCAAACATCGACTGGAATAACCCTAGGGTAAGGGGTTTGGATGGGGAGGAGTTTGTTAGGTGTGTTCAGGAGGGTTTCCTGACACAGCATGTGGATAAGCCTACGAGAGGAGAGGCTGTACTTGACCTGGTGCTGGCTAATGAACCAGGACAGGTGTCGGATCTCCCGGTGGGAGAGCATCTCGGGGATGGAGATCATAATTCTATCTCCTTTACGATAGCATTGGAAAGAGATAGGATCAGACAGGCTAGGAAGGTGCTTGTCTGGAGTAAGGGGAAATATGATGACATCACGCAGACAATTGGACGAGTAAACTGGAAGGAGGTGTTCTTGGGGAAAAGTACTGAAGGAAGGTGGAGGATTTTCAAGGAATGTTTGACTGGAGCTCTGCACGACAACGTTCCGATGAGACAAGGAGGTTTTGGTAGGTCGTGGGAGCCGTGGTGCACCAAGGTTGTGGTGAACCTAGTCAGGAAGAAAAGAAAGGCATATAAAAGGTTCAGAGAGCTAAGAGATGTTAAGGATCTAGAGGAGTATAAGGCTTTTAGAAAGGAGCTTAAAAAGGAAATTAGGAGAGCCAGAAGGGGACATGAGAAGGCCTTGGCGGGTAAAATTAAGGAGAATCCCAAGGCGTTCTACAAATATGTGAAGAGTCAAAGGATGAGAAAAGAAGGGATAGGACCTATAAAAGGTGAAGGGGGAAAAGTCTGTGTGGAACCAGAAGAAATGGCAGAGGTGCTTAATGAGTACTTTGCCTCGGTATTCACGGTGATCTGGGAGGTTGTACTATAGGTTTGCAGCAGACTGAAAAGATTGAGTATGTGGATATTAAGAAAAAGGAGATGTTGGAACTTTTAAATTCTATCAAGATAGAATTCCATGGTTCACCATGGAAGCCTTCTGCAGAAATTGCAGAAGTATGGGATTGAGGGTGATTTAGGAAATTGGATTAGGAATTGGCTGGCGGATAGGAGACAGAGGGTAGTGGTTGATGGTAAGTATTCGACATGGAGTTCAGTTACGAGTGGTGTGCCTCAGGGATCTGTTTTGGGGCCACTGCTGTTTGTAATTTTTATTAATGATCTGGATGAGGGTATAACTGGGTGGATTAGTAAATTTGCTGATGACACCAAAGTCGGAGGTGTGGTAGATTGTGAGGAAGGGTGTCATAGTTTACAGAGAGACTTGGACAAGTTGCAGAGCTGGGCCGAGAGGTGGAGGATGGAGTTTAATGCGGAAAAGTGTGAGGTAATTCACTTTGGTAGGAATAATGGATGTGTAGAGTATAGGGCTAACGGTAGGACTCTGAATAGTGTGGATGAACAGAGGGATCTAGGTGTATGTGTACATAGATCCCTGAAAGTTGGGAATCAAGTAGATAGGGTTGTTAGGGGGGCATACGGTGTCTTGGCGTTTATTGGTAGGGGGATTGAATTTAGGAGCCGCAGCGTCATGTTGCAACTGTACAAAACTCTGGTGCGGCCGCACTTGAAGTATTGTGTGCAGTTCTGGTCCCCACATTACAGGAAGGATGTGGAGGCTTTGGAGAGGGTGCAGAGGAGGTTTATGAGGATGTTGCCTGGTATGGAGGGGAGGTCCTATGAGGAGAGACTGAGGGATTTGAGGTTGTTTTCATTAGAAAGAAGGCGGCTGCGAGGGGACCTTATTGAAACATATAAGATGATCAGAGGTTTGGATAGGGTGGACAGTGATAGCCTTTTTCCTCGGATGGAGAAAGCTAGCACGAGGGGGCATAGCTTTAAATTAAGGGGTGGTAGTTATAGGACGGATGTCAGGGGTAGGTTCTTTACCCAGAGGGTGGTGAGGGATTGGAATGCCCTGCCTGCTGCAGTTGTAAATGCGCCTAGTTTGGGGGCGTTTAAGAGATCCGTGGATAGGTTTATGGATGGAAAGGGTTTGGTTTAGGTTAGAGGGTCATTGTTTTTTAACTGGTCGGCGCAACATCGTGGGCCGAAGGGCCTGTTCTGCGCTGTAATGTTCTATGTTCTATGTTCTATAAGTTGCCGGGACTGGATGGAATGTACCCCAGGTTATTGTCGGAGGTGAGGGAAGTGATTGCAGAGCCCCTGGCGATGATCTTTGCATTGTCGATGGAGACGGGAGAGGTTCCGGAGGATTGGAGGATTGCGGATGTGATTCCTATTTTCAAGGAAGAGAACAGGGATAGCCCAGGAAATTACCCACCGGTGAGTCTGACCTCAGTGGTTGGTAAGTTGATGGAGAGGATTCTGAGGGACAAGATTTATGAGCATCTGGAGAAGTTTAGAATGATCAGGAATAGTCAGCACGGCTTTGTCAAGGGCAGGTCGTGCCTTACGAGCCTGGTTGTGTTCTTTGAAAATGTGACTGAACACATTGATGAAGGAAGAGCGGTGTCCTGGTTTACATGGACTTCAGCAAGGCGTTTGATAAGGTCCCCTATGCAAGACTTCTTGAGAAGGTGAGAGGGCATGGGATCAAGGGGCTTTGGCCTTGTGGATCCAGAACTGGCTTGCCTGCAGAAGGCAGAGAGTGGCTGTGGATGGGTCTTTTTCTGCATGGAGGTCGGTCACCAGTGGAGTGCCCCAGGGGTCTGTTCTAGGACCCTTGCTGTTTGTCATTTTCATAAATGACCTGGATGAGGAAGTGGAGGGATGGGTTAGTAAGTTCGCCGACGATACGAAGGTTGGTGGTGTTGTGGATAGTCTGGACGGATGTCAGAAGCTGCAGCGTGACATAGATAGGATGCAAGACTGGGCTGAGAAGTGGCAGATGGACTTCAACACGGATAAATGTGTAGTGGTCCATTTTGGCAGGACCAACGGGATGCAGGAGTACAATATCAAGGGCAGGAGTCTTAGCTGGGTTGAAGACCAGAAGGATCTTGGGGTCCAGGTCCATAGGACTCTTAAATCGGCCTCGCAGGTGGAGGATGCGGTCAAGAAGGCGTATGGTGTACTGGCCTTCATTAATCGAGGTATTGAGCTTAGGAGTCGGGAGGTAATGCTGCAACTTTATAGGACCCTTGTCAGAGCCCACTTGGAGTACTGTGCGCAGTTCTGGTCGCCTCATCACAGGAAGGATGTGGAAGCTATTGAGAGGGTGCAGAGGAGATTTACAAGGATGTTGCCTGGATTGGGAGGCATGCCTTATGAAAATAGGTCGAGGGAGCTAGGTCTCTTCTCCCTGGAGAGACAAAGGTGGAGAGGCGACCTGATAGAGATTTATAAAATGTTGACAGGAATAGGATGAGAGGGGGGACTTAGTGGTAGGGGATGGGGAAATGGCTGAGGCCTTGAATAACTTTTTTGTTTTGGTCTTCATGGAGGAGGATGTGAATTATTTGCTGGGTGTTAGCGATGGAAAGATGGTAGGACAGGAGGGTCTCAATGACATTATTGTTACTAGAGAGGCGGTGCTCAACAGACTGGAGGGACTGATTGTGGACAAGTCCCCAGGACCGGATGGAATGCATCCAAGAGTTCTGAAAGAAATGGCGGAGGTGATAGTGGATGCCTTGGTGGTTATTTTCCAAACGTCGCTGGATTCCGGGGAAGTGCCGGATGATTGGAAAACGGCTAACGTTACGCCGTTGTTTAAGAAGGGTGCCAGGCAAAAGGCGGGGAATTATAGGCCGGTTAGTTTAACGTCTGTTGTAGGTAAAATGTTAGAATCCGTCATCAAGGAGGAAATAGCGAGGCATCTTGAGGGGAATTGCTTGATAGAGCAGACGCAGCACGGTTTCGTTAAGGGGAAGTCGTGTCTGACAAATTTATTGCAGTTTTATGAGGATGTGTCTAGGGCGGTGGATAGAGGAAAGCCGGTGGATGTGGTCTTTCTTGATTTTCAGAAGGCGTTTGACAAGGTACCTCACAAGAGGTTATTGCAGAAGGTAAGGGGGCATGGAGTTGGGGGTAGGGTGTTAGCGTGGATAGAGGATTGGCTGTCAAATAGGAGGCAGAGAGTGGGGGTTAATGGGTGCTATTCGGATTGGCGGTTGGTGACTAGTGGAGTGCCCCAGGGGTCGGTGCTGGGGCCTCAGCTATTTACCATTTATATAGATGATCTGGAGGAGGGAACCGAGTGTATGGTGTTGAAATTTGCTGATGACACCAAGATTGGTGGAACAGCAAATTGCGCGAAGGATGTGGAGAGTCTGCAGAAGGATCTAGATAGGCTGGGCGAATGGGCCAGGAAATGGCAAATGGAATTTAATGTTGGCAAGTGCGAGGTGGTCCACTTTGGTAGGAATAATGGTAGGAAGGACTATTACTTACGTGGCGAAAAACTGCAGCAGGCGACGGTGCAGAGGGACCTCAGGGTCCTTGTGCATAAGTCGCAAAAACCCAGCCTGCAGGTGGTCAGGAAGGCTAATGGGATGCTGGCCTTCATAGCGAGGGGGATTGAATATAAAAGTAGGGAGGTCTTGCTGCAGCTGTATAGGGCACTGGTGAGGCCGCAGCTGGAGTACTGTGTGCATTTTTGGTCGCCGCACTTACGCAAGGATATTTTGGCCTTGGAGGGAGTTTAACCTTGGAGGTTTACTAGGCTGATGCCGGAGTTGAGGGGGTTGAGCTATGAGGAGAGGCTGAATAAACTAGGCTTGTACTCGTTAGAGTTTAGAAGGATGAGGGGAGATCTCATTGAGACGTATAAGATGATGAATGGGATGGATAGGATAGAGGTGGAGAGACTCTTCCCGCTCAAAAAAGACAGTAGGACTAGGGGGCACAGCCTCAAGATAAAGGGGAGGTGGTTTAGAACGGAGTTGAGGAGGAACTTCTTCACTCAAAGGGTGGTGAATCTCTGGAATTCTCTGCCCGTTGAAGTGGTGGAGGCTGCCTCGCTAAATATTTTTAAGACGCGGGTTGATGGGTTTTTGATAAGAGAGGGGATTAAGGGTTATGGGGAGAGGGCGGGAAAGTGGAACTGAGCCACGACAGATCAGCCATGATCTTATTGAATGGTGGGGCAGGCTCGAGGGGCTAGATGGCCTACTCCTGCTCCTATTTCTTATGTTCTTATGATAGGGTGGATTCTTGGAGGCTATTTCCCAGGGCTGAAATGGTCGCTACGAGAGGACACAGAGGAGATGTTTTTCCCCTAACGTCAGAGGGTGGTGAGTGAGTGGAATCGGCTGCCATCGGTGGCGGTAGAGGCGAACTCGCTGGGGTCTTTTAAAAAACTTCTGGATGAGTATATGGGATCTAATGGCATTGGGAGTTACAGATAGTTCTATGGCTTGGTAGGTATAGGTGTGATCGGTGCAGCTTGTGGGCCGAAGGGCCTGTTTGTGCTGTAGTGTTCTATGTTCCTATTCAATAACCGCTTGAAAGTTCCCAAAGTGTCTGACTCCACTATCACAGCAAGCAGTGTATCCTACACCGCATACCACTCTCTGAGTAAAGAATCTACCTCAGACATCCCTCCTATATCTCTCACCATGAACCTTACAGTTATGCCCCCTAGTAACAGCTACTTCCACCCGAGGAAATAGTCTCTGCACGTCCACTCCAGCAATCCCTCTCATCATCTTATAAACCTCCACCAAGTCGCCTCTCATCCTCCTCCGCTCCAAAGAGAAAAGCCCCAGCTCCCTCAACCTTTCCTTATAAGAGCTACCCTCCAAAACAGGCAGTATCCTGGTAAATCTACTCTGCACTCTCTCCAATGCTTCCACATCCTTCTTATAGTGAGGTGACTAGAACTGAACACAATACTCCAAATGTGGTCTCACCAAAGTCTGGTATATTAGAAGCATTTGAGTAGTTAAATGAACAACATGGTAGTGCAAACAGGACCCTTGAACTGAGCTTACACATTAGAGTAAAATAAGCTTTGTTAAAGGAAATATTTAACCATATTTGAAGTTGCAAACTAACAAATGGAAGATAAAGTGGAGATTTAGTCACATAGAGAATGAGAATCAGTCTCTGTACTATCACTCAGAAAATATTTTTAAAAATCACAAAGCAAAAATAAGATTACACAATCTGAATATATAGAAAAGGTTGTTTGGTGTCAGGCAAACTTTGCAGACATTTGCCTGATGCCAAATCATTTATATTTCAAGACACTCGCCAGATTCACACCACTGCTCTTTGGAAACCATAACAGTATCTAACTTTTCCCAATCAGATTCACATGGATGGTACCACCTACTGAGAGAGAATGGCATGCAGACACTCAGTAAATGGGTCATGACTCCTGGCTGGTTTGAGGTCACCCAGAACAAAGAAGTGTTAGATATTCTACAAAATGCACCACTGAGAAACCTTTCCCAACACCAAAACCCAAGTTCCATGTATCCAACATGCCCTGGATGACAGCTAGTAAAAAATAAAGTCACCATAGTCCCAGGTGACCATAAGCTGCTTCCCCCTGACTGGTGGTGATTTAACCTGAGGAATACCACACCTCAGGAGGTGGGAGTAAGGTTGAGAAGGTGAGGCCTCATGAATAACCTCAGCTGGTATGGGAATTGATTTGATTTAATTTTGTCACATCTATTAGCATACAGTGAAAAGTAATGTTTCTTGTGCGCTATGCAGACAAAGCATACTGTTCATAGAGGAGGAAACAAGAGACTGCAGAATGTAGTGTTACAGTCATAGCTAGGGTGTAGAGAAAGATCAACTTAATGCAAGGTAAGTCCATTCAAAAGTCAAATGAGAGCATTGCTAGAGAGTTTGTAAAGCTGGAGAATTTTTAAAGCATAGAGAGTAAAAGATAGAATTAGAGGGTCTGCTGAGGGTGGCTTGCAAGAAGTCGCCTCGCTCTGGCACTGAACCTACACTGTTGGGATTGCTTTGCACCATGAACCAGCTGTCCAGCCAACTGAGCCCGGTTAGTAAAAAACACTTTTATATCAAATCAATGATTCACAAACAGCTGTCTACCTATCACCATGGTAACACTATCACCACTGGTTAAACTGTGTGAGTCACACAATAATAAATTCAAAGTACACTTTTTACTCTGAGCAAATCCAGCGAGATGGCATAGGAGAATGAATATGAAGATATCTGGTACTCTCCATCAACGCCCAAACAGTGTATGCACCATTGGAAACTAAATATAACTCTTGGGGAAATCAGATATGGCTCCCTGGGGCTAAAGGGATCAAGGGAAAAGAGGGGGTGAGAAGGCGGGAAATTGACTTTGATGATCAGCCATGGTCATAATGAATGTTGCAGTAGGCTTGAAGGGCCGAATGGCCTATTCCTGCTTCCATTTTCTATGGATAGTGATAAACATATGGGCATAGCAGATTGTATCAATGGCCATCTTGCACATATTCCTCAAGATGTCGCTCTCTATGGACATCTTACTAGCTAATGTGCCACCCCCCCAAAACTTTGTCCAACAATACAACCATGGCAGGTTTACCATGAACTAACAGCCATAAACATATCATGGGCAGGAAGACCTGATGGTATCCTTATGTACTTGATAAAGAAAATTACAATTGAATTCAATGTTGAGACGTAGCCTCAAGTCATTTTGTATTGGTACAATCCCCTGCTAATGGAGATGAGCCATCGTCACCCCTGTCTCAATATCAATCCCAACTACTGTTGCAAATGTGTGCCCATCTCTGTCACTGGTCATTCTGAAGTGGACAATGAGAGATACGACAAAACATTTGCAGCATCAGCAGTTTGCTAATAGAAAGGGATCATCCACAGTCTATTGTCTCCTGAAACTCCTCAATCAGCTGCCTCTTAATGCTGGCTAACAGAAAATGTCATCAACAGTAGCAGTAGCTGCATTTTGAAAAGCATTTGACATAATATCACAATCATCAATCTCCTATCATTAGGAGTGAGCCAGTACATTAGATCTTGGACTTGTTTCAATAATTGACAACAACGTGTTTGATACAAGTCGAGTATAGGTAATACCAGCTGTGTAACACTACACGCTGGACTCCCACAAGAAACCAAATTAAGCCTTATTATCTTTTTAGCCATTGTGAACAAGCCTGTATTGATATCACCACATCTATTAATCGCTACAAATGTGTGCATGACCTGACCCTCTTGGCGTGTAATGATCAAGCCAACCCATCTCACATGCAAGGCACAAATGCTTCGTTGATTGAATGGGTAACAGCAAGTCACACAGGACTGAATCCCCAAAGGTGCAAAGTTATGGAACTGTGTTTACAAAACCCTCCCAATTCCTTTCTCATTATTTTAGCTGATGCTGAGATTGTGCAATAAGTGTGATTTAAATTATTAGAAGTATACATTTATCGCAAATAGGATTACCAAGCGAATGAAATGGAAGAGTTCACATCTTCAGAAGCATCTCGAACTGACCTATTCACTGCCTTTAATAGTTGGATAAGATCCATGATTGAATAATCATTGCTGGTTTGAAATGCTGGATTTATCAAACAGCACGTGAACAAGCTCGAAAGCATTCAGAAATGTGCACTGAAACTGGCCCGAGGTAATGTGTACCTAAGTTACTTTGACACAATCAAACACTGAGTATCATTTCAAATGGTGCAAGGCAGAAAGCATCCTGCATCAGGATGGAAAGCCCAGCTGCTCAGAGCTTGGGACACTATCTTTAAAAGGCAGAATCTGAATCAACCTATCCCTCCGTCCACCATGGAGGGCTCAGGGTCTCTCCTAGTTCCCCCCCACCCCCCGTCCCCATACACCAACCGTGGTGCTAAATTCCCCATTCTTGCTGGCAGTGATAGTGAGGTAAATGAGACTGTAGTGTGAATTCTGACTATTTTTAACACTATCCTCACAATGTGACACATGCCAATTGGTTTTTCAGTAAACCAGTTATCTACCTGTGTCATGTTTTCCACTTCCCATTAGAACAGGAAATGGTCTAATACATTTCCTAATGCTGCATATTTTAGGAGAATACACTCATTTCTGAAGGTGTAAGTTTTGTAGTTCTCACTCTGATTGGACATGACACAGACATGATAACTTGGGATCTACAAAGGCTGCTTTAGATTGGGAGTTAAGGAAGACTTTTCCCAGTTTCTTCAGTGTTAAGCTGTCCTGTATTGAGGTTACGGTCTGTTGTTGGGATGCAGTTGCACATGCATGAGCAATTCATGTTCTCATCCAATGCCACAGATAAACCCCAATCGTCGCCCAGAATCCTTACATGTGCATTTTCTAGTAGGAATCTTTGAATAGTGATAAAGAGCAAGAATTGTGGGGGGGTATTCTCTCCTCACTCTTCAACCTGACAGCAGCAATACACCAATATCACAAATCGTTACTCCAGCTTTGGAGGGTTTTGTGTGTTCGCCTAATTACTAGCTGATAAATTACTGAGCTGCTAGTGCAGAGATAGGGATAGCTTGGAGAATTTGCTGCTGCTTTGTCCTTGTCTCCAGGAGTGACGTTATGTTGAAAAATATGAACAGGCAGTTAGGACCCATCAATTAACCAGCTGCAGGGAAAGGAACAAAGTGAAATTATGGTCACAACTGATGATAATATGGAGGAGGATAAAGTTCCAAGCGAGTCTAAAATGGGATGACTCTGACACAGACATAGACACAAGAAGTAAAGTAAATGTCAGAGGAGACCTCACAATGATTGTCTCTGACATCAAGGCTGAAGACACAGCCACCAATAGTAAAACCACTCAAATCAGGGACACTCAAGGAGCTAGGCTTAGAGGAGCACAGATATCTCTAAGGCTGAAGAAGATTAGAGAGATAAAAATAAAGAGGGATTGGAGACAAGGATGAGAATGTAAAAATCAAGGTGTTGCTAGTCAGGAGTCAGTGTAGGGTAGCGAGCACAGGAGTGCTGAGATTGGAACTTGGTGTGAGTTGCAGAATTTTAGAAGATGTTAGGTTTACGGAGGGCAGAAGGTGGGAGACCAGCTGGGAGTGTGTTGGAATAGTCAATTCTGGGGGTACAAAGGCATAAATGAGGTTTCAGCAGCAAATGAGCTGAGACAGGGTGGATGGGAGGGGCTTTGATAATGTTACAGATAATGTTACAGGTCAGGTCAATGTCACAGAGGTAATAACAGTGATAGCAGAGGGATGTGAAAAAGGGGCCCATCTTGGGGTTTAACAAGGGAGTCAAAGGTTATTGGGGATAAGCAGAATGAGGAGTTGAGACTGCAGTCAAATCAGCCATGATCTTATTAACTGGCACAGCAGGCTCGCGGGGCTGAATGGCCTATTCCTGCTCCTGGTTTGTATGTTCATATGTAACACCGTTGAACAGGTTGTGTACAGTCTAGCTGACCCTCAGACAATTGCTAGGGAAATGGATGGAATTGGTGGGGGGGGGGGTGACTGAGTTTGTGGCAAGGGATCAAAGTCTTCCCAATACTTCAGTGGGGAAAGTGTCTGATCACCAGTCCTGGATTCTGGATAAACAATGTGATAAGACTGGAAGAGTGGAGATGGGAATGGTAAGCTGGAGATGAGTAACAACAGAGTATATGTGAAAACTGACACTGTCACCACAGGGCAGCACCTAGGTGAGAACTAGAATGGAATCAAGAACAGATCGTCAGGTGACAGTAGACCTGACTGTGGGAAGGGAAGTTGTTGCAAGTGGCACTCAAGCCTAAGACGTGAAGTAGAATGACTGTTGTTTTGTAAATTGACTTGCTGAGTACACACCCATCAAGAGAATAGTGGAAAGGTGTTGGAGGAGCGCATGGTGTCATCAGTCATGTTGAGGCAGATCAAGAAGGATGAGGACGGGTAGATTTTCTTTGTCATAATTACATGATGTGTCATTTCTGACTCTGATTTTCTTCACCAAATTGTAGTGAGAGGGCAGTCACAAAGAAATAGAACATAGAACACTACAGCACAAACAGGCCCTTCGACCCACGAGTTGCGCCGATCACATCAACACCTACCAATCTATAGACCTATCTATAACCCCCAATCCCATAAAACCCCATATACTCATCCAGAAGTCTTTTAAAAGACCCCAGCGAGTTCGCCTCCACCACCACTGACGGCAGCTGATTCCATTCACTCACCACCCTCTGAGTGAAAAACTTACCCCTAACATCACTTCTGTACTTTCCTCCCCGCACCTTAAATCTGTGTCCTCTCGTAGCGACCATTTCAACCCGGGGAAATAGCCTCTGAGAATCCACCCTATCTATTCCTCTCAACATTTTATAAACTTCTATCAGGTCGCCTCTCAACCTTCGTCTCTCCAGGGAAAAGAGACCCAGCTCCCTCAACCTAACTTCATAAGGCATGCCTCCCAGTCCAGGCAACATCCTTGTAAATCTCCTCTGTACCCTTTCAATAGCTTCTACGTCTTTCCTATAGTGAGGCGACCAGAACTGCGCACAGTACTCCAAATGAGGCCTGACAAGGGTCTTATAAAGTTGCAGCATTACCTCCCGACTCCTAAACTCAATCCCTCGATTAATGAAGGCCAGTACACCATACGCCTTCTTGACCACATCCTCCACCTGCGAGGCCGATTTAAGAGTCCTGTGGACCCGGACCCCAAGATCCTTCTGCTCTTCAACACAACTAAGACTCCTGCCCTTGATAGTGTACTCGTTCATCCCGTTGGTTCTGCCAAAATGGACGACTACGCATTTATCCGCGTTGAAGTCCATCTGCCACTTCTCTGCCCAGTCCTGCATCCTATTTATGTCCTGCTGCAACTTTTGACATCCTTCCAGACCATCCATAACACCACCGACCTTCGTGTCATCAGCGAACTTACTTACCCATCCCTCCACTTCCTCATCCAGGTCATTTATGAAAATGACAAACAGCAAGGGTCCTAGAACAGATCCCTGGAGCACTCCACTGGTGACTGACCTCCATTCAGAAAAAGACCCATCCACAACCACTCTCTGCCTTCTGCAGGCAAGTCAGTTCTGGATCCACAAGGCCAAAGCCCCTTGGATCCCATGCCCTCTCAACTTCTCAAGAAGTCTTGCATGGGGGGCCTTATCAAATGCCTTGCTGAAGTCCATGTACACCACGTCCACGGCACTTCCTTCGTCAATGTGTTCAGTCACATTATCGAAGAACTCAACTAGGCTCGTAAGGCACGACCTGCCCTTGACAAATCCATGCTGACTATTCCTGATCATGTCAAACCTCGCCAAATGCTCGTAAATCTTGTCCCTCAGAAGCCTCTCCATCAGCTTACCAACCACTGAGGTCAGACTCACCGGTCGGTAATTTCCCGGGCTATCTCTGTTCCCTTTCTTGAAAATAGGGACTACATCCGCAATCCTCCAATCTTCCGGAACCTCTCCCGTCTCCATTGACGACGCAAAGATCATCGCCAGGGGCTCTGCAATCACTTCCCTCGCCTCCCACAGTATCCTGGGGTACATCCCATCTGGTCCTGGCGACTTATCTATCTTG
Source organism: Carcharhinus amblyrhynchos (assembly GCF_965287045.1). Lineage (NCBI taxonomy): Eukaryota > Metazoa > Chordata > Chondrichthyes > Carcharhiniformes > Carcharhinidae > Carcharhinus > Carcharhinus amblyrhynchos. Next base: position 1,290,498 of record NW_027649798.1, read on the forward strand.
ATAGAATTCAAAAGTTCTAACACATCCTCCACCTTAATATCCACAAACTCAATCTTTTCCATCTGCTGCAAATCCGTAGCAAAATCTCCCAGATCAGCTTCCACCGTGAATACTGAGGCAAAGTACTCATTAAGCACCTCTGCCATTTCTTCTGGTTCCACACAGACCTTTCCCCCTTCACCTTTTATAGGTCCTATCCCTTCTCTTCTCATCCTTTTACCTTTCACATATTTATAGAAGGCCTTGGGATTCTCCTTAATCTTACCCGCCAAGGTCTTCTCATGACCCCTTCTGGCTCTCCTAATTTCCGTTTTAAGCTCCTTCCTACAGTCCTTATACTCCTCAAGATCCTTAACCTCTCCTAGTTCCCTGAACCTTTTGTACACCTTCCCTTTCCTCCTGACTAGGTTCAACACAGCCTTCGTGCACCACGGTTCCCGCGACCTACCAAAACCCCCTTGTCTCATCGGAACGTTGTCATGCATAGCTCCAGACAAACATTCCTTGAATATCCACCACCTTCCTTCGGTACTTTTCCCTAAGAACGCCTCCTTCCAGTTTATTTGTCTAAGTAACTTCCTGACTTCTTCGTATCTCCCCTTACTCCAGACAAACACCTTCCTAGCCTGCCTGATCCTATCTCATTCCAATGCAATTGTGAAGGAGATAGAATTATGGTCACCATTCCCAAGATGCTCTCCTACCGAGAGATCCATCACCTGCCCTGGTTCATTCGCCAGTACCAGGTCAAGTACAGCCTCTCCCCTCGTAAGCTTATCCACATACTGTGTCAGGAAACCTTCCTGAACACACCTAACAAACTCCTCCCCATCCAAACCCCTTACCCTAGGGAACAGGGAGGTTTAAACTGATTCGGAGGGGGGGTGGGATCCTGAGTAGGGGGGGTGGGATCCTGAGTAGAGGGGGTGAAAGTGAGGGGGACATAGATGGGGACTGCAATGCACGGCATCGTGGGGGTGAAGCGGAGCAGGGTTTGAAATGCGTATACTTTAATGCGAGGAGTATTCGCAATAAAGTGGATGAACTTGCAGCGTGGATCAGTACCTGGGACTTTGATGTTGTGGCCATTTCAGAGACATGGATAGAGCAGGGTCAGGAATGGTTGTTGCAGGTCCCAGGGTTCAAATGCTTTAGTCGGAGTAGAGAAGGAGGTAGAAGGAGGTAGAGGGGGGGAGGGGTAGCATTATTGGTCAAGGACTGTATCACAGTGTCAGAGAGGAAGTTTGATGAGGACTTGTCTGTTGAGGTAGTATGGGCGGAGATTAGAAATAGGAGAGGAGAGATCACCCTGTTGGGAGTCTTTTGTAGACCTCCAAAAAGTTCTAGAGAGGTTGAGGAAAGGATTGCGAAGACGATCCTGGTTAGGAGTGAAAGTAATAGGGTAATTGTTATGGGGGACTTTAACTTTACTAATATTGATTGGAATTGCTATAGCTCTAGCTCGTTAGAGGGGTCAGTTTTTGTACAAAGCGTGCAGGAGGGTTTTTTGAGTCAGTATGTAGATAAGCCAACTAGAGGTGAGGCTATATTGGATTTGGTGCTGGGAAATGAGCCAGACCAGGTGCTAGACTTGGAAGTTGGGGTGCATTTTGGTGATAATGACCACAATTCAGTTACGTTCACCTTAGTGATGGAAAGGGATAGGCATGAACCTCAGGCCAGTAGTTTTAGCTGGGGGAAGGGTAATTATGAGGCCATTAGGAGAGAATTAGGAAGCATAGGTTGGACTAGGAGATTACAGGGACTGGGAACGTCCGAAATGTGGAGTTTTTTCAAGGAGCAGCTACTGCGAGTCTGTGATAGGTATGTCCCTGTCAGGCAAGGAGGAATTGGTAGGGCTAGGGAACCGTGGTGCACTAAAAAAGTTGATTTGTTGGTTAAAAAGAAAAAGGAGGCTTATGTTCGGATGAGACTTGAGGGCTCGGGTAGTGCACTAGAAAGCTTTAGATTGGCTAGGAGGGAGTTGAAGAGTGAGTTAAGAAGGGCTAAAAGAGGACATGAGAAGACTTAGGCTGATAGGATTAAGGAGAATCCTAAGGCGTTCTATAGGTATGTCAAGAACAGAAGGTTGGTTAGGGCAAGATTAGGGCCAGTTATAGACAGCAGAGGGAAGTTATGTGTGGAACCGGAACAGATTGGAGAGGCATTGAACCAATATTTCTCTTCGGTGTTCACGCAGGGGGACAAGAATATAGCTGAGGAGGACACTGGGTTGCAGGGGAGTAGAATAGACAGTATTACAGTTGATAAGGAGGATGTGCTGGATATTCTTGAGGGATTGAAGATAGATAAGTCCCCTGGTCTGGATGGGATTTACCCTAGGATTCTCTGGGAGGCAAGAGAAGTGATTGCAGAGCCTCTGGCTCTGATCTTCAGGTCGTCGTTGGCCTCTGGTATAGTACCGGAAGATTGGAGGTTAGCGAATGTTGTCCCATTGTTTAAGAAGGGGAACAGAGACTTCCCCGGGAATTATAGACCGGTGAGTCTCACTTCTGTTGTGGGCAAGGTTTTAGAAAAAATTATTAGGGATAGGAATTATAGTTATTTGGAGAGTAATGAATTGATTGGAGATAGTCAGCATGGTTTTGTAGCGGATAGGTCGTGCCTTACTAACCTTATTGAGTTTTTTGAAAAAGTGACCAAAGAGGTGGTTGTGGGTAAGGCAGTTGACGTGGTATATATGGATTTTAGTAAGGCGTTTGATAAGGTTCACCATGGTAGGCTTCTGCAGAAAATGCAGATGTATGGGATTGAGGGTAATCTAGGAAATTGGATCAGGAATTGGCTAGCAGATAGGAGACAGAGGGTGGTGGTTGATGGTAAATATTCGTCATGGAGTTCGGTTACAAGTGGTGTGCCTCAGGGATCTGTTTTGGGGCCACTGCTGTTTGTAATTTTTATTAATGATCTGGATGAGGGTATAGTTGGGTGGATTAGTAAATTTGCTGATGACACCAAAGTCGGAGGTGTGGTAGATAGTGAGGAAGGGTGTCATAGTTTGCAGGAAGACTTGGACAGGTTGCAGAGCTGGGCCGAGAGGTGGCGCATGGAGTTTAATGCGGAGAAGTGTGAGATAATTCACTTTGGTAGGAATAACAGATGTGTCGAGTATAGGGCTAACGGGAGGACTTTGAATAGTGTGGAGGAGCAGAGGGATCTAGGTGTATGTGTACATAGATCCCTGAAAGTTGGGAATCAAGTAGATAGGGTTGTTAAGAAGGCATACGGTGTCTTGGCGTTTATTGGTAGGGGGATTGAATTTAGGAGTCGCAGCATCATGTTGCAACTGTACACAACTCTGGTGCGGCCGCACATGGAGTACTGAGTGCAGTTCTGGTCCCCACATTACAGGAAGGATGTGGAGGCTTTGGAGAGGGTGCAGAGGAGGTTTACCAGGATGTTGCCTGGTATGGAGGGGAGGTCCTATGAGGAGAGACTGAGGGATTTGGGGTTGTTTTCGCTGGAAAGAAGGCGGCTAAGAGGGGATCTTATTGAAACATATAAGATGATTAGACAGTGGACAGTGATAGCCTTTTTCCTCGGATGGAGAAAGCTAGCACGAGGGGGCATGGCTTTAAATTAAGGGGGGGTAGTTATAGGACGGATGTCAGGGGTAGGTTCTTTACCCAGAGGGTGGTGAGGGATTGGAATGCCCTGCCTGCTGCGGTTGTAAATGCGCCTAGTTTGGGGGCGTTTAAGAGATCCGTGGATAGGTTTATGGACGAAAAGGGATTGGTTTAGGTTAGTGGGTCATTGTTTTGTAACTGGTCGGCGCAACATCGTGGGCCGAAGGGCCTGTTCTGCGCTGTAATGTTCTATGTTCTATTCCAGTTGATGTTTGGGAAATTGAAGTCTCCCATGACGACAACTCTGTTATTAACACATCTCTCCAGAATCTGTTTCCCTATCTGCACTTCAACTTCCCTGTCACTATTGGGTGGCCTATAGAATACACCCAGCAAAGTTTTTGACCCTTTGCTGTTCGTAACTTCCACCCACAGAGACTCTGTAGATAGTCCCTCCACGGCATCCTCTTTCTCTGCAGCCATGACACTGTCCCTGATCAACAGTGCCACTCCACCACCTCTTCTGCCATCCTCCCTGTCCTTCCTGAAGCATCTGAAACCTGGCACCTGAAGTACCCAGTCCTGTCCCTGAGACATCCAAGTCTCCGTAATGGCCACCACATCACAATCCCAAGCAGCAATCCACGCCCTAAGCTCATCTACCTTATTCACTACACTCCTTGCATTAAAATGTATACACTTCAGCCCCTCAGTTTGGGCATTTCCCTTCTCCACCCCCTGTCTAACCTCCCTCCCATTCTGCCTGCGGTCCTCCCCTACCTGGGAGCTAACCTCCTCCGTCCCAGTTTCCCCATCACAATTCCCTCCCAGTGCATTAAATCACTGCCAGCCACTTACAGCAGTGAGTGGTCTCCAGACGTGAGGAATGGGCAAGTTTCCCAATCATGTCCATTGTAGTTGAGAATAGTGTTGTCACTTTATAAAGCCAAGATCAACGGAGAGGGACTCATTGATGCCTCACTTCCTATTATTACTATCAATATAAAATGCCAAAAATAAATCCTTATCTGTTGCAATGGGCAAGTGAAGAAGATTTGATTTATTCTTGTCACATGTATTAGTATACAGTGAAAGATATTGTTTCTTGCACACTATACAGACAAAGCATACCATTCATAAAAGTACATAGAGTAGAAGGAAAGGAGAGGAGCAGAATATATTGTTAGTCATAGCTAGGGTGTCGAGAAAGAGCTTAGGGCGTGGATAGCTGTTTGGGATTGTGATGTGGTGGCCATTACGGAGACTTGGATGTCTCAGGGACAGGACTGGGTACTTCAGGTGCCAGGCTTCAGGTGCTTCAGGAAGGACAGGGAGGGTGGCAGAAGGGGTGGTGGCGTGGCACTGTTGATCAGGGATAGTGTCATGGCTACAGAGAAAGAGGATGTCGTGGAGGGATTGTCTACAGAATCTCTGTGGGTGGAAGTTAGGAACAGCAAAGGGTCAAAAACTTTGCTGGGTGTAATCTATAGGCCGCCCAATAGTGACAGGGAAGTTGAAGTGCAAATAGGGAAACAGATTCTGGAGAGATGTTTTAATAACAGAGTTGTCGTGATGGGAGACTTCAATTTCCCAAACATCGACTGGAATATCCCTAGGGTAAGGGGTATAGATGGGGAGGAGTTTGTTAGGTGTGTTCAGGAGGGTTTCCTGACGCAGTATGTGGACAAGCCTACGAGGGGAGAGGCTGTACTTGACCTGGTACTGGCAAATGAACCAGGGCAGGTGATGGATCTTTCGGTAGGAGAGCATCTTGGATATGGTGACCATAATTCTATCTCCTTCACAATTGCGTTGGAACGAGATAGGATCAGGCAGGCTAGGAAGGTGTTTGTCTGGGGTAAGGGGAGATACGAAGAAGTCAGGAAGTTACTTGGACAAATAAACTGGAAGGAGGCGTTCTTAGGGAAAAGTACCGAAGGAAGGTGGCAGATATTCAAGGAATGTGTGTCTGGAGCTCTGAATGACAACGTTCCGATGAGACGAGGGGGTTTTGGTGGGTCGAGGGAACCGTGGTGCACAAAGGATGTGTTGAACCTAGTCAGGAAGAAAAGGAAGGTGTACAAGAGGTTCAGGGAATTAGGAGATGTTAAAGATCTTGAGGAGTATAAGGACTGTAGGAGGGAACTTAAAAGGGAAATTAGGAGAGCCAGAAGGGGTCATGAGAAGACCTTGGCGAGTAAGATTAAGGAGAATCCCAAGGCCTTCTATAAATATGTGAAAGGTAAAAGGATAAGAAGAGAAGGGATAGGACCGATAAAAGGTGAGGGGGGAAAGGTTTGTGTGGAACCAGAAGAAATGGCGGAGGTGCTTAACGAGTACTTCGCCTCAGTATTCACGGTGGAAGCCGATCTGGGAGATTTTGTTATGGATTTGCAGCAGATGGAAAGGATTGAGTACGTGAATATTAAGGAGGAGGATGTGTTGGAACTTTTGAATTCTATCAAGGTAGATAAGTCGCCGGGACCAGATGGGATGTACCCCAGGATACTGTGGGAGGCGAGGGAAGAGATTGCAGAGCCCCTGGCGATGATCTTTGCGTCGTCAATGGAGACGGGAGAGGTTCCAGAGGATTGGAGGATTGCGGATGTAGTTCCTATTTTTAAGAAAGGGAACAGAGATAGCCCGGGAAATTACCGACCGGTGAGTCTGACCTCAGTGGTTGGTAAGCTGATGGAGAGGCTTCTGAGGGACAAGATTTACGAACATTTGGAGAGGTTTGACATGATCAGGAATAGTCAGCATGGATTTGTCAAGGGCAGGTCGTGCCTTACAAGCCTAGTTGAGTTCTTCGATAATGTGACTGAACACATTGACGAAGGAAGTGCCGTGGACGTAGTGTACATGGACTTCAGCAAGGCGTTTGATAAGGTCCCCCATGCAAGACTTCTTGAGAAGGTGAGAGGGCATGGGATCCAAGGGCCTTTGGCCTTGTGGATCCAGAACTGGCTTGCCTGCAGAAGGCAGAGAGTGGTTGTGGATGGGGCTTTTTCTGAATGGAGGTCAGTCACCAGCGGAGTGCCTCAAGGATCTGTTCTGGGACCCTTGTTGTTTGTCATTTTCATAAATGACCTGGATGAGGAAGTGGAGGGATGGGTAAGTAAGTTCGCTGATGACACGAAGGTCGGTGGTGTTGTGGATGATCTGGAAGGATGGCAAAAGTTGCAGCAGGACATAGATAGGATGCAGGACTGGGCGGAGAAGTGGCAGATGGACTTCAACGCGGATAAATGTGTTGTCGTCCATTTTGGCAGAACCAACGGGATGAACGAGTACACTATTAAGGGCAGAAGTCTGAGTAGTGTTGAGGAGCAGAAGGATCTTGGGGTCCGGGTCCACAGGACTCTTAAATCGGCCTCGCAGGTGGAGGAGGTGGTCAAGAAGGCGTATGGTGTACTGGCCTTCATTAATCGAGGGATTGAGTTTAGGAGTCGGGAGGTAATGCTGGAACTTTATAAGACCCTTGTCAGGCCTCATTTGGAGTATTGTGCGCAGTTCTGGTCGCCTCACTATAGGAAAGATGTAGAAGCTATTGAAAGGGTGCAGAGGAGATTTACAAGGATGTTGCCTGGACTGGGAGGCATGCCTTATGAAGTTAGGTTGAGGGAGCTGGGACTCTTTTCCCTGGAGAGACGAAGGTTGAGAGGCGACCTGATAGAAGTTTACAAAATGTTGAGAGGAATAGATAGGGTGGACTCTCAGAGGCTATTTCCCCGGTTTGAAATGGTCGCTACGAGAGGACACAGATTTAAGGTGCGGGGAGGGAGGTTCAGAAGTGATGTTAGGGGTAAGTTTTTCACTCAGAGGGTGGTGAGTGAATGGAATCGGCTGCCGTCAGTGGTGGTGGAGGCGAACTCGCTGGGGTCTTTTAAAAGACTTCTGGATGAGTATATGGGGTTTAATGAGATTGAGGGTTATAGATAGGTCTGTAGGTTGGTAGGTGATGTGGTCGGCGCAACTTGTGGGCCGAAGGGCCTGTTTGTGCTGTAGTGTTCTATGTTCTATGTTCTAAAGATCAACTTAAAATAAGGTAGATCCATTCACAAGTCTTTTTCCCGATGGAAGAAGGTGGAAGAGAGATTGTCCAGGGTGCACGGGGACCTCAATTATGCTGGCTGCTTTTCCGAGTCAGCAGGAAATGTAGACAGAGTGAATGGATAGGAGGCTGGTTTGCGTGATCATTGGATGCAGCCAGCAGGAAGCTCCCTTTGTGTTAGCTAAACTTTATTCATTGCACAAATACCAATTACATAGACAGAGTTTATCTCACAGAGAATTCCTAGTGGAGCCAAGCAAATTTCAAATCAGCTATCCAATCTGATCATAAAATGAAAAGATCTCTGGAAATACCCAGCAGGTCAGGCAGTATCTGTGGAGAAAAAGCAGAGTTAACAGGCAGGATTTTCCAACAGGAGGAACACAAGCCACATGGTTCCTCAACCCCATTGTGCCATTCAATAATGTCACGGCTGATTTTCTACCTTAATCATACAGCCCAGACCAATCCCCATCTCTTTTCATTTATGCAATGTGAGCATCTCTAACTAGGCCAGCACTAATTGGCCTTGAAAAGATGGTGGTAAACACCTGCAGTTCCTTGTATGAACTTCTCACGGTCTCAACACTTACTTGGGAACACTCTAGTGAAGCCTCAGGCAAGTCTTACTTCATCAAAACTGCTGTGTAAAACCAAGTTGTTGCTGCCAGTGGAAAAGCAGACCTTCCCACAATCAGCACTGAGTTCCTCAAGTAGATGATAATCAGCAGGTAGATCACAATCCTGTCAGCTAGAAGCTGTTAAAAATTGATGAAATACACAGCAGTTTGTGCCTGACAGGACGTCTTGTTTAAGCAGGTAATTGTATTCTAAACAACTTCTTATCATTCATTCATTGCTTCCTACGGTAACAGGTTTCACTGTCTATTCTACTATTTGATGCTGCCTTGTTAACAGTCAATTCAAAGTGAAATGTCAATAATTGAAAACCTGTTTACTGAGCAACCTCAGTGTGTGCTTTGTGTTTGAGCAGGGAAATAAAAACTATCAGCTTGATAACTGCATTAATATTTGCGCAAGTTTCAGCAGCACTGAATGATTTGTGATTATCGGTAGCACCATGCTTTGGAAAGGTGCCACAAACCTTGAACCTCATGAGTAAAGAGAAATGGTATGTATCAGTGACAGAGAAAAGGCAAAATATCAATGTATAAATGAGCAGGCCGGAGTACCTGCTGACCTTTCCCACAATCAAACTAGAGTGGCAGACCATAGCAATGTGGTGACCAACCCTGCCAAGGACCTTGGGGTCCGGGTTCATAGGACTCTTAAATCAGCCTCGCAGGTGGAGCATGTGGTCAAGAAGGCGTATGGTGTGCTAGCCTTCATTAATCGAGGGACTGAGTTTAGGAGTCGGGAGGTAATGCTGCAACTTTATAAGACGCTTGTCGGACCCCACTTGGAGTACTGTGTGCAGTTCTAGTCGCCTCACTACAGGAAGGATGTGGAAGCTATTGAGAGGGTGCAGAGGAGATTTACAAGGATGTTGCCTGGATTGGGAGGCATGCCTTATGAAGATAGGTTGAGGGAGCTCGATCTCTTCTCCCTGGAGAGACGAAGGTTGAGAGGCGACCTGATAGAGGTTTATAAAATGTTGAGAGGAATAGATAGGGTGGATTCTTGGAGGCTATTTCCCAGGGCTGAAATGGTCGCTACGAGAGGACACAGGTTTAAGGTGCTGGGGAGCAGGCACAGAGGAGATGTCAGGGGTAAGTTTTTCACTCAGAGGGTGGTGAGTGAGTGGAATCGGCTGCCGTTGGTTGTGGTAGAGGCGAACTCACTGGGGTCTTTTAAAAGACTTCTGGAAGAGTACATGGAATTTAATGGGATTGGGAGTTACAGATAGTTCTATGGCCTGGTCGGTATGGATATGATCGGTGCAACTTGTGGGCCGAAGGGCCTGTTTGTGCTGAAGTGTTCTATGTTTGAAGATAGCTGGAGTCAAGGTCAATCAGGCGTGTGCTGGTGCAAGGATCAGTGCTCAAAAAGCAAAAACTTAAAACTATTACAAATTCTCATTTTCCTCCCTCAAAGGCGAGTTTGAAGATGGGAAGCTTTTACCATCTGGTCTTTTCCGGGCTCATTATCATCAGTTGCTAAAGTCCCAGATGACCAGAGGCTTTGAGGGGGAGAGATGACTGGTGGTATTTAACCTGAGGGTCACCACACGTTAGGCAAGGGGCAAGGTTCAGGAGGCTGGGCCTTCATGAATAACCTCAGCTGGTATGGGAGTTGAAACTGCATTGTTGGCATTGCTCTACAACAGAAACAAGCCATCCAGCCAACTAACCTAACCAACATCCCCCTTCAGGAACCCATTTACTGCGTTCCAGTAAATCGAGTACCAAAGCATTGGCAGCATGGGTTAGGAGATGGCGGGCAGCATTTTATGGCCTCGCTCTGGTGAGACCAGGAATTCCCACCGGAGATCAACAGAGATTTCCATAGTCAGACCCTTGCTCACGCCGATTCCCTGATGAATGAGGTGGTAAAGTTCTGGTCAGCATCTCTGCCAGCCTCATTACCAAACTTGCAGAAGGAATATAGAAACTTGCTCCTTTGCTGATGCCACAGAGAAAATCTTTAAGCTGACCTCAGGATGGCATAACTGCTTGCACCTCCATTTGTGAGAATTCCAAAGGATATCTCAGACACGCTAATCGATCCAAAGGAAGTTTCTCAGGATAAGGTGCAGCATTCCAATTGCCAACAAAAGCAAAATACTGCCGATGCTGCAAATAAGAACATAAGAAATAGGAGCAGGAGTAGGCCATCTAGCCCTTTGAGCCTGCCCTGCCATTCAATAAGACCATGGCTGATCTGTCGTGGCTCAGTTCCACATTCCCGCCCTCTCCCCATAACCCTTAATCCCCTCGCTTATCAAAAACCCATCAACCCGCGTCTTAAAAATATTTAGCGAGGCAGCCTCCACCACTTCAACGGGCAGAGAATTCCAGAGATTCACCACCCTTTGAGTGAAGAAGTTCCTCCTCAACTCCGTTCTAAACCGCCCCCCCTTTATCTTGAGGCTGTGCCCCCTAGTCCTACTGTCTTTTCTGAGCGGGAAGAGTCTCTCCACCTCTATCCTATCCATCCCATTCATCATCTTATACGTCTCAATGAGATCTCCCCTCATTCTTCTAAACTCTAACGAGTACAAGCCTAGTTTATTCAGCCTCTCCTCATAGCTCAACCCCCTCAACTCCGGTATCAGCCTAGTAAACCTCCTCTGCACTCCCTCCAAGGCCAAAATATCCTTGCGTAAGTACGGCGACCAAAACTGCACACAGTACTCCAGCTGCGGCCTCACCAATGCCCTAAACGGCAAGACCTCCCTACTTTTATATTCAATCCCCCTCGCTATGAAGGCCAGCATCCCATTCGCCTTCCTGACCACCTGCTGCACCTGCAAGCTGGGTTTTTGTGACTCATGCACAAGGACCCCGAGGTCCCTCTGCACTGTCGCCTGCTGCAGTTGTTCGCCACGTAAGAAATAGTCCTTCCTACCATTATTCCTGCCAAAGTGGACCACCTCGCACTTGCCAACATTAAATTCCATTTGCCAGTTCCTGGCCCATTCGCCCAGCCTATCTAGATCCTTCTGCAGACTCTCCACACCCTCCGCACAATTTGCCGTTCCCCCAATCTTGGTGTCATCAGCAAATTTCGACACCCTACACTCGGTTCCCTCCTCCAGATCATCTATATAAATAGTAAATAGCTGAGGCCCCAGCACCGACCCCTGGGGCACTCCACTAGTCACCTACCGCCAATGCAAATAGCACCCATTAACCCCCACTCTCTGCCTCCTATTTGACAGCCAATTCTCTATCCACGCTAACACCCTACCCCCAACTCCATGCCCCCTGACCTTCTGCAATAACCTCTTGTGAGGTACCTTGTCAAACGCCTTCTGAAAATCAAGAAAGACCACATCCACCGGCTCTCCTCTATCCACCGCCCTAGACACATCCTCAAAGAACTCCAATAAATTTGTCAGACACGACTTCCCCTTAACGAAACCGTGCTGCGTCTGCTCTATCAAGCAATTCCCCTCAAGATGCCTCGCTATTTCCTCCTTGATGACAGATTCCAGCATTTTACCTACAACAGACGTTAAACTAACCAGCCTATAATTCCCTGCCTTTTGCCTGGCACCCTTCTTAAACAACGGCATAACATTAGCCGCTTTCCAATCTTCGGGCATTTCCCCGGAATCCAGCAACGTTTGGAAAATAACCACCAAGGCATCCACTATCACCTCCGCCATTTCTTTCAGAACCCTCGGATGCATTCCATCCGGTCCTGGGGACTTGTCCACAATCAGTCCCTCCAGTCTGTCGAGCACCGCCTCTCTAGTAACAACAATGTCATTGAGACCCTCCACTCCTACCACCTTTCCATCTCTAACACCCAGCAAATTATTCACATCTTCCTCCGTGAAGACCGAAACAAAAAAGTTATTCAAGACCTCAGCCATTTCCCCATCCCCTACCACTAAGTCCCCCCTCTCATCCTCTAAGGGTCCAACGTTCACCCTAGCCAGCCTCTTCCTTTTTATATATTTATAAAAACTCTTGCTATCCTTTTTTATATTAAGCGCTAGCCCAGCTTCATAGTTTCTCCTACCCTTCTTTATCAACTTCTTTGTCAATCTTTGTTGACATTTAAACCTCTCCCAATCCTCTTCTCACCCACTACTCTTAGCTACTCTAAACGCCTCCGCTTTTAATTTAACACTTTCCTTCACCTCCTTCGTTATCCACGGCTTATTACCTCTCCTCCTACAGTCCTTTTTAACCATCGGAATAAATTTCTGCTGAGCACCAAGAAAGATCTCCTTAAAGATCCTCCACTGCTCCTCAGCAGACCTACCTTCCAACGCGCTCCCCCAGTCTACATTCGCCAATTCTTCTCTCATCCTACCGTACTCCCCTCTGTTCAAACAAAGGACGCATGTCCGGGAACCCACTTTCTCCTCCTCCATCTGCACCAGAAACTCCACCATACAATGATCACTCTCCCCAAGAGGATCCTTCACTACAAGGTCCCTAATTCTACCCGCCTCATTACATAACACCAGATCCAAGATAGCTCGCTCCCTCGTCGGCTCCAACACACACTGTTCAAGGAAACTATCCCAGCAGCATTCCAAGAACTCCTCCTCGAGCCCACCGCGTCCAACATGGGTCAACCAATCAATATGTAGATTGAAATCTCCCATAATTACAGCCGTTCCATTCCTGCACACTGCACTTATTTGCGCGTTAACAGCCCGCCCCACCTCCAGATCATTATTCGGGGGCCTACAGACGACACCCACCAGCGTCTTCCTCCCTTTGCTGTTCCTAATCTCCACCCACAACGATTCCACGTTCTGCTCCTTGGTTCCTATATCATCCCTTGCTACCACCCTGATGCTATCCTTAATCAGCAGAGTTACGCACCCCTCTTTTTCCTCCCGCCTATCCTTCCTAAACACTTGATACCCCTGGACATTCAGCTCCCAGTCCCTGTCACCTTGCAGCCACGTCTCTGTAATGGCCACCAGGTCATATCCATTTGTGCTGATCTGCGCCACCAGCTCATCCACTTTATTCCGAATGCTTCGTGCATTCAGATAAAGTGCCTTCATCCCAGCCTTCACCTGGACCCTATATGCCAGAACGCCACCAACCATACTCACGCCCCCACTCCCTTTATTATTGGGACATCCTCGGCCTCCTCCCTTACCTGTACCATCTCCTTAACTTTAGACCCTGTAATGTCACCTACCCTCGCACCCTCCCCCCCCTAATTAGTTTAAAGCCCTGTCTACAGTCCTATTTACACAATTCGCCAGGACTCTGGTCCCAGCACGGTTCAGACCAACCCCATGCCACCCGAACAGGTCCCACCTACCCCAATACTGATGCCAATGCCCCATAAATTCAAACCCATTCCTCCCACACCAATCCCTGAGCCACCCATTCACTTCCTTAATCTTATCAACCTTACGCCTGTCTGCACTCGATTCAGGCAATAGAGGATGCTGGAATTTGGGGGGCAGCGCAGTGGTTAGCACTGCTGCCTCACAGAGCCAAGGCCCCGGGTTTGATTCCAGTGTTGGGTCATTGTCTGTGTGGAGTCTGCACATTCTCCCTGTGTCTGTGTGGGTTTCACTGGGTGCTCTGGTTTCCTCCCACAGTCAAAAGATGTGCAAGTTAGGTTGATTAGCCATGCTAAATTGACCCTGGTGTCAGGAGATTAGCAGGGTTAATAACTGGAAGTATGAGAATAGGGCCTGGATGAGATTGTGGTCAGTGCAGACTTGATGGGCTGAATGGCCTTCTGCACTGTACGGATGCTATCGACTCAGCATGACAGTCATGCAGACTCGAAACAATAACTCTGTTCTCCCTCCCGAAATACTGCTGACCTTTCCAAAATTTGCTCTTTTTATTCTGAGGGTCAATCTTGGCTCAGGGAAAAGCATTTCCTCTTGAAATTTGGCATTAAATCCTACTCCTGACAATTAAGCCCACAACTGAGACATAAGCTTACAGATACTTTGAAGGAGTGCCGCACTGTCAGAGGGTCAGGGCTGAGGGAGTGCCGCACTGTCATAGGGTCAGTGCTGAGGGAGTGCTGCACTGTCAGAGGGTCAGGGCTGAGGGAGTGCCGCACTGTCATAGGGTCAGTGCTGAGGGAGTGCTGCACTGTCAGAGGGTCAGTGCTGAGGGAGTGCCGCACTGTCATAGGGTCAGCGCTGAGGGAGTGCCGCACTGTCATAGGGTCAGTGCTGAGGGAGTGCCGCACTGTCATAGGGTCAGCGCTGAGGGAGTGCCGCACTGTCATAGGGTCAGTGCTGAGGGAGTGCCGCACTGTCATAGGGTCAGTGCTGAGGGAGTGCCGCACTGTCATAGGGTCAGTGCTGAGGGAGTGCCGCACTGTCATAGGGTCAGTGCTGAGGGAGTGCCGCACTGTCACAGGGTCAGTGCTGAGGGAGTGCCGCACTATCAGAGGGAATGCTGCACTCTCAGAGGGTCAGTGCTGAGGCAGTGCTGCACTCTCAGAGGGTCAGTTGTGAGGGAATGCCACACTGTCAGAGACTCAGTACTGAGGGAGTGCCACACTGTCAGAGGGTCAGTGTTGAGGGAGCGCCGCACTGTCAGAGGGTCAGTACTGAGGGAGTGCCGCGCTGTCAGAGGGTCAGTGTTGAGGGAGCGCCACACTGTCAGAGGGTCAGTACTGAGGGAGTGCCGCACTGTCAGAGGGTCAGTGCTGAAGGAGTGCTGCACTGTGAGAGGGTCAGTTCTGAGGGAGTGCCGCACTGTCAGGAGGTCAGTTCTGAGGGAGTGCTGCACTGTCAGAGGGTCAGTGTTGAGGGAGTGCTGCACTGTCAGAAGGTCAGTACTAAGGGAGTGCCGCACTGTCAGAGGGTCAGTTCTGAGAGAGTGCCGCACTGTCAGAGGGTCAGTGTTGAGGGAGTGCCGCACTGTCAGAGGGTCAGTACTGAGGGAGCGCCGCACTGTCAGAAGGTCAGTACTGAGGGAGTGCCATACTGTCAGAGGGTCAGTGTTGAGGGAGTGCTGCACTGTCAGAAGGTCAGTACTGAGGGAGTGCTGCACTGTCAGAGGGTCAGTACTGAGGGAGTGCTGCACTGTCAGAGGGTCAGTACTGAGGGAGTGCCGCACTGTCAGAGGGTCAGTGTTGAGGGAGTGCTGCACTGTCAGAAGGTCAGTACTGAGGGAGTGCTGCACTGTCAGAGGGTCAGTACTGAGGGAGTGCTGCACTGTCAGAGGGTCAGTACTGAGGGAGCGCCGCACTGTCAGAGGGTCAGTACTGAGGGAGTGCCGCACTGTCAGAGGGTCAGTGTTGAGGGAGCGCCACACTGTCAGAGGGTCAGTGCTGAGGGAGTGCCGCACTGTCAGAGCGTCAGTGTTGAGGGAGTGCTGCACTGTTAGTGCTGAGGGAGTGCCGCACTGTCAGAGCGTCAGTGTTGAAGGAGTGCTGCACTAGCTTTAAATGGGATACAATATGTCTCTATGTGCTCCCTTAGGTGGACACAATAGGTCCCATACACAATTCAAGGAGAAGGAGTGCTCTCTCCAGTCTTCTTTCCAATATTTCTTTCAACCAACATCACTAAAGAAAATTATTGGGTAATTTTATTGCTTTGCTCTTTGTCAGAGTTTGCCATGTGCTGTCTCCTATTACACTTCAAAAGCACATCATTGGCTGTAAAACACTTAGAGATGCCCTGAGCTTGTGAATGGTACTGTCTAAATAGAAGTTAGCTGACTCATTCTACCTCAAAGAATTCTGCTAGTGCCCACAATTACCTTTTCACTCTGTTCTTTCTCATTTGCTCGTACTTGTTCTCTCCTGCTGCTCCTGTCCTCCAATGCTGGGGTATTTAAACCTGCTGACTTCAGCCCTCATTCCCACTGCACTCTGATCTCTGGTCTCAGAGGCAATTTAGCATTCCCAAAGTAAGCTGTTAATGCTAAACTTCTTTAAGTTGACAAAGCAAAATCACAAATGCTGAAAATCTAACAGAGAAATAGAACATGCTGAAAATATGCTCCACTGCACCTAAAACAAGGAAAGAGTGTCCCAGATTTCAACAGAAACTTCCTTTGACTTACTGCCTTTCACATAGACATCTCAAAGTACTTTACAAAGGGAAAAGGACAAAAGTATGATGCTGTTATGGTAGAGTGTTGTGATAGGCAGTAGGGAGACCACATTTGGAATATTGTGTGCAGTTCTGATCACCTCACTAAAAGAAGGATGTGGAAGCATTCAAGAAAGTGCAGAGGAGATTTACCAGGATGCTGCCTGATTTGGAGGGTAGGTCTTATGAGGAAAGGTTGAGGGAGTGGGGCTTTTCTGTTTGGAGCGGAGGAGGATGAAAGGCAACTTAATAGAGGTTTATAAGATGGTGGGAGGGATTGATAGAGGGGACGTGCAGAGACTATTTCCTCGGGTGGATGTAGCTGTTACTATAAGGTTCATGATGGGAGACATAGGAGGGATGTCCGAGGTAGATTCTTTACTCAGAGAGTGGTTGGGGTGTGGAATGCACTGCCTGCTGTGATAGTGGAGTCGGACACTTTAGGAACTTTCAAGCGGTCATTGGATAGGCACATGGAGCACACCAGAATGATAGGGAGTGGGATAGCTTGATTTTGGGTTTGGACACAGCTCAGCACAACACTGAGGGCCGAAGGGCCTATACTGTGCTGTACTGTTGTATGTTTCTAAGAGAGAAGAAGCGACTTTGTGGGATTCAGGAGAGAATTCCAGAGACAGTGGTGGCTGAAGGGACTGTGACCAATGTTAGAGTGAAGGATGCACGACAGGTTAGATTCACAAGGGAAGTCAGGAAGAATGTAAGTTTGGAGAAGGTTGCATCGGGGAAAGCAAACCAGTGAACATTCAGAGGTAAAAAATTAGAACTTGGAATTCAGGATATTAAACATAGAAACTAGGGGCAGAAGTAGTCCATTCAGCCCTTCAAACCTGCACCACCATTCAATATTAACATGGTTGATCATTTATTAATGATCTGGATGAGGGTATAGTTGGGTGGATTAGTAAATTTGCTGATGACACCAAAGTCGGAGGTGTGGTAGATTGTGATGAAGGGTGTCATAGTTTGCAGGAAGACTTAGACAGGTTGCAGAGCTGGGCCGAGAGGTGGCGGATGGAGTTTAATGCGGAGAAGTGTGAGGTAATTCACTTTGGTAGGAATAACAGATGTGTCGAGTATAGGGCTAACGGGAGGACTTTGAATAGTGTGGATGAGCAGAGGGATCTAGGTGTATGTGTACATAGATCCCTGAAAGTTGGGAGTCAAGTAGATAAGGTTGTTAAGAAGGCATACGGTGTCTTGGCGTTTATTGGTAGGGGGATTGAATTTAGGAGTCGCAGCGTCATGTTGCAACTGTATACAACTCTGGTGCGGCCGCACTTGGAGTACTGTGTGCAGTTCTGGTCCCCACATTACAGGAAGGATGTGGAGGCTTTGGAGAGGGTGCAGAGGAGGTTTACCAGGATGTTGCCTGGTATGGAGGGAAGGTCCTATGAGGAGAGGCTGAGGGATTTGGGGTTGTTTTCGTTAGAAAGAAGGCGGCTAAGAGGGGATCTTATTGAAACATATAAGATGATTAGAGGTTTAGATAGGGTGGATAGTAATAGCCTTTTTCCTCTGATGGAGAAATCTAGCACGAGGGGGCATGGCTTTAAATTAAGGGGTGGTAGTTATAGGACGGATGTCAGGGGTAGGTTCTTTACCCAGAGG
Organism: Carcharhinus amblyrhynchos; assembly: GCF_965287045.1. Lineage (NCBI taxonomy): Eukaryota > Metazoa > Chordata > Chondrichthyes > Carcharhiniformes > Carcharhinidae > Carcharhinus > Carcharhinus amblyrhynchos. Next base: position 1,308,448 of record NW_027649798.1, read on the forward strand.
GTGGTGAGGGATTGGAATGCCCTGCCTGCTGCAGTTGTAAATGCGCCTAGTTTGGGGGCGTTTAAGAGATCCGTGGATAGGTTTATGGACGAAAAGGGATTGGTTTAGGTTAGTGGGTCATTGTTTTGTAACTGGTCGGCGCAACATCGTGGGCCGAAGGGCCTGTTCTGCGCTGTAATGTTCTATGTTCTATGATCATGCACTTTCAGTATCCCACTCCCGCCTTGCTTCCATACCCCATGAACCCTTTAACCACAAGGGCCGTGTCCAGCTTCCTCTTGAACATATCTAACAAACTGGCCCCAACAGCTTTCTGTGGTGGAGAATTCCACAGGTTCACAACTCTGAGTGAACAAGTTCTTCCCCATCTCAGTCCTGAATGGCTTACCCCTTATCCTTGGACAGTCTTCCTGCATCCAGCCTGTCCAGTCCCATCAGGATTTGATGTTTCTGTGAGATCCCCTCTCATTTTTCGGAATTCCAGTCGATCCAGTCTCTCTTCATATGTCAGTGCTGTCATTCTGGGGATCAGTCTGGTGAACTTTTGCTGGATTCCTTCAATAGCAAGAATCTCCTTCCTTAGAGTAGGAGTTCAAAACTACATGCAATACTCAAGGTGTGGCCTCACCAAGACCCTCTATTTACTCCATTACTCAAATCCTCTTGCTAAGGAGGCCAGCATGCCATTAGCCTTCCTCACTCCCTGCTGTACCTGTATGCCAACCTTCGGCGTCTGTTCCACCATGACACCCAGGTGATGTTGCACTTTCCCTTTTCCTGAACTGCCACCCCTCAGATAATAATCTTCCAGTTTTTGCCACCAAAGTGGATAATCTCACATTTGTCCACATTATGTTGCATTTGCCAAGTATTTGCCCACTCAGACAGCCTGTCCACGTCACTCTGCAGCCTCTTAGCATCCTCCTCACAGCTCACACTGCCACCCAGCTTGGCGTCATCTGCAAAATTTGGAGATGTTGCATTCAGTTCCTTTGTCCAAATCATTAATGCATATCGTGATACCTGGGGTACCCCCTGCGGTACCCCCACTAGTCACTGCCTGCCACTCTGAAAAGGACCAATTTATTCCCACTCTCTGCTTCCTGTCCGTAAACCGGTTCTCTATCCTCATCAATATATTGCCCTCAATACCACGCTCACTAATCTCTTGTGTGGGACCTTGTCAAAAGTCCAAATACACAACATCCACTGGTTCACCCTTGTCCATTAGAGTCAAAGAGGTTTACAGTATGGGAACAGGCCCTTTGGCCCAACTTGTCCATGCTGCCCCTTTTTTTAAACCACTAAGCCAGTCTCAATATGGGCCAAATGCAGGATATGGGCCCATGTTTGGCTCATATCCCTCTATAGCTGTCTTACCCATGTAACTGTCTAAATGCTTTTTAAAAGACAAAATCGTACCCGCTTCTACAACTACCTCTGGTAGCTTCTTCCAGACACACCATCGTAGATGGAAGCATCACATTACAAACTCTAATAGATTAAGTGGGCAAAACTGTGGCACGGTGCCAGGGACCCAGGTTCGATTCCCGGCTTGGGTCGCTGTCGGTGTGGAGTTTGCGCGTTCTCCTCATGTCTGCGTGGGTTTCCTCCAGGTGCTCCAGTTTCCTCCTGCAGGTCGGGGATGTGCGGATTGGGTTGATTGGCCATGGTAAATTGCCCCTTTTGTGTCAGAGGGACTAGTGGCATGGATGTAAGAACATAAGAACATAAGAAATAGGAGCAGGAGTAGGCCATCTAGCCCTTCGAGCCTGCCCTGCCATTCAATAAGATCATGGCTGATCTGAAGTGGATCAGTTCCACTTTCCCACTTTTTCCCCATAACCCTTAATTCCCTTGTCTATCAGAAATCTATTTACCCATGACTTAAATATATTTAGCGAGGTAGCCTCCACCACTTCAATGGGCAGAGAATTCCAGAGATTCACCACCCTTTGAGTGAAGAAGTTCCTCCTCAACTCCATTCTAAACTGCCCCCCCCACTATTTTGAGGCTGTGCCTCTAGTTCTGTTTTCCTTTCTAAGTGGAAAGAATCTCTCTACCTCTACCCCATCTAGCCCCTTCATTATCTTGTAAGTCTCTATAAGATCCCCCCTCAGCTTTCTAAACTCCAACAAGTACAGACCCAGTCTATTCAATCTCCCTTCATAAGCTAACCCCTTCATCTCCGGTATCAGCCTGGTGAACCTTCTCTGTACTCCCTCCATGGCCAAAATATCCTTTCGCAAATAAGGGGACCAAAACTGCACACAGTACTCCAGTTGTGGCCTCACCATTGCCTTGTACAGTTGCAGCAAGACCTCCCTACTTTTATATTCTATCCCCCTCGCTATAAAGGCCAACATTCCATTCGCCTTCTTGATCACCTGCTGCACCTGCAGACTGGGTTTTTGCGACTCATGCACAAGGACCCCCAGTCCCTCTGCACTGTAGCATGCTGCAGCTTTTCACCCTTTAAATAATAATCCCTCCTACTATTATTTCTACCAAAGCGGATAACCTCACATTTGCTAACGTTATACTTCATCTGCCAGGTCCTCGCCCACTTGCTCAGCCTATCCAGATCTCTCTGCAGACTTTCTGCACCCTCCACGCAATTCACTTTTCCACTCATCTTTGTGTCATCAGCAAATTTTGTCACCCTACACTCAGCCCCTTCCTCCAGATTGTCTATGTAAATGGTAAATAGCTGAGGCCCCAGCACCAACCCCTGCGGCACTCCACTAGTCACCAACTGCCAACCAGAATAGCACCCATTGATACCAACTCTCTGCTTCCTGTTTGATAACGAATCCTCAATCCACGCTAATACTTTACCCACAACTCCGTGTACCCTAATCTTTTGCAGCAACCTTTTGTGAGGCAGCTTATCGAACGCCTTTTGGAAATCTAAAAACACCACATCCACTGGTTCCCCTCTGTCTACCGCACTAGTCACATCTTCATAAAAATCCAGTAAATTTGTTAAACACGACTTCCCCTTCATGAATCCGTGCTGCGTCTGCTTGATCAAACTGTTCTTTTCTAGGTGTCTTGCAATTTCTTCTTTGATGATGGATTCTAGCATTTTTCCAACTACGGACGTTAAGCTAACTGGCCTATAATTCCCTGCCTTTTGTCTGCTACCTTTTTTTATCAGCGGCGTAACATTAGCTGTTTTCCAATCCTCCGGCACTTCCCCAGTGTCCAGTGAATTTTGATAAATAATTACTAAGGCATCTGCTATTATTTCTGCCATTTCTTTCAGAACCCTGGGATGCATTCCATCCGGTCCCGGGGACTTGTCTACCTTCAGTCCTGTTAGTTTATCAAGCACTACCTCTCTAGTGACAGTAATTGTATTAAGGACCTCATCTCCTACCACACCTCTACCTTTAATATTCGGTTAGCTATTTGTGTCCTCCTCCGTGAAGACCGACACAAAAAACTTATTTAAAGTCTCAGCCATTTCCTTGTTACCCACCGCTAAATCCCCCCTCTCATCCTCCAAGGGTCCAATATTCACTTTAGCCAGTTTCTTCTTGTTTATATATTTGTAAAAACTTTTACTATCATTTTTTATATTTAGAGCTAGTTTAGCTTCATACTCTATCTTTCCTTTCTTTATCGCTTTCTTAGTCATTCTATGTTGTTTTTTAAATCTTTCCCAATCTTATAATTCCCCACTATTTTTAGCCGCTCTGTACACATCGGCTTTTAATTTAATACTCTCATTTATTTCCTTCGATAACCACAGCTGGTTATCCCTTCTCTTACAGTCCTTCTTTACCATCGGAATATATTTCTGCTGAGTACTGAAAAAGATCTCCTTAAAAATCCTCCACTGTTCCTCAGCTGTCCTTCCAACCAAACTGCATCATCAATCTACATTCGCCAATTCCTCTCTCATCCTATCATACTCCCCTCTGTTCAAACAGAGGACACAGGTTTGGGACCCTACTTTCTCAACCTCCATCTGCATCAGAAATTCAACCATACTATGATCACTTGTCCCAAGAGGATCCCTCACAAGAAGATCCCTAATTCTTCCTGCCTCGTTACACAGTACCAGATCTAAGATAACTTGCTCCCTCGTAGGTTCCGTTACATACTGTTCAAGGAAACTATCCCGACAGCATTCCAAGAACTCTTCCTCAAGCACACTGTGTCCGACCTGAGTCAACCAATCAATATGCAGATTAAAATCCCCCGTAATTATTGCTGATCCATTTTTGCATGCATCAATTATTTGCTTGTTTATAGCCTGCCCCACCTCAAAATTATTATTTGGGGGCCTTTAGATCACACCCATCAGTGACCTTCTCCCCTTACTATTCCTCATCTTCACCCACAATGGTTCCACGTTTTGCTCTTTGAACCCTATATCTTCTCTTACTACTGCCCTGATATTATCCTTTATTAACTGAGCTGCCCCACCTCCTTTTTCCTCCTGTCTATCCTTCCTAAATGCATGCATGGGACTATGGAGGGGGATTGTGTTTGGTGCAGACTCGGTGGACCAGGTGGCCTCCTTCTGCACCGTAGAAATTCTCAATGGATTTCAACATGTGAGGTCATCCACTTTGGACCTAAAACGGTGAAAATCTTGAAACGCTGGTGGGCGTGTACACAGATGTCATGAACAAGTAGCGAAAATAACCAAGGTTAATGGAATACTGGTCTTTATATTTAAAAGATGAAACGCAGAGATATAGAAGTTATGCTGTAGTTATATGGAAACCAGTTAGACCACAGTGCTCTATACTATGAACTATGCTACGCAACACACCTTAGGAAGGATATATTGGCACTGGAGGGAATGCATAATAGAATAACCAGAATGAGGAAAAACAACACAAACAAGCATTGTATTCCCTAGAATTTAGAAACTTATAAGGTGATTGATCAAAATTTAAGATGAATGGGGAGGGAGAGTAACTATTTCATTAGTTGGCTAGTTTTGGACTTAGGGGGGCATAGTGTAAAAACTAGAGCCAAATTTTCTCAGTGGTGAAATTAGGAAAAACTAGAAGTTTGGAATTCTGTGATACCGGAGATGAGGGGGTTGGTCTACGAGGAGAGACTAAATAGACTGGGTCTGTACTCGTTGGAGTTTAAAGGATGAGGGGGGATGTTATAGAGATGTATAAGATAACGAAAGGGATGAATAGGGTAGAGGTAGAGAGATTCTTCCCGCTCAGAAAGGACAACAGGACTAGAGGGAAGATAAGACTAGAAGATAAGGGGGGGGGCAGTTTAGATCAGAGTTGAGGAGGAACTTCTTCACTCAAAGGGTGGTGAATCTCTGCCTGTTGAAGTGGTGGAGGCTACCTCGCTAAAAATATTTAAGTCACGGGTAGATAGGTTTTTGATAGACAGGGGAATTAAGGGTTATGGGGAGAGGGCGGGAAAGTGGAACTGAGCCATTTCAAATCAGCCATGATCTTATTGAATGGCGGGGCAGGCTCGAGGGGCTAGATGGCCTACTCCTGCTCCTACTTCTTATGTTCTTATTATGTTCTTATGTTCCGCAAATGGTAATTAATACGAAACCAGTTGTTAATTTTATAACTGAAATTGGTAAAGATTTGCTAATCAGCACTATTGTGGGTGTGTTGCAGTGGATGTATGGAGTTAAGTTGCAGATCAGCAATTGTCTCATTAAATAAATGGAGCAGGCTGAAGAGCTAAGGTGACCTCCTTGTTTTTATGTTCATATGTCGTATCTGACCATCATGTTGGGTTGGAGTCTTGGTTCTTTTACAACTTCAGTTCCAAAATTGAGAGGCCAGAACTTGTTTGCCTGTTGATATCTGGCATTATTGCTGATAACAGTTCTACTAATGTGCTGGCCATACGAGAGACAAAATACCAATAGCTTAAATAGCTTTTCCTGCAGCCCCAAGGCCCATTTTGTGCAAGCTTCAGAGGGTAAAATGATCAGATTGTTTAATAAAGAGGTTGGAAATGAACATCATGGGTCATTACTTTCCTGACATTGCATCTGAACAGAGACTAGATTCCGTGCCTGCATCAGCCCCCCCCACCCCGTCCCTTGCTAACTGTCATTCTGAATTTGTATCTCTGAAATGAGTATGATGGGTATACAGGGATATGGGCCAAATGCAGGCAATTGGGATTAGTTCAGGGGCTTTCAAAAAATAAGGGCAGTGTGGATAAATTGGGCCAAAAGGCCTGTTTCCATGCTGTAAACCTCCATGAATGCGATTACTGTCACTAGAGAGGTAGTGCTTGATTGATTAGCGGGACTGACGGTGGACAAGTCCCCAGGACCGGATGGAATGCATCCCAGGGTTCTGAAGGAAATGGCAGAGGTGATAGTAGATGCCTTACTTACCAAACTTCGCTGGGAAGTGCCGGAAGATTGGAAAACGACTAATGTTACGCCGCTGTTTAAAAAAGGTAGCAGACAAAAGGCAGGGAATTATAGGCCGGTTAGTTTAACGTCTGTTGTTGGAAAAATGCTTGAATCCGTCATCAAAGAAGAAATAGCGAGGCACCTAGAGAAGAATTGTTTGATAGAGCAGACGCAGCACAGATTCATTAAGGGGAAGTCGTGTTTGACAAATTTATTGGAATTCTATGAGGATGTGACTTGTGCAGTAGACAGAGGGGAACCAGTGGATGTAGTGTTTCTTGATTTTCAAAAGGTGTTTGATAAGGTGCCGCACAAAAGGTTGCTTCAGAAGGTTAGGGGGCATGGAGTTGGGGGTAAGGTGTTAGCGTGGATAGAGGATTGGTTGTCTAATAGGAGGCAGAGAGTTGGAATCAATGGCTGCTATTCTGATTGGCGGTTGGTAACTAGTGGAGTGCCGCAGGGATCGGTGCTGGGGCCTCAGCTATTTACCATTTATATAGATGATCTGGAGGAGGGGGCTGAGTGTAGGGTAACGAAATTTACTGATGACACAAATTGTGCGGAGGGTGTGGAAAGTCTGCAAAGGGATCTAGATAGGCTGAGCGAGTGGGCGAGGACTTGGCAGATGGAGTACAATGTTAGCAAGTGTGAGGTTATCCACTTTGGCAGGAATAATAGTAGGAGGGACTACTATTTAAAGGGCAAAAAGCTGCAGCATGCTACGGTGCAGAGGGACGTGGGGGTCCTTGTGCATGAGTTGCAAAAACCCAGTCTGCAGGTGCAGCAGGTGATCAAGAAGGCGAATGGGATGCTGGCCTTTATAGCGAGGGGGATAGAATATAAAAGCAGGGAGGTCTTGCTGCAACTGTACAGGGCATTGGTGAGGCCGCAGCTGGAGTACTGTGTGCAGTTTTGGTCGCCGCACTTGCACAAGGATATTTTGGCCTTGGAGGGAGTGCAGAGAAGGTTCACTAGGCTGATACCAGAGATGAGGGGGTTGGAATATGAAGAGAGGCTAAATAAACTGGGTCTGTACTCGTTGGAGTTTAGAAGGATGAGGGGGGATCTTATAGAGACGTATAAGATAATGAAAGGGATGGATAGGATAAAGGTAGAGAGATTCTTCCCGCTGAGGAAGAACAACAGGACTAGACGGCACAGCCTCAAGATAAGGGGGGGCAGTTTAGAATGGAGTTGAGGAGGAATTTCTTCACTCAAAGGGTGGTGAATCTCTGGAATTCTCTGCCCGTTGAAGTGGTGGAGGCTACCTCGCTAAATATATTTAAGACACGGGTAGATAAGTTTTTGGTAGGCAAGGGAATTAAGGGTTATGGGGAGAAAGCGGGAAAGTGGAACTGATCCACTTCAGATCAGCCATGATCTTATTGAATGGCGGGGCAGGCTCGAAGGGCTAGATGGCCTACTCCTGCTCCTACTTCTTACGTTCTTATGTTCTTATGACTTTATCCTCTGTGTGAAACAATTACCCCACTGGACATTTTTGCATCTCTCTCCTCTCAGTTTAAACCTATGAGACCATAAGACATAGGAGCAGGATTAGACCACTCGGCCCATCGAGGATGCACCGCCATTCAATCATGGCTGACATTTTTCTCATCCCCATTCTCCTGCCTTTCCCCATAACTCCTGATCCCCTTATTAATCAAGAACCTACCTATCTCTGTCTTAGACACTCAATGACTCAGCCTCCAAAGCCTTCTGTGGCAAAGAGTTCCACAGATTCACTAGTCTCTGGCTGAAGAAATTCCTCCTCATCTCTGTGTTAAAGGATTGTCCCTTTAGCCTGAGGTCGTGCCCTCTGGTTCTCGTTTTTCCCACTAGTGGCAATATCCTCTCCACATTCACTCTATCTAGTTCCTCACAGTATCCTGTAAGTTTCAATAAGATCCCCCCCTCATCCTTTTAAACTCCAACGAGTACAGATTCAGAGTCCTCAACCGTTCATCACACGACAAGCTCTTCATTCCAGGGATCATTCTTGTGAACCCCCTCTGGACCCTTTCCAAGGCCAGCACATCTTTCCTCAGATACAGGGCAAAAGCAGTTCACAATACTCCAAATGGGATCTGACCAGAGCCTTACACAGCCTCAGAAGTACATCTCTCCTATTGTATTGTAGTCCTCTTGACATGAATGCTAACATTGCATTTGCCTTCCTATCTGCCGACTGAACCTACACGTTAACCTTAAGAGAATCTTGAACAATGACTCCCAAGTCCCTCTGTGTTTCTGATTTCCTAAGCATTTTCCCATTTAGAAAATAGTCTCTGCCTCCATTCTTCCTTCCAAAGTGCATAACCTCACACTTTTCCACATTGTTTTCTATCTGCCACTTCTTTGCCCACTCTCCTAACCTGTCCAAGTACTTCTGCAGCCTCCCCTGCTTCCTCAGTACTGCCTGTTCCTCTACATATCTTTGTATCATCTGCAAACTTAGCAACAGTGCCTTCAGATCCTTCTTCCAAATCATTAATGTATATGGTGAAAAGTTGTGGTCCCAACACTGACCCCTGAGGCACACCACTAGTCACCGGCTGCCATCTTGAAAAAGATCCCTTTATCCCCACTCTCTGCCTTCTGCCAGTCAGCCAATCCTCTATCCATGCCAGGATCTTACCCTTAACACCATGGGCTCTTAACTTATTTAAGTCTCCTATGTGGCACCTTGTCAAAGGCCTTCTGGAAATCTAAATAAATCACATCCACTGGTTCTCCTTTATCTAACTTCCTTGTTACCTCCTCAAAGATTTGTCAGACATGACCTCCCCTTGACAAAGCCATGCTGACTCAGTCCTATTTTATCATGCATTTTCAGTTTCCTGTGCTCTCTAGTGTTAGACCCCCTTACCTTTGAGAAAAGATATTAACTATCTAGGTGATCTGTGCCCCTCATTATTTTATAGACCGCTCTAAGATCACCCCTAAGCCTCCTATGCTACAGAGAAAAAAGTCCCAGACTATCCAGCCTCTTCTTATAACTCAATCCATCAAGTCCCGGTAGCATCCTAGTAAATCTCTTTTTGCATCACCTCGCCTTTATCTAAATTAAACTCCATCTGCCGCTGGTCAGACTACAGGCCCAATTGATCAAGATCCCGCTGCAATCCTAGATAACCTTCTTCACTATCCGCTATGCCACCAATCTTGGTGTCATCTGCAAACTTACTAACCTAAATTCTCATCCACATCATTAATATAAATGTCAAATAACACTGGACCCAGCACCAATCCCTGAGGCACACCTAAAAGAATTCCAGAAGATCTGTCAGACACGATTTCCCTTTAGTGAATCCATGCTGACTTGGACCAATCCTGTCACAACTTTCCAAATGCTTAGTTACATCCTTAATAATTGACTCCAGCATTTTCCCCACCATCGATGTCAGGCTAGCCGGTCTATAATTTCCCATTTTCTCTCTCCCTATTTTTTATAAAATGGGGTTATATTAGCCACTCTCCAATCCACTGGAACTCTTCCAGAGTCTATAGAATGCTGGAAAATGATCATCAATGCATCCACTATTTCTAGGGCCACTTCCTTGAGTACTGTGGGGTGCACAGCATAGGCCCTGGGGACTTAATACAATTTCCTGACTAATGAGGGTTTTCTTCAGTCCCTTCTTGATGCTAGCCTCTCTGTCCCTTAGTATTTCTGGATGATTATTTGCGTCCTCCTTAATGAAGACAGATCCAAAGTACTGGAGTCATTCCAGACAAACTCTCCTGGACAGGTTCGAGGTCTTCACTTGGCAGCGTGCTGTCTTTTCACCCGGTTTTGTGAAGGGTAGGTCGTACCTCACAAACCTTATCGAGTTCTTTGAGGTGACCAAAGAGGTGGATAAGAGTAAGGCAGTTGACGTGGTGTATATGGATTTTAGCAAAGCGTTTGATAACGTTCCCCATGGTAGGCTACTGCAGAAAATGCAGATACATGGGATTGAGGGTGATTTAGCAGTTTGGATCACGAATTGGCTAGCTGATAGAAGACAGAGGGTGGTGGTTGATGGGAAATATTCAACCTGGAGTTCAGTTACTAATGGTGTGCCTCAGTGATCTGTTTTGGGGCCACTGCTGTTTGTCATTTTTATAAAAGACCTGGATGAGGGTGTAGAAGGATGGGTTAGTAAATTTGCTGACGACACCAAAGTCGGAGGAGTTGTAGACAGTGAGGATGGATGTTACAGTTTGCTGAGGGACAGAGATAAGAACATAAGAAATAGGAGCAGGAGTAGGCCATCTAGCCCCTCGAGCCTGCCCCTCCATTCAATAAGATCATGGCTGATCTGTCGTGTCTCAGTTCCACATTCCCGCCCTCTCCCCATAACCCTTAATCCCCCTGCCTATCAAAAACCTATCAAACCGCGTCTTAAATATATTTAGCGAGGCAGCCTCCACCACTTCAACGGGCAGAGAATTCCAGAGATTCACCACCCTTTGAGTGAAGAAGTTCCTCCTCAACTCCGTTCTAAACCGCCCCCCCCTTTATCTTGAGGCTGTGCCCTCTAGTCCTACTGTCCTTTCTGAGCGGGAAGAGCCTCTCCAACTCTATCCTACCCATCCCATTCATCATCTTATATGTCTCGATGAGATCTCCCCTCATTCTTCTAAACTCTAACGAGTACAAGCCTAGTTTATTCAGCCTCTCCTCATAGCTCAACCCCCTCAACTCTGGTATCAGCCTAGTAAACTTCCTCTGCACTCCCTCCAAGGCCAAAATATCCTTGCGTAAGTGCGGCGACCAAAACTGCACACAGTACTCCAGCTGCGGCCTCACCAGTGCCCTATACAGCTGCAGCAAGACCTCCCTACTTTTATATTCAATCCCCCTCGCTATGAAGGCCAGCATCCCTTTGCCTTCCTGACCACCCGCTGCACCTGTAGGCTGGGTTTCTGCGACTCATGCATAAGGACCCCGAGGTCCCTCTGCACCGTCACATGCTGCAGTTTTTCGCCACGTAAGTAATAGTCCTTCCTACCATTATTCCTACCAAAGTGGACAACCTCACATTTGCCAACATTAAATTCCATTTGCCAGTTCCTGGCCCATTCGCCCAGCCTATCTAGATCCCTCTGCAGACTCTCCACACCCTCCGCACAATTTGCCGTTCCGCCAATCTTGGTGTCATCAGCAAATTTCAACACCATACACTCGGTTCCCTCCTCCAGATCATCTATATAAATGGTAAATAGCTGAGGCCCCAGCACCGACCCCTGGGGCACTCCACTAGTCACCAACCGCCAATCCGAATAGCACCCATTAACCCCCACTCTCTGCCTCCTATGACAGCCAATCTTCTATCCACGCTAACACCCTACCCTCAACTCCATGCCCCCTTACCTTCTGTAATAACCTCGTGAGGCACCTTATCAAACGCCTTCTGAAAATCAAGACAGGCCACATCCACCGGCTCTCCTCTATCCACTGCCCTAAGCACACCCTCATAGAACTCCAATAAATTCGTCAGACATGACTTCCCCTTAACGAAACTGTGCTGCGTCTGCTCTATCAAACAATTCTCCTCAAGATGCCTCACTATTTTCTCCTTGATCACGGATTCTAACATTTTACCTACAACAGACGTTAAACTAACCGGTCTATAATTCCCTGCCTTTTGTCTGCCACCCTTCTTAAACAACGGCGTAACATGAGCCGTTTTCCAATCTTCCGGCACTTCCCCGGAATCCAGCGACGTTTGGAAAATAACCACCAAGGCATCCACAATCACCTCCGCCATTTCTTTCAGAACCCTTAGATGCATTCCATCCGGTCCTGGGGACTTGTCCACAATCAGTCCCTCCAGTCTGTCGAGCACTGCCTCTCTAGTAACAATAATGTCATTCAGGCCCTCCACTCCTACCATCTTTCCATCGCTAATACCCGGCAAATTATTCACGTCCTCCTCCGTGAAGACCGAAACAAAAACGTTATTCAAGGCCTCAGCCATTTCCCCATCCCCTACCACTAAGTCCCCCCTCTCATCCTCTAAGGGCCCAACGTTCACCCTAGCCAGCCTCTTCCTTTTTATATATTTATAAAAACTCTTGCTATAGAGCTGGGCTGAGAGGTGGCAAATGGAGTTTAATGCGGAAAAGTGTGAGGTGATTCACTTTGGTAAGAGTAACAGGAGTACAGAATATAGGACTCATGGAAGGGATCTTAGTAGTGTTGATGAGCAGAGAGATCTCGATGTACATGTGCAAAGCTCCCTGAAAGTTGGCACCCAGGTTGATAAGGTTGTTAAGAAGGCGTACGGTGTGTTTGCTTTTATTGGTAGAGGGATTGAGTTTCGCAGCCGTGAGATCATGTTGCAACTGTACAAAACTCTGGTGCGGCCGCACTTGGAGTATTGCATACAGTTCTGGTCGCCGCATTATAAGAAAGATGTGGAGGCATTGGAAAGGGTGCAGAGGAGGTTTACCAGAATGTTGCCTGGTATGGTGGGAAGGTCTTATGAGGAAAGGCTGAGGGACTTGAGGTTATTTTCATTGGAGAGAAGAAGGTAAGAAGGTTATGAGGTGACCTAATTGAGGCATACAAGATGATCAAAGGATTAGATAGGGTGGACAGTGAGAGTCTTTTTCCTCGGATGGTGATGGCTAACACGAGGGGACATAACTTTAAATTGAGGGGTGGTAATTAGAGGATGGATGTCAGAGGTAGGTTCTTTACTCAGAGGGTAGTAAGGGCGTGGAATGCCCTGCCTGCAGCAGTTGTGGACTCGCCAACTTTAAGGGCGTTCAAATGGTCAGTGGATAGGCATATGGATAATATTGGAATAGTTTAGGTTAGAGGGTCATTAGATTGGTTCCACTGGTCGGCGCAACATCGAGGGCCGAAGGGCCTGTACTGTGCTGTAATGTTCTATGTTCTATTTCCATTATCTTGTCAATTCTCCCTTCCGATTAATGATACAACTACTTTCTGACTGATCTTATTGTTTCTTCCACAATAGCTGCTGTTAGAGACAAAAGGGCCAAAACAGTTTTTTTACTCATTCATGGGACATGGGCATTGCTGGCTGGCTAGCATTTATTGTCCATTCCGAGTTGCTCGAGGGCAGTTGAGAGTCAACCACATCACTGTGGCTCTGGAGTCACATGTAGACCAGAATAGGTAAGGACAGCAGATTTCCTTCTCTAAAAGGAAATTAGGGAACCAAATGGGTTTTTCTGACAATCAACAATGGTTTCATGGTCATCAGTAGATTCTTAATTTCAGATTTTTTTTTACTGAATTCAAATTCCACCGTCTGCTGTGGCAGGATTTGAAGTCCCAGCCACCTGACAAAGGGACAGGCTGTTCCGAAAGCTTGCGGCTTTTGCTACAAATAAACCTGTTTGGACTTTAAAACTGGTGTTGTGGGATTTCTTTGCGGGATTCAAACCCAAGTCCTCAGAAGATTGGCTGAGTTTCTGGATTAATAGTCGAGTGATAATACCACTAGGCCATCGCCTTCCCAAACCTACAAGCTATACACAGTGGCTACCTTGCTGTCTCCAAGCTTAAGTTTTAAGTTTATTTATTGGTGTCACAAAGTGGCTTACATTAACATTGCAATGAAATTACTGTGGAAATCCCCTGTTCGGGTACACTGAGGGAGAATTAACATGGCCAATTCGCCTAACCAGCACATCTTTTAGACTGTTAGAGGAAACCGGAGCACCTGGAGGAAACTCATGCAGGCACAGGGAGAGCGTGCAAACTCCACAGAGAGAGAGGCCCCAGCTGGGAAATCAAACCCAGATCCTTGGCACTGTGAGGCAGCAGTGCTAACCACTGTGCCACCATGCCATTGCGCCAGGGACCTGGGTTCAATTTCCTGGCCTTGGGTCATTGTCTGTGCAGAGTATGCATGTTTTCCCCATGTCTGCCTGGGTTTCCTCTGGATGCTCTGGTTTCCTTCCACAGTCTGAAAGACATGCTGGTCTTAAAACAATGGGTGGGATTTTCCAATCTTGTTCGCTCCCGGCCTACTGCCAGGAAGAATGGAGAATTTGGCACTCAGCCAAACTCCATTTCCCATAGCTGCAGTGCAGAATCCCAGCCATGGACGAGAGTGGAGGTTCCAGCAATTAAACCCGGAAAGTTGCTAATCACACTATGACCACCACTGTATTTGGAAAGAGAACTGAAATTGTGAAGATCCAGCCATGTTTGTTCCTTTATGAACTTTATGTGCTGTCTACAGAAAGACAGCAGCAGAAAAGGCAATACACCTTAAGAATCAGATGTCTTTTTGGGCCCACCAGTACAGCAAGCTGACCTCCTGGTACCAAGGCAACAAGGAACCAGCTTTGTGTCTTGCAGAGAATCCATCTCTTCTGAGAAAATCCTGAAAATGGCATCCTTTCATCCAGCATGTTTACTAGAATAAGTCAATCATGTGAATTATGAACATTTTTGTTCATGACTTGGAAAAATGCACTATTCGCTTCAACTGTATTTTCCTCGTGTGTATTTGTGTGTGCGCTTGTGCACATGGATGCCATAGTATTCAATTTCAGGATAGGTGCTTGTTTTTGTGTGTGCTTGTGCACATAGAGTCATACAGGTTTACAGCATGGAAACAGGCCGCTCGGCTCAACTTATACGGGACCCCCACTGTATAAAAAAAATGCCCCTCTGGACACTTTTGTATCTCTCCCCTCTCACCTTAAACCTATGCCCTCTAGTTTTAGACTCCCCTACCTTTGGGAAAATATATTAACTATCTAGCTGATCTGTGCCCCTCATTATTTTATAGACCTCTATAAGATCACCCCTCAGTCTTCTGCTCTCCAGAGAAAAAAGTCCCAGTCTATCCAGCCCCTCTTATAACTCAACCATCAAGTCTCAGTAGCATCCTAGTAAATCTTTTCTGCACTCTTTCCAGTTTAATAATATCCTTTCTATAATAGGGTAATCAGAATTGCACACAGTATTCCAAGTGTGGTCTTACCAATGTCTTGTACAACTTCAGCAAGATGTCCCAACTCCTGTATTCAACGTTCTGACCGATGAAACCAAGCATGCCAAATGCTTTCTTCACCACTCCGTCCACCTGTGACTCCACTTTCAAGGAGCTATGAGCACGTACCCCTAGATCTCTTTGTTCTGTAACTCTCCCCAGTGCCCTACCATTAACTGACTAAGTCCTGCCCTGGTTCAATCTACCAAAATGCATCACCTCACATTTATCTAAATTAAACTCCATCTGCCATTCATCAGCCCACTGGCCCAATTAATCAAGATCCCGCTGCAATTGGAGATAACTTTCTTCATTATCCACTAATGGGATGGATAGGGTAGAGGTAGAGAGATTCTTCCCGCTCAGAAAGGATAGCAGGACTAGAGGGCACAGCCTCAAGATAAGGTGCGGGGCAGTTTAGAACGGAGTTGAGGAGGAACTTATTCACTCAAAGGGTGGTGAATCTCTGGAATTCTCTGCCTGTTGATGTGGTAGAGGCTACCTCGCTAAATATATTTAAGTCACGGGTGGATAGGTTTTTGGTAGGCAAGGGAATTAAGGGTTATGGGGAGAAAGCGGGAAAGTGGAACTGAGCCACTTCAGATCAGCCATCATCTTATTAAATGGCAGGGCAGGCTCGAAGGGCTAGATGGCCTACTCCTGCTTCTATTTCTTATGTTCTATGCCACCAATCTTGGTGTCATTTGCAAACTCACTAGCCATGCCCCCTATATTCTCATCCAAATCATTAACATAAACGACAAATTACAGTGGACCCAGCACTGATCCCCGAGGCACACCGCTGGTCACAGGCCTCCAGTTTGAAAAACAACCCTCTACAACCACCCTCTGGCTTCTGTCAAGAAGCCAATTTTGTATCTATTTAGATACCTAACACTGGATCCTGTGAGATTTAACTTCAGGCAACAATCTACCATGCGTTACCTTGTCAAAGACCTTGCTAAAGTCCATACAGACAATATCAACTGCACTATTCTTTTCAGGGTAGGTGCTTTAGTAAACAATCATCTTCCTTTGTTTAAACCCACAAAAAGCTTGATGCCGGTTATTCAAATTGCCCACACACTCAGGGGTTAAAAAAACACACATCTTCCTCTCAGAAGTTCACTGATTCTGGAGCCGGCAAAGAGGACACGAATTTCAGCAGTTTACTTTCACCCTGTCTGTAAGAATTTCACTTTTCAATAACCCTCTACAAAACTTAAATACTTGAACTTCTATCCTCATTCCTCTGGAGGCAATCCTTGATCAGGACATCCTTGTTATTAATTCTCTAGTAAAAAGTCTGATAACACCAGGTTTTAGTCCAACCGATTTATTTGATAGTAAATGCACAAGCTTTTTAATGTTGGCAAGTGTGAGGTGGTCCACTTTGGTAGGAAGAATGGTAGGAAGGACTATTACTTACGTGGCGAAAAACTGCAGCAGGCGACGGTGCAGAGGGACCTCGGGGTCCTTGTGCATGAGTCGCAAAAACCCAGCTTGCAGGTGCAGCAGGTGGTCAGGAAGGCAAATGGGATGCTGGCCTTCATAGCGAGGGGGATTGAATATAAAAGTAGGGAGGTCTTGCTGCAGCTGTATAGGGCATTGGTGAGGCCGCAGCTGGAGTACTGTGTGCAGTTTTGGGCGCCGCACCTGCGCAAGGATATTTTGGCCCTGGAGGGAGTGCAGAGGAGGTTTACTAGGCTGATACCGGAGTTGAGGGGATTGAGCTATGAGGAGAGGCTGAATAAACTAGGCTTGTACTCGTTAGAGTTTAGAAGAATGAGGGGAGATCTCATTGAGACGTATAAGATGATGAATGGGATGGATAGGATAGAGGTGGAGAGACTCTTCCCGCTCAAAAAAGACAGTAGGACTAGGGGGCACAGCCTCAAGATAAAGGGGAGGCGGTTTAGAACGGAGTTGAGGAGGAACTTCTTCACTCAAAGGGTGGTGAATCTCTGGAATTCTCTGCCCGTTGAAGTGGTGGAGGCTGCCTCGCTAAATATTTTTAAGAAGCGGGTTGATGGGTTCTTGCTAAGAGAGGGGATTAAGGGTTATGGGGAGAGGGCGGGAAAGTGGAACTGAGCCACAACAGATCAGCCATGATCTTATTGAATGGCGGGGCAGGCTCGAAGGGCTAGATGGCCTACTCCTGCTCCTATTTCTTATGTTCTTATGTTCTTATGTTAGTCCCTTTGTCAGGTGAATGGAGAGTTCTGGCCTCAGACAGAGCATATAAAGCACAGACAGTTTACAGATTACTGATTAGAATGCGAATCTTTACACCTAACCTGCTGTTCAAGTCTTGAAGTGGCCGACAATGTGAGTGGAAGGAGCACTGATCACAGGTTGAAGAGATGTGTATTGTCTCCAGACAGTACAGTGAGTGAGGTTTTGCAAACCCAGGCAAGTGTTGGGGGTTACAGATAGTGCGACATGAACCCAAGATCCTTGTTGAGACTGTCCTCATGTGTGTGGAACTTGGCTATCACATCCACATCATTAATTCTCTAACCAGTGAATGGGCTAGCCAGTATTATCGCTAGTCTATTAGAAACTCCCCAGAAACTCAGCTAACGATCTGGGTGAACCGGGTTCCAATCCCGCCATGTCAGATAGTGGAATTTGAGTTCCATTAAAAATATCTGGAATTAAGAGTCTACCAATGACCATGAAACCGTCGTCGAAAAACCCATCTGGTTCACAAATGGTCTTCTGGGAAGGAAATTTGCTTCCTTATCTGGTCTGGCCCACATGTGACTCCAGAGCCACAGCAATGTGGTTGAATCTCCACTGCCCTCTGAAATGGCTCAGGGACGGGCAATAAATGCTGGCCAGCCAGCAATGCCCATGTCCCACAAATGAATTTAAAAAAAGCTCCCTCAAAACTGTTCAGAGTTTTGAAATTTTCTATTAGATTCCCCTTTCTCCTAACTTTACATGTTCCTGTATAAAAGTCTCAATTTTCTTGAGCTATAACCTCTATTTCCAAGTGTAATTCTACCAAATCTTCATGTGTCCTTTCCATTGTCAAACATTCAGCTGTTCGTGGGGAACGCACAACAGTGCAATATTCCAACTTGCTTTGAGATTTGGAAAGACGTACCAAACTCAAACATCATAGACATTCCTGCATTTCTGCCGCTAAACACGGATGGAGCCAGACTCCTACATCTCTGCTCATCCATTGCACTCAAATTCTTTCCATTTTTCCCAAAATACACTTCATATTTCCTGCCAGACTTCTTGCTGCCCTCCCACAATCAGTCTCAAATGCTGTCATTTGGGCTGGTCAGGGAATGTCAGTATGATTCCACTTGCATCTCTGTTCAAATCATTTATTCAAGTAGAAAACGATGGGGACCCAGCAAAGTTCCCTGGAGCATACCATGACATAGAGCCCAGCAACATCCATTCATCCCTCATGTTTGTTTTCTCATCCCTAGTCATCTCTCTAACCACAAAACTACATTCCATTTAATTGTTGGAACAAGTATCTTCAGTGGCAACTTGCCAAACATCTTCTAAAAATCCATTCATATAATTTACATTGTCATCTCCTTAACTACAAACTGGATGATTCATTTGAACGTGGAATTCTATTCAGCAAGCAGGGCCTGCCCTTTACTAATCCATGCTGACCGTTCCTAATTAGCCCAGTTTCTCAGTGCTTACTCTTTCAGCTCCAGAGGTTTAGTTGTCTCTGAGGTGAGCGGGTGGAAGGAGAGTGGACCAAGCGAGTAGGAGGTGGGCCTCACACAAGGCCTTTAACAACAACTTGCACTTATAAAGTGCTTTTAACGTAGAAAAGTATCTCAGGGTGCTTCACAGAACCATAATCAGGCAGTCCCAAGACAAAAGAGGAGATATCAGGAGGCCATTTGGCCAGAGAAGGCACAATAAACACAGAAAATAAGAATTTAACATGTTGTGAGTTTGATGTGCAGCTGCAATGGGGGAATATAAAACTGCACGGATAGCCTCAGAAATAAAACAATCCAAATGCTCTTTACAGCAGGTGTTTGAGGTGAGGGTGAAGAACAGGGACAAGGGAAGTGGTTTAAGAAGATGTCCCTGGCCCACAAAATAATCCTAGGACAAAGCTTTTGGCTGCAGAGGCTGAGCGACAGTAGGGCTTAACATGGCCCTGGAATAGAGGCACACTTTGCATTCGGTAGGTTGATGTTTGCAGTCCTCAGGTTTAAGGAAATGAATATGATAACTGTACAGGAGAATGACATGTCTGCGATACAGGACAATTTGGTCAAAAGAAGAGCCAAAGGGACAAGGAAGTAGGTTGAGAACAGCAGAGTTGTTGTGACAGGAGAAGGACACAATAGATGGAGCTAGCAGTTTCAGGGTTAATTTGTGAAGAAATAGAGGAAGAGCTGCACGGACGGGGCAGAAACAGTTGTGCAGTTGGAGGAAATCACTAGGAAATGGATAGTGAAAGAAATGGAGCAGAATGATACCAACAGTATTAAAACAATTATTTATACACTAGCACCATTATCCTAAAGGAAAGATCATATTTAAATGAATACTTAGATGTGCCAGTGTTCTTACAGGATACACTACAACCACAAATTGTTCCGACCACAACCACTATTGTTGCAATCACAGTCATAGGACTGATAATGGCCTTTACCTTCCTTCCTTTCCTCTCATATAGAGGTGGGGATCATGCCAACTAATCACGTACAATTCTGTATCCTTAAATAGAACTTTTGCTTCATTCACTTGTGGATGTTGCTAGTTGGGTCATCATTTATTGCCCATGCCTAAGCCATTTCGGAGGGCATTTGAGTCAACCACATTGCTGTGGCTCTGGAATCACATATAGGTCAGACCCGATAAGGACGGCCAATTTCCTTCCCTGATTCATTAATGCTCTTTAAGGAAGGAAATCTGTTGTTCTTATTTACCTGGTCTGGTCTATATGTGACTCCAAACCCCTGAACTGCTTTCTGAAATGGCCAAGCACACCACTCAGTTTGAAGGCAGTAAATGCTAGCCCAGCAAGCGATCCTCACATCATACAATCATAGAAACCCTATAGTGCCGAAGGAGGCCATTCTGCTCATCATGTCGGCATGGACAACAATCCCACCCATAACCCCACATATTTACCCCATTAATCCTTCTAAACTTACACATCCCGGGACGCTAAGGAGCAATTTAGCATGGCCCATCAATCTAACCCACACATCTTTGGACTGTTGGAGGAAACCGGAGCACCCGGAGGAAACCCACACAGACACGGGGAGAACATGCAAACTCCGCACAGACAGTGACCCAAGCCGGGAATTGAACCTGAGTCCCTGGAGCTGTGAGGCAGCAGTGCTAACCATTATGCAAGCGCGCCAGCCATATCTCATGAAAGAATTAACAGACACACAGGAACACCACCATCACCTGCGAGTTCCTAACTTGAAATGTATTGATGTTGTTATGCCTCATGGAGTGCAGCAATTCAAGAAGGCATTTCACCACCACCTTCTCAAGGGCAATGAGGAATGAGTAATAAATGCTGGCCTAGCCAGCGATGCCAACATCCCATGAACAAGAGGATTAGGTCCCTCTCTCTCTTTTTTTACCCTTTACTGCTGCTGTCTCCAATCAGGTCTTTGCTCTTCTCTCTCTCTTATTCTTCTGTGCTGCTGTCTCACAAGAATATGAAGTTGGAGCAGGAGTAGACCTTATTGTCATCCAGCCTGCTCCAGCATTCAATATAATCATAGTTGATCCTGGGGTTTCACCTCAATTTTCCCACCAGCTCCCAATATTCCTTAGTTTACTGAGACCAAACCCCTGTCTACCCCAGCCTTAAATATAGTCCGTGATGGAGCACCCACCGCCCTCTGGGATGGAGAATTCCAAAGATTTACAATCCTTTGAGTGATGAAATTTCTCCCCATCTCAGTCACTAATGATTGGCCCCTCATCCTGAGACTATGCCCCCCCGTGTTTTAGATTCCCCGCCAGTGCAAATAATCTCTCAGCGTCTACCCTATCAAACCCCTCAACATTCACTGAGATCATCACTCATTTTTCTAAAATCCAGAGAATAGGGATCAAATTTACTCAGCCACTCATCATAGGACAACCCTCTTCACCCCAGGGAACAGTCTTGTGAACTCTCGCTGTACCATCTCCAATGTAAGTATCTACTTACTTAAATTTGGAGACCAAAACTGCTGTCAGTATTCCAGATGTGGCCTCATCAACACTCTGTCCAACTGAAACAAGACTTTATTCTTGTCCTTCAATCTTCTCGCAATAAAGACCAACATGCCCTTGGCTTTCCTCATTGCTTGCTGCACCTGCACGCTAACTTTCTGTCTCCCTTATCCAAATGCACCCAAGTCTCTTTGAAGATCAATACTTACAGGTTTTTCATCTTTTAAAAGATATTCTAACAAGAAAGTGAATAACTTCACATTTATCTACATTGTACTCCATCTGTTTGCCACTCACTTAAACTGTCTATAACTCTTTACCATCTCTTGTCCTCCTCACAACTTACCTTCCCACCTAGCTTGATATCAACAAACTGTGATACATTATTTTCTATCTATCTAAATCATTAGTACAGATTATAAATAGCTGAAGTTCCAGCATTGATCCTTGCGGCACTCCACTATTCACTGCCATCTTGAGAAATCCCACTTATACCAATTATCTGCTTTCTATCTATTTCTATTCTATCCTCTGCCCATGCTAAAATACTACCCCCAACTCCATGAGCCCTTATCTTGTCTACTAACCTTTGGTGTGGCACTTTACTGAATGCGTTTTGGAAATCTGGGTACACTACATCTACAGGTTTCCCTTTATCTACTCTACTAGTTACATACTCAAAAAGTGAGAATATATTTCTCAAACAGGGTGCCCCTTAATAAAACTACGCTGACTTGTTCTAATCATTCAATACTTTTCTAAACATATTGTTAAGTCTTTCTTAATAATAGATTCCAGCATTTTCCCAGTTTTAGGCAAACTGGCCTGTTGTTCACTGCTTTCTCTCTCCCTCTTTTCTTATAAAGCCATGTAACATTCACCAACTTCCAATCTAACAGGACTGTTCCCAAATGTAGGAAATTTTGGAAAATTGGAGCCAGCACATCCATTATCGCTGCAGCTATTCTCATTTAGAGTCCTCAGGTGTAGCCATGAGATCTTAGGGATTAGTCAGATCGCATCCTCAGGTTTGTCAATATGTTTTCGCTGCTGATATTAATTTCCGGGTTTAGTATCTATTTCTGAAATGAAACTGTGCTCTTCCACTGTGAAGACAGACACACAATATTTGTTCCATATCTGCTATTTCCTCATTCCCCATGATAATTTCCCCTTCTTTACTTCTAAGAGGCAATATTTACTCTAGGTACTCTCTTCCTTTTCATATATTTACAAAAACTATAACAATCTATTTTATATTCCTGGCTAACTAACTCTCATGTTTTACTCGTCCCTTTTGGTGGGGTCTTCAGCTGCTTTCTAAAATCCTCCCATTCCTCCCTTTCTTTAGAGCATTGTAAGTCTCTTCTTCTAATCTAATACTGTTCCTAACTTCCTGATTGAGCCACAGATGGGTCTTTCTTGCCAAGCTTTTGTTTTTAATGGACTGTATTTTTGTTGAACATTTTGAATTGTTTCTTTAAATGTTTCCCACTGTTCATTTCCCTCCATATCTTTTGGTCTATTTATTCAATTAAGCTTAGCCAAATCTGCCCTCATACCTATTTAATTGGCTTTAAGTTGAAGATTCTTGTTTAGAACATAGAACATTACAGCACAGTACAGGTCCTTCGGCCCTCGATGTTGTGCCAAGCTATGTCTCAACCCAAGATCAAGCTATCCCCTCCCTATCATTCTGGTGTGCTCCATGTGCCTACCCAATAACCGCTTGAAAGTTCCTAAAGCGTCCAACTCCACTATCACAGCAGGCACTGCATTCCACACCCCAACCACTCTCTGAGTAAAGAATCTACCTTGGACATCCCTCCTATATCTCCCACCATGAACCTTAAAGTTATTCCTCCTAATAACAGCTACATCCACCCGAGGAAATAGTCTCTGAACATCCACTCTATCTATCGCCCTCATCATCTTATAAACTTCCATTAAGTTGCCTCTCATCCTCCTCTGCTCTAAAGAGAAAAGCCCCAGATCCCTCAACCTTTGTGATGAGAGTATGTCAGTTTCAAACTTCACATGAAATTCAATGGTATTATGATCACTATTGCTCAAAGGATCTTTTACTAAAATATTACTAATTCACCCTGTCAGATCTCCAATCAGGTCTGCATCTAATCTCTCTTGCTCTCTCTTTTATCCTCCATTGATGTTGCTGTCTCCAATCAGGTCTTTGCTCTTCGCTCGCTCTCTCTTTTTATCCTCCACCGCTGCCATCTCCTATCAGGTCTGTGCTCTTCTCCCTCTCTCTCTCACACACACACACACACACACACACAATCAACTCACAGTCCTTCAGTGACAGCACATTTTGATATTTTTATCTCCTTTTCTAATTCAAGTGCGCCTCGATCCACTCCAGCTCTTGCCTCTCTCTCCAAAGGAAGTGTAGAATCATTGAATAGTACAGCTTAGAAGGCGGTTATTTGGCCCACCAAGTCTGCACCAGCTCTTTTGATGATCCAGTTAGTCCCATTTCCCTGTTATATCCCTGCAACCTTCTCTCCTTTCGATACTTATCCAATTCCATTTTGAGGTTACTATTGTGCCCTACAGGCCCAGTGCATTCCTAATCCTAACCACTCATTTAAGTCATGCAACGTCTGGCTCTTTTCTTTGTATGACTGGCCTTTCAATCATTGGGAAAATAAAAAGGGTGCTGTATTGTAGCACCTGACCTCATTCTTACTGTTAATAAACATAATCATTATAACAAAAATTTGCATTTATATAACACCTTTAAAGCAGAAAAAACATCCCGGGCCACATCTCAGAGAGGTAATCAAAAAAATATAGATGGGTGACTGCATTCATCAATGACCTTCCTTCCATCATAAGGTCAGAAGTGGGGACATTCTGACCTTATAATGGTCCTCAGATGCTGAAGCAACCCATGCCTATATAAAGCAAGACCTGGGTAATATTCATGCCACATGAATGCCAGGCAATGGCCATCTCCAATAACAGAGAATCTAACCACGTCTTGGGGACCTGCATTCAAATCCCATCAAGACAGATGTTTGAATTCAATAAAAACTCAAATTAAAAGTCTAATTGATGGCTGTGAAACCATTGCCGATTGTTATAAAAACCCATCTGGTTCATTAATGTCCTTTCAGGACAGACCTGGTCTGTCCTACATGTGACTCCAGATCTGGACCCTTGGTAAAGTGGTTCACTCTTAAATGCCCTCAATTCAAAAGCAATTAGGGATGGGCGATCAATGCTGCCCAGTTTGCAATGCCCATTTTATGTGAACAAATAAAATGCCAGTGAGCGTGAAGTAGGCAATCTGTGTGGTGGAAGGGTTATGCAGCTAGGGTAGAGCTGTGTGTGCTCCTCTGCCTATTTATTCTTCAAATCTCAATTTTGTGTTCTTTTCCTCAACAATAAAGATGTGCCAATAAACACTGCAAAGAAGAATTGATTTTACACAATGCACAATGGCAATTGCTGGGCTTCCATAGACAGATTTTAGAATGATCCTTAGGTGATCTGAAAGATGTTGAAATTGTCTCCTGAGATACGAGAGCAGTAGTCAGGAGCTGGGCTTTATAAAGAGCAAAATGTTACAAGAGAGAGGGATCTGTGCATTTACCCTGGGCAAGGTAAGGAAGAAAGGAGGGGGATATGTGCATTTAGCCGGGGCGAGGTGAGGAAGAAAGGAGGGGGTATGTGTATTTAGCATGGGCAAGGTGAGGAAGAAAGGAGGGGGATATGTGCATTTAGCATGGGCGAGGTGAGGAAGAAAGGAGGGGGATATGTGCATTTAGCATGGACGAGGTGAGGAAGAAAGGAGGGGGATATGTGCATTTAGCATGGACGAGGTGAGGAAGAAAGGAGGGGGGGTATGTGCATTTAGCATGGGCGAGGTGAGGAAGAAAGGAGGGGGATATGTGCATTTAGCATGGACGAGGTGAGGAAGAAAGGAGGGGGGGTATGT
Source organism: Carcharhinus amblyrhynchos (assembly GCF_965287045.1). Lineage (NCBI taxonomy): Eukaryota > Metazoa > Chordata > Chondrichthyes > Carcharhiniformes > Carcharhinidae > Carcharhinus > Carcharhinus amblyrhynchos. The sequence continues at coordinate 1,333,943 of NW_027649798.1, forward strand.
GCATTTAGCATGGACAAGGGGAGGGGGGGGTATGTGCATTTAGCATGGGCAAGGTGAGGAAGAAGGGAGGGGAGGTATGTGCATTTAGCATGGACGAGGTGAGGAAGAAAGGAGGGGGATATGTGCATTTAGCATGGACGAGGTGAGGAAGAAAGGAGGGGAGGTATGTGCATTTAGCATGGGTGAGGTGAGGAAGAAAGGAGGGGGGGTATGTGCATTTAGCATGGGCAAGGTGAGGAAGAAAGGAGGGGGGGTATGTGCATTTAGCATGGGTGAGGTGAGGAAGAAAGGAGGGGAGGTATGTGCATTTAGCATGGGTGAGGTGAGGAAGAAAGGAGGGGGGGTATGTGCATTTAGCATGGGTGAGGTGAGGAAGAAAGGAGGGGGGGTATGTGCATTTAGCATGGGCAAGGTGAGGAAGAAAGGAGGGGAGGTATGTGCATTTAGCATGGACGAGGTGAGGAAGAAAGGAGGGGGGGTATGTGCATTTAGCATGGGTGAGGTGAGGAAGAAAGGAGGGGGGGTATGTGCATTTAGCATGGGCAAGGTGAGGAAGAAAGGAGGGGGGGTATGTGCATTTAGCATGGGTGAGGTGAGGAAGAAAGGAGGGGAGGTATGTGCATTTAGCATGGGTGAGGTGAGGAAGAAAGGAGGGGGGGTATGTGCATTTAGCATGGGTGAGGTGAGGAAGAAAGGAGGGGGGGTATGTGCATTTAGCATGGACGAGGTGTCACTTTGTTATGTTGACTGTTTTACAGCGAGCTTTAGTAATGGAGCAGGTGTATTGTTAACTTCAAAGGGAAGAAGTGAAACGAAATCTGATCTGGATAAATGGGGATGTATGAGGCAAAACCTGAGGCCAGAGGCAGCAATTGTTTGTTTGAATTGTAAATGAATCCATCCTTAGCCCTGAAGGGAGATCAAATCTGGAATAAAGGAACTATCCAGAAATGTCTGTCCATTCTTCCTGTGTATTGAGCAGTGCTGGAGCACAGAATGGATGAATTTACTAGTTAGTGCCAAAAATAAAAGGTCCTTTACTTCTCAAGAAAGTTATTTGAATGTACAATTTTGGAAGGTGGAATCGAGCTATTTGATCTAGTCTGTGTAATATTACTCCTGATGTGGATATGCCGGTGTTGGATGGGGTAAACACAGTAAAAAGTCTGACAACACCAGGTTTAAGTCCAACCAATTTATTTGATAGCACACTCACTAGCTTTCGGGGTTAGTCCCTTCATCACCTGACCAAACTAAAGTTGAGAATTCAAAGGGGAACAGGTTCAAGGTGAGAAGGAGGATGTTGATGGAGTGTTGGAAGTGTCAAAGATACTGGGTGGGATTTCTGACCGTGCTCACCCCGGAACTGGAAAATCCCGCCAAGGTCAACAGACCTTTCAATGGTCTGCCCCTCGCCTGCTATGATTCCTGTGGTGAGCGGAGCGGGAACATACACCTGATCTTTCAGATTAGACATCAAACAGTGGTTAGCACAGCTGCCTAACAGCGCCAGGGACCCAGGTTCAATCCCAGCAGCACGGTGCACAGTGATTCACGCTGCTGTCTCACAGTGCCAGGGACACGGGGCAGCACGGTGACACAGTGATTCACACTGCTGTCTCACAGCGCCAGGGACCCAGGGCAGCACGGTGACACAGTGATTCACACTGCTGTCTCACAGTGCCAGGGACCCAGGGCAGCACGGTGACACACTGATTCACACTGCTGTCTCACAGTGCCAGGGACCCGGGGCAGCACGGTGACACACTGATTCACACTGCTGTCTCACAGTGCCAGGGACCCGGGGCAGCACGGTGACACAGTGATTCACACTGCTGTCTCACAGTGCCAGGGACCCGGGACAGCACGGTGACACAGTGATTCACACTGCTGTCTCACAGTGCCAGGGACCCGGGGCAGCACGGTGACACACTGATTCACACTGCTGTCTCACAGTGCCAGGGACCCGGGGCAGCACGGTGACACAGTGATTCACACTGCTGTCTCACAGTGCCAGGGACCCGGGACAGCACGGTGACACAGTGATTCACACTGCTGTCTCACAGTGCCAGGAACCCGGGGCAGCACGGTGCAGTGATTCACACTGCTTGGAGGGAATTCACTAGGCTGATACCGGAGATGAGGGGGTTTGAGTTTAGAAGGATGAGGGGGGGGTCTTATAGAGACGTATAAGATAATGAAAGGGACGGATAGGGTAGAGGGAGAGAGATTCATCCCGCTCAGAAAGGACAGCAGGACTAGAGGGCACAGCCTCAAGATAAGGGGGGCGCAGTTTAGAACAGAGTTGAGGAGGAACTTCTTCACTCAAAGGATGGTGAATCTCTGGAATTCTCTGCCTGTTGAAGTGGTGGAGGCTACCTCGCTAAATATATTCAAGACATGGGTAGATAGGTTTTTGACAGACAAGGGAATTAAGGGTTATGGGGAAAAAGCGGGAAAGTGGAACTGATCCACTTCAGGTCAGCCATGATCTTATTGAATGGCAGGGCAGGCTCGAAGGGCTAGATGGCCTACTCCTGCTCCTAGTTCTTATGCTCACAGTGATTCACACTGCTGTCTCACAGTCCCAGGGACCCGGGGCAGCACAGTGCACAGTGATTCACACTGTTGCCTCACAGTGCCAGGGACCCGGGGCAGCACGGTGACACAGTGATTCACACTGCTGTCTCACAGTGCCAGGGACCCAGGGCAGCATGGTGACACAGTGATTCACACTGCTGTCTCACAGTGCCAGGGACCCGGGGCAGCACGGTGCACAGTGATTCACATTGCTGTCTCACAGTGCCAGGGACCCGGGGCAGCACGGTGCACAGTGATTCACACTGCTGTCTCACAGTGACAGGGATCTGGGGCAGCACGGTGACACAGTGATTCACACTGCTGTCTCACGGTGCCAGGGACCCAGGGCAGCATGGTGACACAGTGACTCACACTGCTGTCTCACAGCGCCAGGGACCCGGGGCAGCACGGTGACACAGTGATTCACATTGCTGTCTCACAGTGCCAGGGACCCGGGTCAGCACGGTGACACAGTGATTCACACTGCTGTCTCACAGCCCCAGGGACCCGGGGCAGCACGGTGACACTGCAGTTAGCACTGCTGCCTCACAGTGCCAGGGACCCAGATTCGATTCCTGGCTTGGGTCACTGCCTGTGCGGAGTTTGCACGTTCTCCCCTTGTCTGCATGCGTTTCTTCCGGATGCTCCGGTTTCCTCCCACAGTCCAAAAGACGTGCTGGTTAAGGTGCATTGGCCATGCTAAATTCTCCCTCCATATATCCAAACAGGCACCGGAGTGTGGTGACTAGGGGATTTTCACAATAACTTCATTGTAGTGTGAATGTAAGCCTTAGTTGTGACAATAGTAAATAAATGTTAAACTTAAAACTTTAAACTTGGCTTGGGTGGATATAAGAGATCTCACTCAATTATTTATGAGAAGCAGGAGTTCTCCATGTTGTCTTGTGTCGTGGTACCTCCAGAACAGGTGGCAATTGTGGGCAACAGCACTGAGCAGGGGAATTGGTTGGCACCTGTGGGTCCCTCCTTACAGGGAGTGGTTCTTTGACAAGCTGAGGGGTGAAGCCAAATAGCATGAGGCAGAGAACAAACAACAAAAAAGTACAGCACAGGGACAGGCCCTTCAATCCACCAAGCCTGTGCCAATCATGATGCTCTAACTAAACTTAAAAAACCTTCTGCTCTTACTCAGTCCATATTCCTCTATTCGCTCTCTATTCATGCACGCATTTAGATGCCTCTTTAATGTTGCTAGTGTGCCTATTTCCACCACTTCCTCTGGCAGCGCATTCCAGGCACCCATCAATCTCTGTTCAAAAAATTCCCTCGCACATCTCCCTTAAACTTTCTCCCTCTCACCTTGAACGTGTGCCCCCTTGTAATTGACATTTCCATGCTGGGAAAAAGCCTCTGATGATCCAAGGGACAAAGCAGCAAGGGCAAGGCTGGGGTTTGCAAGAACTAAAACCATGAATATGGCAGCTTGGTGCTCAGGTGTATGGTTTGAGCCAAGGAGAATAAAAGATCGAATCAAACAGAATGGCAGTATCCCTGCGTCCGAGACACCTCATTGATAGAGTCAGAGAGATATCTGCGCAAGAGAAAGGAGGACGAAAGGAGGACGACAGGAGGATGACAGGAGCAGGGCAGCAGATTGAGCCTGCTGAGTTAGTGTGTTGAGGAACCGAGGCTACAAATAGAATAGAGATCTAGAGCATCAGCAGTGAATATTCTCTGTAAATAGCTTGCTCCTTGAAGTTATGTTTTCCCTTGAGACTTTACACAGTTTTGATGCCTTAAAACCTATCATTGTGACCAAGTTTCAGCTGCGGCTCTGGAAAGCACTCTTGCTTCTGAGTCACAAGATTCTGGGTTAAGTTCTTCACTCCAGACCTTGAGTATAAAAATCGATGCAAATGCTCTAGTGCAGGACTGAGAGAATGCTACATTGTCAGAGGGGATGTTAAACTGAGATCTCATCTTATAAAAGGTGTAAAAGATCCCATTTGACTGTTTTGAAGAAGATAGGGCTGTATTGGTCAATATTCATCCTTCAATCAACATCTCAAAAACCAATGATCGAGTTACCGTGTAGAGTCATAGTCATAGAGGTTTACGGCACAGAAACAGGCCCTTCGGCCCAACTCCATGCTGCTCTTTTTATAAACCCTGGAACTTGTCCCAATTGCTCACATTTGGTCCATATCCCTCTTTACCCATGTAACTGTCTAAATGCTTTTTAAAAGACAAAATTGTATCCACCTCCACTACTACCTGTGGTAGCTTGTTCCAAACACTCACTGCCCTCTGTGTGAACAAACTGCCCCTCTGGACACTTTTGTATCTCTCCCTGCTCACCTTAAACCTATGCCCTCTAATTTTAGAGACCCCTACCTCTGGGAAAAGATATTGACTATCTATCTGATCTGTGCCCCTCATTATTTTATAGAGCTCTATAAGATCACCCCTCAGTCTCCTATGCTCCAGAGAATGTTGAAGCTTGCTGTCTTTCATTCATCATAACAGTGACTGCACTTCAAAAAATACTCCATTGTAAAGTATTTTGAGACATTTGGTGACTGTGAAATATGTGATATTAATGCAAGTCTTTCTTTAAGTTTATCAACACTCCAGACCTTAAGTATAAAAATCGATGCAAATGCTCTAGTGCAGGACTGAGAGAATGCTACATTGTCAGTGGGGATGTTAAACTGAGATCTCATCTTATAGATGGTAGATATAGGACGGATGTCAGAGGTAGGTTCTTTACCCAGAGGGTGGTGAGGGATTGGAATGCCCTGCCTGCTGCAGTTGTAGATGCGCCTAGTTTGGGGGCATTTAAGAGATCCGTGGATAGGTTTATGGATGGAAAGGGATTGGTTTAGGTTAGAGGGTCATTGCTTTTTTAATTGGTCGGCGCAACATCGTGGGCCGAAGGGCCTGTTCTGCGCTGTAATGTTCTATGTTCTAACACATCCTAATGTGTCATGTAGTTTGATAGTCTTGTCAAGCTGGGGCGATTTGCTCTGTCAAACCACCAAGTTGTTTCTCTTGTACAATCGCTTGACAGAAGCTTTCTAAAGTCCAACACCCCCCATTTCCCCATCATATCAAAGAACTCAAGCAGCTTTGACAACCCCAAGCTGCTTTGAATTCTTTTCTCATCTAGATATTTACTTATTTCATCCTCCATTAAAAGTTCCAAAGTTTTCCCTCCCATGGATGTTAAAGCCACTGGCCAGCATTTGGAAAATCTGCATGACACTGGCCAGTTGGCACACAACTGCCTCAGTGTGTAAAATATCATTTTAGAAGCTTCAATCATTTCATCTTCTGTTCCCTCTGGATCCTTGTAACCTATCAGGTCCTAACACAATGTCCCCCTTTACAATAACTAACTTCTCTGCTGCTTTCCTCTATTTATCATGATAGCTCTCATCCTGAGGAGAAGGTACATCCTGAACTCTACCTTCTCCTCCAGGATTCTTCTCTTTTCAAAACACTGGAGCTAAATGCTTGTCAGGTACCTGCCAATTTTCATTTATTCTCCACTTACTCCTGTCCTCTCCTCTTGCGTCTCGCAGCTTTTCAGTATTTATCCGATTCTCCCCTCAAATTCCCTCCTTGCCTTTTTTTTCCTTTCCTTCATCTCTTATTTTTATTAGTTGGATAATATCCATATCACCATAAGCCATCTTCAATTTTAATTTGTTTCAGATTTCTTTATATATTCAACCATTCTGAAACATGAGCTATTCTCCTTACACAGTATATTCTGAAGCTTTTTATTCCATATTGATCTACAGATCCGTCTGCCAATTTCTCCTTTCATCCCACATCATCACCTTCGTAAAATCCACCCTTGGTTTTATACAAACTTTCTCCTTTCTATTTGGATCTTAAACCTCTTCATATTATGGTCACTACCCACAAGGCATTCGTCAATATGTAATCCATCTGTCTAATCCATCTTGTTACTCATAACCGGATCTATCAATGCCTCTTCCTTGGCAAGCATACATACAAGTTACATTTAAATAGCACCTTTATTGTAAAAAAAATCCCAAGAGACTTCAAAGGAGCTCTATTTACAAAATTTAGCATTGAGTCACATGAAGCAATATTAGGGCAAATGGCCAAAAGCTTGGCCACAGAGGTAGGTTTAAAATAATGTCTTAGAGGAGGAAAGAGAGGGAAAGAAGCAACCAGGTTTAGGGAAAGAATTCTAGAGCTTGATGCCCAGGGCAGAGTTGGTGCATTAATATTGTCACTGGACTAGTGGTCCAGAGACCCAGGCAAGATCTGGACACCAGTTTAAATCCCACCATGACAGATGGTGAAATCTGAATTCAATAAAATCTGGACAACTATGAAAAGACTCTCTGGTTCACTAATGTTCCGACCCGCTCTGGCCTACATGCGACTCAAGACCCACGGCAACGTGGTTGGCTCACAAATACCCTCTGAAATGGGGGGCAGTTAGGGATAGCAATAAATGCTGACCCAATCCACGACGTCCACATCCCATAAATGAATAAAAATAGGCAACTCAAGTCATCACCACCAATAACGGAGCAATTAAAATGAGCTGGAATTTGAGAAGCAGAGACCTTGAGGGGGATGTGGGACTGGAGGGAGGGAGAGATGAGTTGTAGAAGGACTCCTATACACCATTTAAGAATTCCTTTCTCTTTTTCCAGATTACTCTATCCTTGTCCTGATGAATGGAAAATTAACCTAAAACAATTTTATATAGTTTCCCTCCTCCATCTTTCTCTACACAACCCTCTTTTTACAACTTGTAATCTCTAACCGTGGGGACTGTTTCTGCCTGAGCCTCCTTTCTCTCTTCAGGAATAATGCTCCTATTACACTGATTTTCCATTCAGTCCAGCTTGTAGCTACAGTTCAGTTAGTATTTTAATAATCCATCCATGAAGTAATTGTTTCTCACTTACCCAGTTTATAAGCCAAGCTTTGAGTATTGAAACATGTTTTATTTTCTTGTTTATGTTTAATACGTCTTCTTTTATCTTCAGTTTTTGTTCAGTGAAATATCACACTTCTTCTCCCAGCTTCTAGCTGCTCAATGAGATTTTCTTCGTCCCTTCTTAACATGCAATTTGATAAATTCTTTCTAACTTGTATATTTGCCTCATCTATTTCTGCCCTCCATATTAATTGCTGTATTGATTTGAATTCCATTTTTGCTTCCTTTCCCTACATTAACAGAATCACAAGAGTCATTACAGTGCAGAGGAAGATCATTTATCCCATCATGTCTGAAGTGAGCATTATGACTTTGTGTCATTCCCCTGCCTTTTCCCTGTACCCCTGCACATTGTTTCCTCAATGCCCCGACTGAAGTCTCCTCCACCACATTCCAGACCCCAACCACTGGCTGCACAAAAAAGATTTTTCTCACATCGCGTTTGCTTATTTTGCAAATCACTTTCAAATCTGTGCCCTTCCATTCCTGATCCTTTTACAAGCGGAACTTGACATGTATCAGCAGTTGGGGCCTGCCTAAGAGTGTGGTGGAGACAGATTCAGTTGAGGCATTCAAAAGGACATTAGATTATTGTCACATAGTCATCATGCGTAGGAGGCCTGAACCACCCACTGTCTTCCCTCACATCACATTTGCTTCTTTTGTGAATCACTTTAAGTCTGTCCTCTCGTTCTCAATCCTTTTCCAAGTGGGAACAGGTTCTCCCGATCTACTCTGTCCGGCCCTCTTATGATTTTCAACATTATGGGATTTAATGGGATTGAGGGTTATAGATAGGCCTGGTAGGCAGGAACATGATCAGCGTAACTTGTGGGCCAAAGGGCCTGTTTGTGCTGTAGTTTTCTATGTTTTATGTTCTATTTCTATCAAATCATCTCTTATCCTTTTTTTGAAGATACCAAACGTGACAATACACACAAGTTTAGTAGGCTATTAAACTGTGCTCCTACAGAAGTTGGAGACAAGACCACTTCACTTTTTTCTGGGGTGGAGGGGGAGGAAAGAACATTACCAAAATAAATACATCCCATATTGTCACAGCAAAATAACAATGAAACACTCTGAACAAGTCTTGGAAAAGTTAATGTTTTCACAACAATTATACACACTCAATATACACACTGGTGAGGTCAAAGTTCTTTCTACTCAAGGTTGAATAACAGGTCAGACTATACCAGTTCAGACTAGAGCTTGGGAATATTTAGTTCAGCTCCTGCACGGGCAAGGATTCTGGTTGTTGCGTTTGTACACAGGAAGCAACAGGTTTTTATTGTGTAATAAACTATGCGAATGAGGTGACAGCTTCATTGTAAATGCACACTTCTCACACTCTTACTGCCTCTACAACAAATTCTTAAAAGCTGGAAGTAATCTACAGTCTCACTGCTGCGCTCAGTAAGTGAGTGAGGGGATAGGTAAGAGTAAAACCCTACAATCTGGAAAAGTGAGTGAGGGGAGAGGGAAGAGTACAGCCCTGCAGTCCGGAAGAGGGAATAGGGAACAGGGAACAGTACAGCTCTACAGTCTAGAACAGTAAGTAAAAGGAGAGGGAAGAGTACAGCCCTACAGTCTGGAAAAGTGAGTGAGGGGAGAGGGAAGAGTACAGCCCTACAGTCCGGAACAGAGGGAATAGGGAATAGGGAACAGTACAGCTCTACAGTCTAGAACAGTAAGTAAAAGCAGAGGGAAGAGTACAGCCCTACAGTCCGGAACAGAGGGAATAGGGAATAGGGAACAGTACAGCTCTACAGTCTAGAACAGTAAGTAAAAGCAGAGGGAAGAGTACAGCCCTACAGTCTGGAACAGTGAGAGAGAGGAGAGGGAAGAGTACGGCCCTACAGTCTGGAACAGTGAGTGAGGGGAGACGGAAGAGTACAGCCCTACAGTCTGGAACAGTGAGTGAGGGGAGAGGGAACAGTACAGCCCTACAGTCTGGAACAGTGAGTGAGGGGAGAGGGAAGAGTACAGCCCTACAGTCTGGAACAGTGAGTGAGGGGAGAGGGAACAGTACAGCCCTACAGTCTGGAACAGTGAGTGAGGGAAGAGTACGGCCCTACAGTCCGGAACAGAGGGAAGGGAGAGGGAAGAGTACGGCCCTACAGTCTGGAACAATGAGTGAAGGGAGAGGGAAGAGTACGGCCCTACAGTCCGGAACAGTGAGTGAGGGGAGAGGGAAGAGTACGGCCCTTCAGTCTGGAACAGTGACAGAGAGGAGAGGGAAGAGTACGGCCCTACAGTCTGGAACAGTGAGTGAGGGGAGAGGGAACAGTACAGCCCTACAGTCTGGAACAGTGACAGAGAGGAGAGGGAACAGTACGGCCCTACAGTCTGGAACAGTGAGTGAGGGGAGAGGGAAGAGTACGGCCCTACAGTCTGGAACAGTGAGTGAGGGGAGAGGGAAGAGTACGGCCCTACAGTCTGGAACAGAGGGAATATGGAACAGTACAGCCCTACAGTCTGGAACAGTGAGTGAGGGGAGAGGGAAGAGTACGGCCCTACAGTCTGGAACAGAGGGAATACGGAACAGTACAGCCCTACAGTCTGGAACAGTGAGTGAGGGGAGAGGGAAGAGTACGGCCCTACAGTCTGGAACAGTGAGTGAGGGGAGAGGGAACAGTACAGCCCTACAGTCTGGAACAGTGAGTGAGGGAAGAGTACAGCCCTACAGTCTGGAACAGAGGGAATATGGAACAGTACAGCCCTACAGTCTGGAACAGTGAGTGAGGGGAGAGGGAAGAGTACGGCCCTACAGTCTGGAACAGAGGGAATACGGAACAGTACAGCCCTACAGTCTGGAACAGTGAGTGAGGGGAGAGGGAAGAGTACGGCCCTACAGTCTGGAACAGTGAGTGAGGGGAGAGGGAACAGTACAGCCCTACAGTCTGGAACAGTGAGTGAGGGAAGAGTACAGCCCTACAGTCTGGAACAGAGGGAATACGGAACAGTACAGCTCTACAGTCTGGAACAGTGAGTGAGAGGAAAGGGAAGAGTACAGTCCTATAATGTGGCAGACAGGCAGGACTTTCTTTTGTTTTACCACCACTTTTGCAGGCAAAAGAAAATGCAGTAAGACCGACCAAATCAACAGCACCAGCGGGCAAAATACAACTAAATTCCTCTGCTAAGAACAACTGCTGTGTCCTAGAATAAATAGCTCCAGCTTGATCAAAGTGGGTTGAGGCATACATAACCAAGCTTCCTTCCCAATTTCCCACAATTTTCAAAAAACAAGATTTCATAGTTTTTTACAGTTCGTACAGTGCAGAAGAAGGCCATTCATCCCATCCAGTCTGCACCTCTCTCTCTGGAAAAGCATCTTACTCCAGCCACTATATTTGCTGGAGTGAAGGCTGGTGTTACTTTCCGGTGAATGTGGATGTTCAGTGGGTTGGTGGGTCCACCACTGTGTCTGCAACCATGTCAAGTCAGTTCTGTGTGAGCAATTCTGGATTTGAGGACAATCACTTCCTATTGCAATGCCATGATTCTCATGGTTTGATGAGATGGTGCAAGAGGAATTTGAATAATGTTTCACACACAATAATTCCTCCTCAGTCTTCCTTTTGATTTCTCTCTCTGTTAGGCTTGTACAAGGCTGAGCTTCCACCTGGAATTCTATGAGGATGTGTCTAGGGCGGTGGATAGAGGAGAGCCAGTGGATGTGGTCTTTCTTGATTTTCAGAAGGCGTTTGACAAGGTACCTCACAAGAGGTTATTGCAGAAGGTCAGGGGACATGGAGTTGGGGGTAGGGTGTTAGCGTGGATAGAGGACTGGTTGTCAAATAGGAGGCAGAGAGTGGGGGTCAATGGGTGCTATTCGGATTGGTGGTTGGTGACTAGTGGAGTGCCTCAGGGGTCGGTGCTGGGGCCTCAGCTATTTACCATTTATATAGATGATCTGGAGGAGGGAACCGAGTGTATGGTGTCGAAATTTGCTGATGACACCAAGATTGGTGGAACGGCAAATTGCGCGGAGGGTGTGGAGAGTCTGCAGAAGGATCTAGATAGGCTGGGCGAATGGGCCAGGAACTGGCAAATGGAATTTAATGTGGGCAAGTGCGAGGTGGTCCACTTTGGTAGGAATAATGGTAGGAAGGATTATTACTTACGTGGAGAAAAACTGCAGCAGGCGACGGTGCAGAGGGACCTCGGGGTCCTTGTGCACGAGTCGCAAAAACCCAGCTTGCAGGTGCAGCAGGTGGTCAGGAAGGCGAATGGGATGCTGGCCTTCATAGCGAGGGGGATTGAATATAAAAGTAGGGAGGTCTTGCTGTGGCTGTATAGGGCATTGGTGAGGCCGCAGCTGGAGTACTGTGTGCAGTTCTGGGCGCCGTACTTACGCAAGGATATTTTGGCCTTGGAGGGAGTGCAGAGGAGGTTTACTAGGCTGATGCCAGAGTTGAGGGGGTTGAGCTATGAGGAGAGGCTGAATAAACTAGGCTTGTACTCGTTAGAGTTTAGAAGAATGAGGGGAGATCTCATTGAGACGTATAAGATGATGAATGGGATGGATAGGATAGAGGTGGAGAGACTCTTCCCGCTCAGAAAGGACAGCAGGACTAGGGGGCACAGCCTCAAGATAAAGGGGGGGCGGTTCAGAACGGAGTTGAGGAAGAACTTCTTCACTCAAAGGGTGGTGAATCTCTGGAATTCTCTGCCCATTGAAGTGGTGGAGGCTACCTCGCTAAATATTTTTAAGACGCGGGTTGATGGGTTTTTGATAAGAGAGAGGATTAAGGGTTATGGGGAGAGGGCGGGAATGTGGAACTGAGCCACGACAGATCAGCCATGATCTTATTGAATGGCAGGGCAGGCTCGAGGGGCCAGATGGCCTACTCTTGCTCCTATTTCTTATGTTCTTATGAAGGGTATTGGGATATGCATCAGCTACTGACTAAAACCAACAGGAGGACAAACTGTCCATATAAGTCAAAGTCATCAATGCCTTGCATTTCCTTTTGCTATTATACATCCAGGAAGCATCTGATGATTTTTGTCACATCATTCAATGTCAATTTGTCAATGTACACAAAACGTCTGTTTAGTCAAACCATATTATGTCATTTCCTTCTCAATGGAGCCAGGTTAACAAAGGGAGCAAGACATTCAATTCTACAATGAGCTTGTTTCCCACCGGTGTAAGGAGTAATTAACAGAACACACACAGTGCTCAAAGCCCCACATAACAATGCTCTCAATTTCAACACTTTCATTAATGTGTAGCAGGTGCTCATTCCTATTTTATCTTATCTTGTGAGCTTTCACCATGTGCCAATTCTGTTGATTCAAAGCCTTGTATAAAGATGGCTGACTGATTATCGGGCAAGACTACTAAGGTAAGGCAAAGTGTCTGCACACACAGGGCACATACACCATCAGTCACTTCTATCAGGTCAGGGCCTGAACCATTTTTATGGTGAGCTGTCTCTGGAGCCATGACTGGGACCGGTAGCTCACCCAGAATGAGGGGGCTGCTCCCGTTTCTCCAGGATCCTGCCAGGAGTGTGCACTGAACAGGTGTCACACCCTGTACAGAGGTGATCTAATTTCCAGGCTTTTATTCAGTTCAATGTTTAAGAGTTTGCAGAGTTTCTCCTTTGTGTAACTGACACCTAGCAAAGCAAAGAACATCAGATAAGGATGTGAGTAACGACCCTGTCATTTACTACAGAATGCAGATTGAGAGCAGTACCTTCTGTTATCACTGCCACCCTTGCAAAGTTACTGTGTAGCTCTATACCTTCTCAGAGTGCTGCGATTGCATGGTTTGATTCACAAGCTCGCTCCATATGAGTCCCTCCATGGACCTCTTGGCTTCAACCTCCAGGAGTTATCCCATTCTCATTTTTACTTCAGTCAGTAAAAGCTGGTCGGATGCATCAGAGAATGTTGGAGCATTTCCTGCTTCTGACTTCCCTCAGAGGTTGCTATCCTTGCTATCTTTCTCCATCTGTGGCTCCAGCTTTGCAAAAGGCCATTCTCCCCTCTCATCCTGAAAACTACAATCTCTCCTGCTCAGTAGCAGCAACCCAGCAAAGTGTAGAGTTACTGCAAAAAATCTCTGACAACATCAAAAGCCACCCATAGTCTATTCAGTAAAAGCAATGTCCAGAAGAGTACGATATCATTCAGACCAAGTTCTCGATTTTAGTTGTGGAAGACACTAAAACTGAAGGAGCAAGAAATCGGAGATCCAGTTTATGATCTTCTCATTGCCCCTGTTGGACCACTGGGCAATAAGTACAGTTGGTAGATTATTTGACTGCACAGGGATCATACCCAAATCAGATTTTTAACCATGTCACGCATTCAGGGAGTGCCGGGGTCCAAAACACCTCTTCAACATGTGCAAACAATCTACATGTACTTGTTCTAATCTACTATAGTGTGATGGCTTTCTGTCATAATCACCCCTACAACCAGAACACAACAGCACTGATTCCAGGATCCACTTGGCTGATCATTCCCAATCTGTTCCCAATCAGAGCAGCCAGATTCCACTCTGACATTCATATCCGTTCAGTGTAAGCTTGAGAAACAATATCCATCAACCTTCTCTAGTTTGAATATTCATTTCAGTAACTTTAGGCTTTAGTCAGCCTTTTTCAAAGCCATTGGAATGTTACAGCTGATCCTAGCTGCCATTTCTTTGGCTTTGGACATCAGCCTTTGGGATGAATTTTCAGGGTGGTAGCCCTTGGGAAATGGTAAGAAAATCCACCCTTGCTGCCACCACTGTGACCATGGCAACACTCGCCAAGGATTTACCACTAGTTTTTTTAAATTCATTTGTGGGACATGGGCTTCGCTGGCTGGCCAGCATTTATTGCCCACTGCCGCTACTGAGTGTTAGTGGTAGAGGGAGTGGGTGTTTGTAGGTGAGATGTCACTCAAGCAGGCTGCTTTGTCCTGGATGGTGTTGAAGCTTCTTGAATGCTGTTGGAGCTGCACCCATCCAGGCAAGTGGGGAGTATTCCACCACACTTCTGACTTGTGTCTTGTAGATGGTGGACAGGCTTTGGGTAGTCAGGAGGTGAGTTACTCACTGCAGTATTCCTAGCCTCTGACCTGCTCTTGTAGCCACTGTGTTTACGTGGTGAGTCCAGTCGAGTTCCTGGTCAATGGTAACCCCAAGGATGTTGTCAGTGGGGGATTCAGTGATGATAACACCATTGAATGTTATGGGGCAGTGGTTAGAGTGCCCCTTATTGGTGATGGCCTGACATTTGTGTGGCATGATTGTTAATTGCAATTAAACAATACACCCAATTAAGATGAAAACAAGATTCCTCGCATACGGCAGGGCCCAGAACTGACAGACAGACCCATGGCTCTGCTTCCATCCAGAGCCCAGCACTCTGTACAAGTGAGACCTGGTCCCCAGAGGCTGCTGGCTCAGTGTGAGGGAGGCCTGGTCCCCTACACTGACAGAGGCTCTCGGCCTGCTGAGTGAGGCCTAGTCCCCAGCGATTGCTGGCTCAGTGAGAGAGACCTGGTCCCCCACACTGACAGAGGCTCTCGGCCTGCTGAGTGGGGCCTGGTTCCCAGTTCCCAGAGATTGCTGGCTCAATGTGATTGAGGCCTGGTCCCCAAAGGCTGCTGGCTCAGTGAGAGAGAGACCTGGTCCCCCACACTGACAGAGGCTCTTGGCCTGCTGAGTGAGGCCTGGTCCCCAGAGATTGCTGGCTCAGTGTGAGTGAGGCGTGGTCCCAGAGGCTGCTGGCTCAGTGTGAGTGAGGCCTGGTCCCCAGAGGCTGCTGGCTCAGTGTGATTGAGGCCTGGTCCCCTACACCGACAGAGGCTCTTGGCCTGCTGAGTGAGGCCTGGTCCCCAGAGATTGTTGGCTCAGTGTCAGTGAGGCCCGGTTCCTCACACTAACAGAGGCTGCTGGCTCAGTGTCAGTGAGGCCTGATTCCCCATACTGATAGAGGCTGCTGGCTCAGTGAGTGAGCGAGTGAGGCCGGTCAGTGTGGGGGAACCAGGCCTCACTCTCAATGAGCCTGCAGCCTCTGTCAGTGTGGCTCAGTGTGAATGAGGCCTGGTTCCCCCAGACTAATTGTGCTGGTGAGTGAGATCAGAGCCTCGCAGCCCAGTTATTTTGCAGGCCTTGCCTGGGGGGGAAGTGGGGGGTAAATACATTCCTTTCTTTTTTAATGCCTCAGTGTTTGTACACAGTACGTGACTGCATTGAGCTCCTACATTATTTACTCGAGCGGGAACAGGATGGAGCAGTGTTCCAGTGTATACCCCCTCCTTGGTTCCTTGACTGTATTAGCATGTCTCTCTTCACAGATTTCAATTCTGAAGATTCACACCCAAAGCTTCATCTTATCTCGTCTCACTGATGCTTGCTAACCTGCTGTGTTTCCAGAACGTTCTGTTCTTCTAAAATTTCCAGTTTCTGCAGTATTTTGCTGTTTGCATGCACTGGTTATAAGTTTGTTTTGAAGTGGTTTTGACAGCAGTGTAACCACAGTAACTCCATTAGGTGAATGGCTGGTGTAGTAATGAAATTTCAAAATGTCATAACAATAGCTTTGACATCACATGCTGCTTGTATAAACATGTGGTAGGAACCCCAATAGGTGTGTCTGGTGATTCTGCACAGACTACAGGAATTAACATTGCCACAGAGCCAGAAGTCAGGAACTACTTCCTCTGTCATTATTATCTCTAATAAACACTCGTAATAAATCAACAATCCTCAGCCAAATTGCAAGGTTAAAAGAGAAAACACCAACAGTCCATTTAAAACAACCTTCAGATGGTGAAAAGTGCCACTGCATTTCACAGAGGCAAAGAGCAAACTAAGCAGTGGTAAAGAGAAATAAAATGTGGTTCATAAAGCACCTGTGACATTTACAGGATGTCTCAGAATGCTCAGGAATTCATGTTAAAATGTTGCCACTAGCTGCCAATTTGTATATAGCTAGGTCCCTGAAACATTAGTGAGATGAATGCACTGTGAATCAGTTTCTCTAAGTGAATCATAGAAATATAGAATCCCTACAGAGCAGGAGGAGGCCATTCGGCTCATTGAGTCTGCACAGACCACAGTCCTACCCAGGCCCTATCCCCGTAACCACACATATTTATCCCCCTACTCTATGCATCCTAACACACTAAAGGGCAATTTATTGTGGCCAATCAACCTAACCCACACATCTTTGGACTGTGGTAGGAAACCAGAGCACCTGGAGGAAACCCACACAGACAAAGGAGAATGAGGAAACCCACACAGACACAGGAGAATGAGGAAACCCACACAGACACGGGAGAATGTGCAAACTCCACACAGTCACCAAGCCAGGAATTAAATCCAGGCCCTTGGAGCTGAGGCAGCAGTGCTAACCACTGTGCCATCGTGGTACCTGTGTGCAGAAGCGTGCCAGGCTTGCTGCTCTGTTTCAAACAGTGCGATGGAATATTTTGCATCCAGCTGAGACGTGACACAGGATTGAATGCCTAACTCAAAGGCCAGTTTTCCCTGACAGTACATTCCCTCATTATCGCTCTGATTATGGCACTGAAATTCAACCTCGGTGGAGATGCAGAATGGACAATATCATATTTGTCTATTGTATATCTCACCCAACACTCAGTTCCAGGACTTGAGTCTGGCTGAGATCACTGAAGGGTTTGCAATGAATGCTAGCATGGGAACAGCACTGAGAGATGGGGTGGTCAGGAGAGGGGGTAAATACCGGGGGTAAAGCATTTCATAAAGAAGAAGAATGTTGATTCTAATAAGACAAAAGCAAAATGCTGCAGATGCTGGAATCTGAAACAAAAATAGAAAATGCTGGAAAATCTCAGCAGGTCTGATAGCCTCTGTGGAGGGAGAATAGAGCCAACATTTTAAATCTAGATGACCCTTTTTCAGAGCCAAAGACAATGGGACGTTCAGATTCATAACAGTGGTTCTATTCTCTCCCCACACAAGCTGTCAGACCTGCTGAGATTTTCCAGCATTTTCTGGAGAATGTTAATGTGAGACCTAGGCCAAGAACTGTATTCCCTATGAATACTAGAACTGTAATAAAAATCAGAGGACTAGTTTTGATGCAGAGTGGTATTAGAATTTGGAATGCATTACTACAAATAGCTATTGAAAGAGAGTCATTCACATTTAAAAGGAAATGTGATAAACATTTGTAATAAACAATTAAAAGTTCCAGGAATAAAGGAGGGAAATGATTGTGTGAGTGGGGTTTGAGTAGATTCATTGAGCACAGACACAATACTACAATAGGTTTATTTACACTGTATGTAAAAAGCAGTGATATACTTTCAGTACTCAGGGGACACAGTTATTGTTTAGACTTGTTTCATGTTATGTCCTTTCTAAACCTATAGGGTTTAAAAAACACACAGTAAAAATCATTTACTGAGTCACTGCCAGTTCAGGTAACAGTGATTTCAGCCTCAAAATGTTCAGTACTTCTTCTAATCACTGACTGCATCAGGAGTGTACTGTCTGCCTTCAGATGGTACATTTATAAATGTTCATTTGCAGGATGTGGGCATCGCTGGCTAGGCCAGAATTAATTGTCCATCCCTAATTGCCCCTGAGAAATGGTGATGTTAGCTGCCTTCCCAAACCACCACAGAACATCTGTCCATGGATACAAAGAGCAGGATACCACTAAAATATTACATTCAGGGAATTACTATTTGGTCACATTTCCTTAGTAAAAAGATAGACTTTGCAAGTCTATTATCAGTTCACAGGACCATCTAAATGCATAGCTTTAACTAATTAAAATATTAAAATAATTTAACTAATTAAATATACTGGTATGTAAAAAAAACTAAGGTATCTCAGATGGCTGAATTCAATGGTTAACAATAAACATTTATATGGCAATCTTTGAGTGGACAATATCCCATTTAATTTAGAGAGGAGAAGAAGTAGTAGAAATAAAATAATGGGCAGTCAATGATGGGAGAGTTAGAAGTAACAGAAAGATCAATGGAACAGGTAGGATTTGAGAAGAATTTAAACAGTGAGGAGAGAAGTGGATGCGTTCAAAAAAAGAAAGAGTTCTCAGAAATACAGCCATCAGCAGTGGAGGTCAGAGATAAGTAAAGATAGGATTAGAACACCAAAGGCAGCAAGACAGGGTGTACTGGAGAATAGTGCACACACAGAGTTAGCCAAGGGCAAGGTGGGCTTCTAAACAAAGATCAAAGATGCTTGATATGAATGTTTCTCTATTTCTTCCACCACAGATGCTGCCAAACCTACTAAGTATTCCTGGTATTGTTTTTATTTTCTTATTAATTTGTGGGACATGGGTTAGGGTTAGATTTCAATATATGAGGATTTGCATTGGGGACAGGGAGCCAGTGTAGAGCGAAGGTGAAACAGAAGTGGGAGAGGTTTGGACAGAGTATGGGCAGCTGGGCTTTGGACAAGTTGGAGGTTATGGAGGTTGAAGGATTGAAGACCAGCATAAATGACATTGGAGAAATGGAGTCCAGTGGTGACAATAGCTTTGCTAAGAGTTTCAGTTGTACAAACAATCATTTAGAACATGCTGAAAATGGGACATTTTGTCAAAGCTCTTTATCTTGCACTCGTCAGGACAGATACACAAGAATACCTATTACAACAGGAATAAGAATTTCTACTGTGTGAGAAAAGGATGCTGATTGGTTGGCAAGTAGACTCCGATTGGTAGAGGCATTACCAATGACAATTAACTGCCAAGCTTTTGTTTACATTCAAACCAAACAGGTCAACTCTGATTGGTCACGAACTTGCCAAGGGCAATAAACCAGGGATTAGCTGCCCCCAGATTATGTTGATAAATTTAAATTGATTATCAGTGTACTCTTAACACAATCAGATTATTTAGCAGGTGCTGTCCAATCAGAGAACTGCATTTAATGTAAAACACTGGGATTATCAAACTCACCATAGGTGGGCATTGCTGGCATCACACCAGCACTGACACTCAAATACAACAATACTCATTTGTCTCACTGGCGGAATATCTTCCTGGCTGGACAGCAACATCCAGTAGTGCAGGTTACAATCATGTTCTTACTGCGTGGCAGAATTATGAAAGGAATCACCTGCTGCTCTTATATTTGAGACATCTTACCCTTCCAGGATACTCTGGGGCAGACTGGACACATTGCTGGGGGCAGACTGGACACATTGCTGGGGGCAGACTGGACACATTGCTGGGGGCAGACTGGACACATTGCTGGGGGCAGACTGGACACATTGCTGGGGGCAGACTGGACACATTGCTGGGGGCAGACTGGCATCCTTACACTTACCTCTGTCCATCTAATTCTGTCCCCTGAGTTGAAATGGTGACAATGTCAACAAGTAATTGGTTAGTTTCCTAAACCTCCCCAATCCCTCCAGAACCTCCTAATTAACACCCCCTCCCCAGAACCTCCTCCCTAAACCCCTCCCCCCAACCTCCTCCCTAAACCCCTCCTCCCCAAACCCCTCCCCCCAGCCCCTCCTCCCCAAACCCCTCCCCCCAGCCCCCTCCCCAGAACCTCCTCCCTCCAACCTCCTCCCCAAAACCCTCCCCCCAATCTCCTTCCCAGAACCTCCTCCCTAAACCCCTCCCCCCAATCTCCTTCCCAGAACCTCCTCCCTAAACCCCTCCCCCCAACCTCCTCCCCAGAACCTCCTCCC
Organism: Carcharhinus amblyrhynchos; assembly: GCF_965287045.1. NCBI lineage: Eukaryota > Metazoa > Chordata > Chondrichthyes > Carcharhiniformes > Carcharhinidae > Carcharhinus > Carcharhinus amblyrhynchos. Next base: position 1,354,159 of record NW_027649798.1, read on the forward strand.
TAAACCCCTCCCCAGAACCTCCTCCCTAAACCTCTCCCCCAACCCCTCCCCCCAGAACCTCCTCCCTAAACCTCTCCCCCAACCCCTCCCCCCAGAGCCTCCTCCCTAAACCCCTCCCCCCCAACCTCCTCCCCAGAACCTCCTCCCTAAACCCCTCCCCAGAACCTCCTCCCTAAACCTCTCCCCCAACCCCTCCCCCCAGAACCTCCTCCCTAAACCTCTCCCCCAACCCCTCCCCCCAGAGCCTCCTCCCTAAACCCCTCCCCCCAACCTCCTCCCCAGAACCTCCTCCCCCAACCCCTCCCCCCAGAACCTCCTCCCTAAACCTCTCCCCCAACCCCTCCCCCAGAACCTCCTCCCTAAACCCCTCCCCCAGAACCTCCTCCCTAAACCCCTCCCCCAGAACCTCCTCCCTAAACCCCTCCCCCAGAACCTCCTCCCTAAACCCCTCCCCCCAGAACCTCCTCCCTAAACCCCTCCCCCAGAACCTCCTCCCTAAACCCCTCCCCCAACTTCCCCCCAGAACTTCTTCCTAAACCTCCCCCGCTCCACCCCACCCCACCCCACTGCCAACTCCCCCCCAGAACCTCCTCCCTAAACCTGCCCAGGAATCTAATAGCTAAGCCTCTTAAAACTGCACCCATCACCCAGAACCTCCTTCCTAAACCTCCCCAATCCCCAATTTTTCCGGAACCTCTCAATAATCCCTCCCCACACTGAACCTCCTTCTTAAGCCCCACCCCCCAGATCCTCCTCCCTAAAACCCCCCCAACTTCCCCCAGAACCTCCACCTTGACCCCTCCTTCCCCCCAGCGTCTCCTCCCTAACACTCCCAACTCCCCCTCCCCGGAGCCTTGTCATCCCTAAACATCCCCCAACTCTCCCCTGGAACCATCTCCCCAATCTCCCTGGAACCTCCTAATTAACCCCTCCTCCCCAGAATCTCCTCCCTAAAGCCCCCCCCAACTCCCCCGTGGAACCTCCTCCCCAACTCCCACCCCCCACCCCAAATCTCCTCCTGAAACCTCCCCAACCCTCCCAGAATCTCCTCCCTAAACCTCTCCAACTTCCCCTCCGTAACCTCTTCCCCAACTCTGCCACCCTCCTTTGACATCGGTGGTAGGGAAATTAATGGAAAAAGTACTTAAGGGTAGGATGTATGAGCATTTGGAGCGTTGCGGTCTGATTGGGGATACGCAACATGGCTTTGTTAGAGGGAGGTCTTGCCTTACGAATCTGGTGGAATTCTTTGAGGAGGTGACAAAAACGGTTGACGATGGGCAAGCCGTTGATGTCATCTATATGGATTTCAGTAAGGCATTTGACAAAGTCCCTCATGGTAGGCTGGTAGAAAAGGTTAAGGCGCATGGGATACGGGGTCAGGTAGCTAGGTGGATTGAGAACTGGCTGGGCAATAGGAGACAGAGGGTAGTTGTGGAGGGGACTTTGTCCAGCTGGAGGCCAGTGACCAGTGGTGTGCCGCAGGGCTCGGTACTGGGACCTCTCCTCTTCATAGTCTACATAAATGACTTGGAAGAGAGCGTAGGTGGTGTGATCAGCAAGTTTGCTGATGACACCAAGATGGCAGGGTTGGCGGGTACTGAAGCGGATTGTCAGGTGATACAACAGGATATAGATAGGTTGGTGCATTGGGCAGATAGGTGGCAGATGGAATTTAATCCAGACAAATGCGAGGTGATGCATTTTGGAAGGAATAATGTAGAGAGGAGCTATGTGATTAAAGGTAGACAAATTAGGAGTATAGAAACACAGAGGGACCTGGGAGTGCAGGTTCACAAATCCATGAAGGTTGTGACACAAGTGGAGAATGTTGTCAGGAAGGCTTATGGAATGCTAGCCTTTATAGGAAGAGGTATAGAGTTTAAAAGCTGCCGTCTAATGCTTCAGTTGTATAGAACGTTGGTTAGACCGCATTTGGAGTACTGCGTCCAGTTCTGGTCACCTTACTACCGGAAGGACGTGGAGGCTCTGGAAAGGGTGCAGAGGAGGTTTACCAGGATGTTGCCTGGCATGGAGGGGTTGGGTTACGAGGAAAGGTTGGAGAAACTGGGACTGTTTTCTTTGGAAAGACGGAGATTGAGGGGTGACATGATAGAGGTATATAAGATACTGAAGGGAATAGACAGGGTCAATAGTGAGAGACTGCTCCCTAGATTGGTTACGAATACAAGAGATTTAAGGGTGAGGGGGGAGAGGTATAATTTGGGTATGAGAGGAAGGTTCTTTACGCAGAGAGTAGTGGGGGTATGGAACGCGCTACCGAGTGGGGTGGTGGAGGCGGGAACGTTGGACTCGTTTAAGGTTCAGTTAGATAGGCACATGAGTGAAACGAGGATGGAGGGTTATGGTAGGGGTTATTGAATAAGGGTTAGAACCTCGGGAGACACCGGAAAGGCAGGCTTGTGATTAACGTTTTTGTCTTTTCACTCCGCAGGTGGAGGTCCACCTCGTTGTCAAACGAGGGGCATGCACACGGTGGGTCGTGCGTGGGCTGCTCCTGGAGGTTCCGGGAGTGGCCTAGTACTTCTTGTCGGTGTGTGTGCTTGATCCTGGACCGGTAGACGGGCGCCGCAACAGCTCGGTGACTAGCACTGCTAGCTGTGCAGATACATGGATTTGGGCCTGTGTCTGTGGGAGTTTGTGCATTCTCCCTGTGGTTGCGTGGGTTTCCTCCGGGCGCTCCGGTTTCCTCCCACACCCCAAAGATGTGCTCTTAGGCTGATTGGTTTTACCAAATTGACACTATTCTGAATCTGGCTAAGTCAGGGGTTCTATTTGTGGATACGCAGGGTAGAATAGGTGTAGGGTGATGCGGCGGCACGGGCTTGTTGGGCCGAAGGGCCTGTTTCCCGTGCTGGGTTGTTCTTTGTTTGTTCTTCCCCTGGAAACTCTTCCCTAAACCTCCCCAACCCTCTCAGAACCTCCTCCCCAATTGCCTCCCCCGAACCTCCTCCCTAAACATCCCCAATGTCCCCCTGGAACCTTATCCCCAAATCTGTCCATCTCTCCTTTAGGATACTCCTGAGCTGCCTCTTTACCAAACATAATATATTTTCCTTTATAATGTTCTTGTGAATGTTTGATCATATTGAAGGTACTACACAAATGCATATTGTTGCTGTAAATTGGTCAGAGAGGAGTCAAGGGGTGAAGAAGTAGGGGGGCCAGAGAGGGCAGGGCATCAGTGGGAGTGAGGGATCCTACTGCCACTCTGCACTGAGCAGTGACAGAGGGAGGGAGGCCAGTGATTGGGACAGCCTGTTGGGAGGGATGGAAGGGGAGGGGATTGGAACAGCAGGGGTGAGGGGGAGAGAGATCAAGACTGCGAATGGGGGGATGGATCAAAGTGGATGGGCAGGTAGAAATGTTCCCAATGGTGGTTGAGTCCAAAACCCGCAGTCATAGTTTGAGGATAAGGGGGTAAACCTTTTAAGACTGAGGTGAAGAGAACTTTCTTCACCCAGAGGGTGGTGAATGTGTGGAATTCACTCGCACAGAAAGTAGTTGAGATCGAAACGTTGTGTGATTTCAAGAAAAAAATTAGATATAGATCTTGAGGCTAAAGGAATCAAAAGATATGGGCTGAAGTGGGGATCAGGATATTGAACTTGATGATCATCCTGATCAAAATGAATGGTGGAGCAGACTAGAGGGGCCGAATGGCCTCCCCCGCTTCTAGTTTCTACATTTGTAAATCTAGGTTGGAGTCAGGGAAGAAGAAGGGGGTGTGGTTGAGACTGGCCCCTGGACACGTCCTAGGGGAGCCTGTGATCAGGCTGTGGAGGGTCTATGTGCCAGCAATGCAGGGTCGCAGGGCTGGCCAGCGATCGAAAGACCGACATATTAGAATGTAACTGGCAACAACTTTGTATTGGATGTAATGTGAGCAATGGCAACAAGATGTAAGGCTCAGCTGATCCAGTAAATCATGGAACCAATTGCAGAATGATGTGATAGTCAGCTAACTCACTATAAATAAGAACCTGTGTAGAATTGTGGAGAGGTTGGATTGGCCCAGGGCGAGGCCCCAAGTTTGGAGTCATAAGAACATAAGAAATAGAAGCAGGAGTAGGCCATCTAGCCTGCCCCGCCATTCAATAAGATCATGGCTGATCTGAGTGGCTCAGTTCCACTTTCCCGCTTTCTCCCCATAACCCTTAATTCCCTTGTCTATCAAAAACCTATCTACCCATGACTTAAATGTATTTAGCGAGGTAGCCTCCACCACTTCAATGGGCAGAGAATTCCAGAGATTCACCACCCTTTGAGTGAAGAAGTTCCTCCTCAACTCTGATCTAAACTGCATCCCCCCCTTATCAGTCCTGCTGTCCTTCCTTAGCAGGAAGAATCTCTCTACCTCTACCCTATCCATCCCTTTCATTATCTTATACGTCTCTATAAGATCCCCCCTCATCCTTCTAAACTCCAACAAGTGCAGACCCAGTCTATTTAGTCTCTCTTCATAGTCCAACCCCCTCATCTCCGGTATCAGCCTAGTGAACCTCCTCTGCATTCCCTTCAAGGCCAATATATCCTTGCGCAAGTGCGGCAACCAAAACTGCACACAGTACTCCAGCTGCGGCCTCACCAGTGCCCTATACAGTTGCAGCAAGACCTCCCTACTTTTATATTCTATCCCCCTCGCTATAAAGGCCAGCATTCCATTCGCATTCTTGATCACCTGCTGCACCTGCAGACTGGGTATTTGCGACTCGTGCACAAGGACCCCCAGGTCCCTCTGCACCGTACCATGCTGCAGCTTTTCGCCCTTTATATAGTAATCCCTCCTACTATTATTTCTGCCAAAGTGGATAACCTCACACTTGCTAATGTTATACTCCATCTGCCAGGTCCTCGCCCACTCGCTCAGCCTATCCAGATCCCTCTGCAGACTTTCCACACCCTCCGCGCAATTTGCTTTTCCACTCATCTTCATGTCATCAGCAAATTTCGTTACCTTACACTCAGCCCCCTCCTCCAGATCATCTATATAAATGGTAAATAGCTGAGGCCCCAGCACCGATCCCGGTGGCACTCCACTAGTCACCAACCGCCAATCAGAATAACACCCATTGATACCAACTCTCTGCTTCCTATTAGACAACCAATCCTCTATCCATGCTAACACCTTACCCCCAACTCCATGCCCCCTAACCTTCTGTACCAACCTTTTGAGGCACCTTATCAAACGCCTTTTGAAAATCTAAAAACGTCACATCCACCGGTTCCCCTCTGTCTACCGCACTAATCACATCCTCATAGAAATCCAATAAATTCATCAAACACGACTTCCCCTTAACGAATCCGTGCTGCGTATGCTCAACCAAACCATTCTTTTCTCGGTGCCTCGCTATTTCTTCTTTGATGACGGATTCAAGCATTTTTCCAACAACAGACGTTAAACTAACCGGCCTATAATTCCCTGCCTTTTGTCTGCTACCTTTTTTAAACAGCGGCGTAACATTAGCCATTTTCCAATCTTCCGGCACTTCCCCGGAATCCAGTGAATTTTGGTAAATAATCACAAAGGCATCCACTATCACCTCTGCCATTTCCTTCAGAACCCTGGGATGCATTCCATCTGGTCCTGGGGACTTGTCCACCTTCAGTCCGTTAGTCTATCAAGCAATATCTCTCTAGTGACAGTAATCGCATTCAGGCCCTCAACTCCTACCATCCTTCTATCTTTAATATTCGGCAAACTATTCGCATCCTCCTCCGTGAAGACCGAGGCAAAAAACTTATTAAAGGCCTCAGCCATTTCCTCATCTCCCACCACTAAATCCCCCCTCTCATCCTCTAAGGGTCCAACATTCACTCTAGCCAGCCTCCTCCTCTTTATATATTTGTAAAAACTTCTACTGTTCTTTTTTATACTTAGTGCTAGTTTAGCTTCATAGTCTATCTTTCCTTTCTTTATCACCTTCTTAATCATTCTTTGTTGATTTTTAAATTTTTCCCAATCGTCTAATCGCCCACTACTTTTAGCCACTCTGAACGCATCAGCTTTTAATTTAATACTCTCCTTTATTTCCTTCGATAACCACGGCTGGTTATCCCTTCTCCTACATTCCTTCTTTACCATCGGAATATATTTCTGCTGAGTACCGAAAAAGATCTCCTTAAAAATCCTCCATTGTTCCTCAGCCGTCCTACCAATCTACATTTGCCAATTCCTCTCTCATCCTATCGTACTCCCCTCTGTTCAAACAGAGGACACAGGTTCAGGACCCTACTTTCTCATCCTCCATCTGCATCAAAAACTCAACCATACAACGATCTCTCGTCCCAAGAGGATCCCTCACAATAAGATCCCTAATTCTACCTGCCTCATTACATAACACCAGATCTAAGATAACTCGCTCCTTCGTAGGTTCCGTCACATACTGTTCAAGGAAACTATCCCGACAGCATTCCAAGAACTCTTCCTCAAGCCCACCGCATCCAATTTGGGTCAACCAATCAATATGCAGATTAAAATCCCCCATAATTATCGCCGTTCCATTTCTGCACACATCATTTATTTGCTTGTTTATAGCCCGCCCCACCACTAAGTTATTATTTGGAGCGTCTTCCTCCCCTTACTATTCCTTATCTCCACCCACAACGATTCCACGTTCTGCTCTTTGGAGCCTATATCTTCCCTTACTACCGCCTTGATATTATCCTTAATTAACTGAGCTACCCCACCCCCTTTTTCCTCCCATCTATCCTTCCTAAACACTTGATACCCCTGGACATTCAGCTCCCAGTCCCCGTCACCCTGCAACCACATTTCTGTAATGGCCACTAGATCATATCCATCTGTGCTGATCTGTGCCATCAGCTCATTCACTTTGTTCCGAATGCTTCGTGCATTCGGGTAAAGTGTCTTTATACCAGCCTTTATCTGGACCTTATTTGAAGGAACGCTACTAACCTTTCTCATGCCCCCTACTCCTTTTATTATGGGACATCCTCAACATTTTCCCATGCCCGTACCCTCTCTTTTACTTTAGATTTTGTAATTTCTCCCACCCCTGCACCCTCCCCCCCGCCAATTAGTTTAAAGTAATGGGGCACTGTCCTTTGTCACAATGACAAAGTGCACAGAAGGGTGTGTTGTCTGCCTGGTGCTCGGGTACGGGATGTCGCAGCTGGGCTGCAGAGGAACCTGGAGTGGGAGGGTGAGAACCCGGTCGTTGTAGTACATGTGGGTGCCGGCGACGTAGGCAAAGTGCGGACTGAGGATCTGGGGAGGGAGTATGAGAAGCTGGGAATGGAATTAAAAAGTAGAACCGACAAGGTGGTCGTCTCTGGGCTACTGCCTGAACTGAGTGCAGACGGGCGTAGGATTGACAGGATAAAGGAAGTGAATGGGTGGCTCAGGGATTGGTGTGGGAGGAATGGGTTCGAATTTATGGGGCATTGGCACCAGTATTGGGGTAGGTGGGACTTGTTCGGGCGGGATGGGGTTGGTCTGAATCGTGCTGGGACCAGAGTGTTGGCGAATCGAGTAAAGAGGACTGTAGACAGGGCTTTAAACTAATTAGGGGGGGGGAGGGTGCGAGGGTAGGTGACGCTACGAGGTCTAAAGTTAAGGATAGGGTACAGGTAAGGGAAGAGGCCGAGGATGTCCCAATTGGTGGCGTTACGGCAAATAGGGTCCAGGTGAAGGCTGGGATGAAAGCGCTTTATCTGAATGCACGAAGCATTCGGAATAAAGTGGATGAGCTGGTGGCGCAGATCGACACAAATGGATACGATCTGGTGGCCATTACAGAGACGTGGCTGCAAGGTGACAGGGACTGGGAGATGAATGTACAGGGCTATCAAGTGTTTAGGAAGGATAGGCAGGAGGAAAGAGGGGGTGGCGTAGCTCTGCTGATTAAGGATAGTATCAAGGTGGTAGCAAGGGATGATATCGGAGCCAAAGAGCAGAACGTGGAATCGTTGTGGGTGGAGATTAGGAACAGCAAAGGGAGGAAGACGCTGGTGGGTGTCGTCTATAGGCCCCCGAATAATGATCTGGAGGTGGGGCGGGCTGTTAACACGCAAATAAGTGCGGCGTGCAGGAATGGGACGGCAGTAGTTATGGGAGATTTCAATCTGCATATTGATTGGTCGACCCATGTTGGACGAGGTGGGCTCGAGGAGGAGTTCTTGGAATGCTGCCGGGATAATTTCCTTGAACAGTGTGTGTTGGAGCCGACGAGGGAGCGAGCTATCTTGGATCTGGTGCTATGTAATGAGGCGGGTAGAATTAGGGACCTTGCGGTGAAGGATCCTCTTGGAGAGAGTGATCATTGTATGGTGGAGTTTCTGGTGCAGATGGAGGAGGAGAAAGTGGGTTCCCGGACACGCGTCCTTTGTTTGAATAGAGGGGAGTATGGTAGGATGAGAGAAGAATTGGCGAATGTGGACTGGGGGAGTGCGTTGGAAGGTAGGTCTGCTGAGGAGCAGTGGAGGATCTTTAAGGAGATCTTTCTTGGTGCTCAGCAGAAATTTATTCCGATGGTTAAAAAGGACAGTAGGAAGAGAGGTAATAAGCCGTGGATAACGAAGGAGGTGAAGGAAAGTGTTAAATTAAAAGCGGAGGAATTTAGAGTAGCTAAGAGTAGTGGGCGAGAAGAGGATTGGGAAAGGTTTAAATGTCAACAAAGATTAACAAAGAAGTTGATAAAGGAGGGTAGGAGAAGCTATGAGGCTGGGCTAGCACTTAATATAAAAAAGGATAGCAAGAGTTTTTATAAATATATAAAAAGGAAGAGGCTGGCTAGGGTGAACGTTGGTCCTTTAGAGGATGAGAAAGGGGAGCTAGTGGTAGGGGATGGGGATATGGCTAAGGTCTTGAATAACTTTTTTGTTTCTGTCTTCACGGAGGAGGACGTGAATAATTTGCCGGGTGTTAGCGATGGAAAGGTGGTAGGAATGGAGGGTCTTAATGACATTACTGTTACTAGAGAGGTGGTGCTCGACAGACTGGAGGGGCTGATTGTGGACAAGTCCCCAGGACCGGATGGAATGCATCCGAGGGTTCTGAAAGAAATGGCGGAGGTGATAGTGGATGCCTTGGTGGTTATTTTCCAGACGTCGCTGGATTCCAGGGAAGTGCCGGAAGATTGGAAAACGGCTAATGTTACGCCGTTGTTTAAGAAGGGTGCCAGGCAAAAGGCGGGGAATTATAGGCCGGTTAGTTTAACGTCTGTTGTAGGTAAAATGTTAGAATCCGTCATTAAGGAGGAAATTGCGAGGCATCTTGAAGGGAATTGCTTGATAGGGCGGACGCAACACGGTTTCATTAAAGGGAAATCGTGTCTGACAAATTTACTGGAGTTCTATGAGGATGTGTCTAGGGCAGTGGATAGAGGAGAGCCGGTGGATGTGGTCTTTCTGGATTTTCAGAAGGCGTTTGACAAGGTACCTCACAAGAGGTTATTGCAGAAGGTCAGGGGACATGGAGTTGGGGGTAGGGTGTTAGCGTGGATAGAGGATTGGTTGTCAAATAGGAGGCAGAGAGTGGGGGTCAATGGGTGCTATTCGGATTGGCGGTTGGTGACTAGTGGGGTGCCCCAGGGGTCGGTGCTGGGGCCTCAGCTATTTACCATTTATATAGATGATCTGGAGGAGGGAACCGAGTGCAGGGTGTCGAAATTTGCTGATGACACCAAGATTGGGGGAAAGGCAAATTGTGCGGAGGGTGTGGAGAGTCTGCAGAAGGATCTAGATAGGCTGGGCGAATGGGCCAGGAAATGGCAAATGGAATTTAATGTTGGCAAGTGCGAGGTGGTCCACTTTGGTAGGAAGAATGGTAGGAAGGACTATTACTTACGTGGCGAAAAACTGCAGCAGGCGACGGTGCAGAGGGACCTCGGGGTCCTTGTGCATGAGTCGCAAAAACCCAGCTTGCAGGTGCAGCAGGTGGTCAGGAAGGCTAATGGGATGCTGGCCTTCATAGCGAGGGGGATTGAATATAAAAGTAGGGAGGTCTTGCTGCAGCTGTATAGGGCATTGGTGAGGCCGCAGCTGGAGTACTGTGTGCAGTTTTGGGCGCCGCACCTGCGCAAGGATATTTTGACCCTGGAGGGAGTGCAGAGGAGGTTTACTAGGCTGATACCGGAGTTGAGGGGATTGAGCTATGAGGAGAGGCTGAATAAACTGGGCTTGTACTCGTTAGAGTTTGGAAGAATGAGGGGAGATCTCATTGAGACGTATAAGATGATGAATGGGATGGATAGGATAGAGGTGGAGAGACTCTTCCCGCTCAAAAAAGACAGTAGGACTAGGGGGCACAGCCTCAAGATAAAGGGGAGGCGGTTTAGAACGGAGTTGAGGAGGAACTTCTTCACTCAAAGGGTGGTGAATCTCTGGAATTCTCTGCCCGTTGAAGTGGTGGAGGCTGCCTCGCTAAATATTTTTAAGAATCGGGTTGATGGGTTCTTGATAAGAGAGGGGATTAAGGGTTATGGGGAGAGGGCGGGAAAGTGGAACTGAGCTACCACAGATCAGCCATGATCTTATTGAATGGCGGGGCAGGCTCGAAGGGCTAGATGGCCTACTCCTGCTCCTATTTCTTATGTTCTTATGTTCTTATGATATTTCTTTATTAAACCCTTCCTCTGATTTATAAGTTGGAGTAAGTTTTGTTTTATTTTTATTGTCTGCATTTGAAAAGTTCCTTCTGAGGGAACACTGGTAACAGAGGAAAACCCATCGTAATTTGGTGTTTGTTTTTGAAGAAGTGATACAACTATGGCAGAAAGTAGAAGTAAACTGGTGGGATTGGATTGTTCCCCTGTCTTTTCAGTTGCCAAACCATATCGGCCATGGAAGGCAGAGTGGAAATAAAGACCCTTGTCACCACAATACCGAAAAAGGAAGGTATGGCACTGGCTTTGTCACTCTCAATTAGGAGCAAGATAAGAAGAAAATTTATTCCGGCTGGACAGCAGATGCCCTAAATAAAAAAGCATTGTAGCTCCTGCTACAATACTTAGATAAGTTTTACCAGAAAGATGAGTTCTTGGAGAATTATAAAGGGTGTGTGATGTTTGGCGGGATTAGGAGACAGGATACCCAATCCATGGAAGAGTATATCATGGATTTTGACAGTGACTGTAACAGATTAATGAAATTTAATTTGGAGATTCCAGATGCAGTATTGGCCTTTAAGTTGTTGGACTATGCATGTCTGTCACACACATGGATATTCTTTTAATAATGACTGGAATACAATCAAGGGGAACAGAGCCCCTCTTTGATCAAATGTCAGCATCATTAAAAAGTTTTTCGGGAAACAGTTCTTCCCCGCCATCTTGTTCAATACAGACCGGAATGCCATAGTGCCCAGAACGGAGGAGTCAATGGTGACTCAACGTGTGCCAGACCAAATGGTACAGGAAGGTCTTTAAACAGAGACAGTTATGTTAATAGCAGACCTAGTGTCAAAAACGGTTATAACCGATTTGAAAATGGGGAAAGAAGACGCACATGGGATACCGATAAAAGATGTTTAAATCGAAGGAATGCTAGAGGGATTGTGAATCACTGCTCCAATGTGATTTCCCCATACTACTACATTGTAAACTGTCCAAAAACAAGAAATCCTATCTTTGAAACCACATGTCACATAGACTATGTGGAAACTGACAGTTATGAGGATAAGAACCAGAAGGCATTGTTTTGGTGGCAGAAAGGTTGAATCCCATAATGAGCATCCTGACAATAGACTCCTTCAACCATGCTGTTTTAGATAGTGGATGCGCATCCACTGTCTACGGCCAAGATTGGCTAAATTGTTAATTAGGGTCTCTTGATCGTGTAGACCAAAAGAAAGTAAAAGAACAAAATAGTTCCACCTGCTTTAAATTTGGAGATGACAACACTCTAACATCCTCCAAAAGGGCGATACTTCCCTGTAAGATTGCAGGAATCAGTTTTTTTTTGTAAGTACAGATGTAGTTTCCAGTGATATAGAACATCGAACAGTACAGCACAGTACAGGCCCTTCGGCCCTCGATGCTGTGCCGAACTATGTCCAAACCCAAGATCAAGCTATCCCACTCCCTATCATTCTGGGGTGCTCCATGTGCCTATCCAATAACCACTTGAAAGTTCCTAAAGTGTCCGACTCCACTATCACAGCAGGCAGTGCATTCCACACCCCAACCACTCTCTGAGTAAAGAGTCTACCTTGGACATCCCTCCTATATCTCCCACCACGAACCTTATAGTTATGCTCCCTAGTAACAGCTACATCCACCCAAGGAAATAGTGTCTGCACGTCCAATCTATCAATCCCTCTCATCATCTTATAAACCTCTATTAAGTTGCCTCTCATCCTCCTCCGCTACAAACAGAAAAGCCCCACTCCCTCAACCTTTCCTCATAAGACCTACCCTCCATACCAGGCAGCATCCTGGTAAAACTCCTCTGCACTCTCTCCAGTGCTTCCACATCCTTCTTATAGTGAGGTGACCAGTGCTGCACATAATATTCCAAATGTGGTCTCACCAACATCCGGTACAGTTGCAGCATAAATATATATCTTGTTATTAAGCAGGTATGCGAAGAAGAAAACTCCGACAACCATTGATTTGAAACAAGATAAAGCTGTGGTATTTGGGAAAACTGTGGGCCTCTTTATACAAGATCTGGCTATTATTGTCTTCCTTTAAGCAAACCAAAATTATCAGACCAAAGGATTCATGAAGCATTAGTGTTGCTAACACAGAACAGCATGATGGACAAAAACAAGATTATTCTGAAACTCCATAAGCAGTTTGGTCATCCAGCCCCACAGAGACAGACAGCACTGCTGCAGGATGCAGGTGTGCTGGACAAAGGATATAATGATCTCATAGAATAAATATCAGTCCAGTGTGAAATTTGCATAAAGTACAGAATGACACCCCCACATCCAGTCGTGAGTCTATTGTTACCATGAAATTTCAATGATGTAGTAGTGATGGATCTGAAAATATGGGTCAAGGACAAAGACATCTCTCTACTACACATGGCCATCTGGTTTAGCATAACCACGGTGATTTACAGCTAAGATAAAAAAAAACCATCATAGGTAAAATTATGACCCTCTAGACTGGAACAGGATTGCGGGCACTGTCTAAATTTTTGACAGACAAAGGGGGCAAATTCACAAATGATGAATTTCAAGATATGCGTGAAAATTTAAATATTGTAATAATGCACATTGCAGCAGAGAACCCATTCAACAATGGCCTCTGTGAAAGGAATCACGTAGTTATAGATGACACGTTCCATAAAATCTTGGCAGATCAACCGGGCTGTAAATTGCAGGTTGCGTTAGCATGGGCAGTGCACATGAAAAATTCGTTACAAGTGGTGGGGGGGCTATAGTCCATACCAGTTGGTATACTAGAAGGAATCCAAAGTTGCCGTCAGTATTAACAGATGCTCCCCCGGCGCAAGAAGGGACAAGCATTAGCTCCATGTTTTCTGCACACTTAAATGCTATGCATACAGGGAGAAAGGCCTTTATTAAGGCTGAGTTTTCAGAACGGAGAAGAAGTGCTCTAAGGCATCACATAAGATTATCAGGGGCCTTTGAGAAAGGGGATAGGGTCTACTATAAAAGAGTGGAAAGAGCCTGGGAAAGAGATAGTAACAGATGGCAAAGTAGTTATAGTAAAACATGGTAACCAGAGAGTGCAAGCCCATTCTTCAAGAGTAATGGGACTTGGGTATGAATTTGGAGCATCTGAGCAAGACGTAGAAGTGCAGGAGGCACCTTGTAACTCACATGCACATTCTCTGAGTTATTATGAGGATCAATCAACAATAGATGAGAGGGAATCTAACCAGCAAAGCACCCGTGAACAGGGGATGAAGCTGCTACTTCAAAGGTTCAGCTATGCAAAGTAGGCACAGTGGGGTCATACATACCCAAAGGGTCAAGAGTGTAGAGGGAGGCCACTATAATCAGGAAAGCAGGCAAGGCGTCATGAAAGTACAAACATTGGCTCAACATCCAAGAGTGATGGAAACAAGAAAAGCGACACCCAAGTACTGGAGATGAGACAGTAAGCATTTGTGAACCCAGGAAAAAGTCATGAATCTGTGACCGAAGGTGTGTTAACAAAGAACAGTGGTCTGAGAGTAGCAACCTTGACAGAAACAGACATAACAAGGTTCAATGAGGAACGCTATGAATCAAACCAATGATAGGAATAGGAGTAGAAGCCCCCATGATAAGGAAGTATTGACAGCTGCAAACAAAATGGAGTTTACAGAAGTGAAAGAGGCCAAACAAAGGGAACTGGACAGTTAGGAGGAGTTTGGGGTGTACACCAAAATACTAGATGAAGGGCAGCCTGCTTTGTTCCATAGGTAGGTTTACACAGAGAGAGTTCTGCATGATGGAACAGATTAGTAGCCCATGGGTATGAGGAACATTTGGATGGGAGAGACATTGGGGTTGATTCACCCACAGCAGGGAAAGTGACACTGATTTTTTTTTTGCTGTTCTAGTGTCTAATAATTAGATGTGTAAATTAATTGATATCAAAGCAGCATTTCTGCAGGAAAAAACATTTCAGAAATTTTTTTGAGGCCATCCAAAGAAGCAGGTAATGCACAGACATTTGTGGAAATTGAACAAATGAGTATATGGCTTAAGTAATGTATCAAGTGTTTGGTATTTCTCTGTACGATTTGTATTGAAAAACTAGCTGTGTACAGTTAAAAGCAGATCCAGCAACATTTTACTGGAAGGCTAAAGGAGAATTAGCTGGAATTTTTGTGATGCATGTGGATGATTTCCTATGGGGTGGCACAAAATTTGAATAAAAGGATAATCGAGAAGCTGAAAACAGAATTTAAAGAGTCAAGCAGCTGGTGCTTTCTGATATCTTGGTCTTAATATCCGACAAAGTGGTATTCCTTGGGGATCAGTGCTGGGACCTTTGCTGTTTGTAATACATATACATGATTTGGAGGCAAATGTAACTGGTTTGATTGGTAAATTTGTGGAAGACACAAAGGTTGGTGGATTTGCAGATAGTGATGAGGACCATCAGAGGATACAGCAGGATATGGATCAGTTGGAGATTTGGGTGGAGAGATGGCAGATGGCGTTTAATCCGGACAAATGAGAGGTAATGCATTTTGGAAGGTCTAATACAGATAGGAAATGAACAGTAAATGGCAGAACCCTTTAACAGTATTGATTGGCAAAGGATCTGGGTGTACAGGTACACAGGTCACTGAAAGTGGCAATGCAAGTGGAGAAGGTAGTCAAGAAGACATACAGCATGCTTGCCTTCATTGGCTGGGGCACTGAGTTAAAAATTGACAAGTCATCTTGCAGCTTTATAGAACCTTAGTTAGGCCGCACTTGGAATATAGTCTTCAATTCTGGTCGCCACACTACCAGAAGGATGTGGAGTCTTTGGAGAAGGTACAGAAAAGATTTACCTGGTATGTCACCTGGTATGGAGGGCATTAGCTATGAGGAGAGGTTGGAGAAACTTGGTTTGTTCTCACTGGAACAACGGTTGAGCGTCCACCTGATAGAAGTCTACAAGATTATTAGGGGCATAGAGAGAATGGATAGTCAGAAGCTTTTTCCGAGGGTGGAAGAGTCAATTACTAGGGGGCACAGGTTTAAGGTGCAAGGGGCAAGGTTTAGAGGAGATGTACAAGGGAGATTTTTTACACAGAGGGTGGTGGGGGCCTGGAAGGTAATGGAAGTGGATATGGTAGTGACTTTTAAGGGGCATCTTGACAAATACATGAACAGGATGGGAATAGAGGGATACGGTCCCCGAAAGGTTAGGGGGTTTTAGTTCAGTCGGGCAGCATGGTCGATGAGGGTTTGGAGGGCCAAGGGGCCTGTTCCTGTGCTGTAATTTTCTTTGTTCTAAAGTACTTAGAATTTGGAACTTAGAATTCGGAACTTAGAATTCAGAACTCAGAGTCCCTACAGTACAGAAAGAGGCCAATCGGCCCATGGAGTCTGCACCGACCACAATCCCATCCAGGCCCTACTCCCATATCTCTACATATTTACCCACTAATCCCTCTAACCTATACATCTCAGGACAGTAAGGGCAATTTAAGCATGCCCAATCAACCTAACCCACACATCTTTGGACTGTGGGAGGAAACCGGAGCACCTGGAGGAAACCCACACAGACACAAGGAGAATGTGCAAACTCCACACAGACGGTGACCCATGCTGGGAATCGAACCCAGGTCCCTGGAGCTGTGAAGCAGCAGTGCTAACCACTGTGCTACTGTGTTGACTCATCGTTATACTTCTGGTATAACAATGAGTCAACAGGGATATCTAAATAGTATAAATCCCATACCCAGTGCCAGAGAAAGGTCGATGGGAAAAGAAGAACGGGCCAACGAAGAAGAAGAGCAGTGTGATAGGACAGCTAAATTGGCTGTGTGCACAGACAGGACCAGATGGGAGCTATAATGTCCTAGAGCTCAATGATATATTGAAGCGCGCCACAGTCAGAGAGATCCTGGAGGCTAACAAAACTTTTAAAAAGTTAAAATTAAAGGAATGTGAGATTAAATTCCCAGCACTTGAAGAACCAGAAGATATGAAATTGGTTGTGTTTAGTGATACTTCACATGCCAATCTACCAGGTGGACATTCAAGCAGTGCTGGACTAATAATATTCCTGGTAGGTAAGAAGGAAAATGTTGCCCCTTGGCCTAGGAAGCAAAGAAAATAAGAAGGGTAGTCAAAAGTACATTGGCGTCAGAAACCTAACCGTTAGTGGAGGGGTTGAACATGAGGATATATTTGTCTGACACATTAACAAAATTATTTTTTATGGGCACATCAGGTAAAACCACCAATTGAGTGTTAGGTTGACAATTGGTCTTTATGGGGCAATGTTCACTCAACAAAAAGTGAAGCAGAAAAACAACTAAGGAGTGATTTGGCCAGCATTAAACAAATGTTGGAAAACAAGGAAGTTTCCAAACTTAACTGTAGATCTGCACCAACCAGTTATCCGACTGTTTTACAAAAAGGGGTGTAGGTATTGGAAATATATTAAGAATGCTGGAGGAAAACTGTCTTAAATTATTTTTAAAAAATAAAGGGAATCTGTTAGAATGTAACCAGTATCAACTTTGTATTGGATATAATGTGACCAATGGCAATAAGATGTAAGGGTCAGCTGACCCAGTAAACTGTGGAACCAATTACAGAATGATGTAATAGTCAGCTGACTCATTATAAATAAGAACGTGTGTTGAATTGTGGAGAGGTTGGATTGGCCCAGGGTGAGGTCCCAAGTTTGGCGTAATGGTGTTTCTTTATTGAACCTTTTTTTTGACTTATAAATTAGAGTAAGTTTTGTTCTACTTTTATTGTCTGCATTTGAAGAGTTACTTCTGATGAAACACAGCAGACAGGGGCCATGTGCACCAATCTTGATGCTGACAGATCGGCACATGCACAGTGGTCCACTCAGTGCTATGCTGCCAGTCTCTCCAGCAGGGAGACAGGGACCACGTGCACAAATCTTGATGCTGACAGATCGGCACGTGCACAGTGGTCCACTCAGTACCGTGCTGCCGGCCTCTCCAGCAGGGAGACTGGGCATGTGCACCAATTTTGGCTCTGATAGATCAGTGCATGCGCAGTGGTCCACTCAGTGCTGTGCTGCCAGCCCCTCCAGTGGGAATAGGCTCCACCCACTGATTTTTAGTTTGCAGGAGATTCATTCTTAAAATCCCACTGGAAAAACCAGCGGGATTGACTCCAGTTTCTATGCTAATTTGACTGAATTTTATTTGGATGAATCCCACCGCAGAGTTTGTGCTAGAATGGTGAATAATGGTTTGGATTGCTCCATTATTACATAGCGTGATTCCTCTATGGAACGTTGAACACTATGAAGGATCTAGATAGGCTGGGCGAATGGGCCAGGAACTGGCAAATGGAATTTAATGTTGGCAAGTGCGAGGTGGTCCACTTTGGTAGGAATAATGGTAGGAAGGACTACTACTTACGTGGTGAAAAACTGCAACAGGCGACGGTGCAGAGGGACCTCGGGGTCCTTATGCACGAGTCGCAAAAACCCAGCCTGCAGGTGCAGCAGGTGGCCAGGAAGGCTAATGGGATGCTGGCCTTCATTGCGAGGGGGATTGAATATAAAAGTAGGAAGGTCTTGCTGCAGCTGTATAGGGCATTGGTGAGGCCGCAGCTGGAGTACTGTGTGCAGTTTTGGGCGCCGCACCTGCGCAAGGATATTTTGGCCCTGGAGGGAGTGCAGAGGAGGTTTACTAGGCTGATACCGGCGTTGAGGGGGTTGAGCTATGAGGAGAGGCTGAATAAACTAGGCTTGTACTCGTTAGAGTTTAGAAGAATGAGGGGAGATCTCATTGAGATGTATAAGATGATGAATGGGATGGATAGGATAGAGGTGGAGAGACTCTTCCCGCTCAGAAAAGACAGTAGGACTAGGGGGCACAGCCTCAAGATAAAGGGGGGGCGGTTTAGAACGGAGTTGAGGAGGAACTTCTTCACTCAAGGGTGGTGAATCTCTGGAATTCTCTGCCCGTTGAGGTGGTGGAGGCTGCCTCGCTAAATATTTTTAAGACGCGGGTTGATGGGTTTTTGATAAGCGAGGGGATTAAGGGTTATGGGGAGAGGGCGGGAATGTGGAAGTGAGCCACGACAGATCAGCCATGATGTTATTGAATGGCGGGGCAGGCTCGAAGGGCTAGATGGCCTACTCCTGCTCCTATTTCTTATGTTCCTGACCTTTTTAGCTAGTATTAAGGTAAAGTTGATTCATTCCAAGAAAATCAGCAGGTTATCGCAAATGAAAGCTCTAAAGTAACGAATGATGCTGCTGTCTGATATGAATGACCTTGGAACACAGACATTTTACAGCTCACATTTAATTCAAAGTCACTGTTTATTTTATAGGTTCTTACACATAAGAACATAAGAACATAAGAAATAGGAGCAGGAGTAGGCCATCTAGCCCTTCGAGCCTGCCCCGCATTTCAATAAGATCATGGCTGATCTGTCGTGGCTCACTTCCACTTTCCCGCCCTCTCCCCATAACCCTTAATCCCCTCGCTTATCAAAAACCCATCAACCCGCGTCTTAAAAATATTTAGCGAGGCAGCCTCCACCACTTCAACGGGCAGAGAATTCCAGAGATTCACCACCCTTTGAGTGAAGAAGTTCCTCCTCAACTCCGTTCTAAACCGCCTCCCCTTTATCTTGAGGCTGTGCCCCCTAGTCCTACTGTCTTCTTTGAGCGGGAAGAGTCTCTCCACCTCTATCCTATCCATCCCATTCATCATCTTATACGTCTCAATGAGATCTCCCCTCATTCTTCTAAACTCTAACGAGTACAAGCCTAGTTTATTCAACCCAGGAGTTTGCAGTTATGGGGACAGAAATATTTCTGAACACTTTATACATCCAATAGGCAATAAGTGTAGTGGGGTTAGTGCAAGGACCACCAACATCTGCAACCAGTACAGAACTCTTTCCCAATCTCCTGATAGCCTGCCTGCTAGAATACTAATGAGAAAATACTGGGGTACATAAAATGATAGGACAGCATTTAGCCCATCACCTACACACTGACTCCCAGAAAAAAAACGTACACATTGTGCCATTCCCTTACTCCTTGTTAATAGTACATTAATTATATTGTTAAAATCCCGCTGTGAGGGGTATTATTTAATGAAGTATTTTGCTGGTGTGGAAATAAGGGATAGCTGGGACACTGGGAGCAAGAGGATAAAAATCAGACAGTGAAATAATGAAACCTTTCTTAGAATTGTTACAGGACAGAAGGAGGCCATTCAGCCCATTTTGTCTGTATTCTCGTAAGAAGCGACCTGTCAAGTGTGTGCTCAAAGAAGTGGCTCTAGGATTGAGTTCATCAGCCACATAAGGACCCACAGAACCTCTGACCAGTGACACGGAGTTTCTTAGGTAGACAATCATACTCGTTAGCAAATGATCACTAAAGAATAAGATCCTTGTGAATGCCGTGATTGAACCTGGATCCACTGCACTCTGATGCGCCCTGCATAAAATGGTTTTCCTCATGCTGCCATTGCTTCTTTTGCCAATTATATAAAATAAATGCCTTCTGGTTCTGAATTCTTCCACTAATGGGAACTGTTTTCCCCTGTTTACTCTGTCCAGATTCCCTATGATTTTGTATAACAGCATTGTGGGTCTTGTTACAACATACGGACAGCAGTTCAAGGCGGCAGTCAACCATCACCTTTTCAAGGACGATTAGGGACGGGCAATGAATGTTGGCCTAGCCAGGATTCGTCAGAAGCTGACCGCAGACCTGAAGAGGATGGTTAGTTTTAATTTAATTACATGAATTCTGAATCATTTTCAATTTTTTTTGTGGCACACTTGAGGAACCTTCAAGGCACATCAGTTGGGAACCACCTAGTTGGTGTAAACGCTCTTCGATATCTAACCCTCAAGAGTCTAGATATCATTCAGATAAATCCACATGACATTCTTTTCAACACCAACATCTCTTTAAGATGTGGTGCTCAGTACTGCCCATAACCATTGCTTTGTACAGATGATGATGTGGAGATGCCAGCGTTGGACTGGGATAAACATAGTAAGAGGTCTCACAACACCAGGTTAAAGTCCAACAGGTTTATTTGGTATCACAAGCCACTAGCTTTCAGAGCGCTGCTTATGAGGGCACCTTTCAGCATCTGGAGGCGTCTGTGGGCTTCCGCAAGCCCACAGAAAACCTCACGATGCTCCACTTCTCCAGCTTCCATCCTAAACACGTTAAAGAAGCCATCCCCTATGGACAAGTCCTCCTCACACACAGCATCTGCTCAGATGAGGAGAATCGCAACAGACACTTCCAGATGCTGAAAGATGACCTCATAAGAACAGGACATGACGCTCGACTCATCGATCGATAGTTCCGACGTGCCACAGCGAAAAACCGCACCAACCTCCTCAGAAGGCAAACACGGGACACGGTGGACAGAGTACCCTTCGAGGTCCGGTACTTCCCCGGAGCAGAGAAGCTATGACATCTTCTCCGGAGCCTTCAACATGTCATTGATGAAGACGAATATCTCGTCAAGGCCATCTCCAATTCTTGCCTTCAAACAATCACATAACCTCAAACAGACCATTGTCCACAGCAAACTACCCAACCTTCAGGAGAACAGTGACCACGACACCACACAACCCTACCACAGCAACCTCTGCAAGATCATTGACATGGATGCCATCATCTCACGTGAGAACAGCATCCACCAGGTACATGGTACATACTCTTGCAACTCAGCCAATGTTGTCTACCTGATACGCTGCAGGAAAGGATGTCCTGAGGCATAGTACATTGGGGAGATCATGCAGACGCTACATCAACGGATGAATGAACGCCGCTTGACAATCACCAGGCAAGAGTGTTCTCTTCCTGTTGGGGAACACTTAAGCAGTCACGGGCATTCAGCCTCTGATCTTCGGGTAAGTGTTCTCCAAGGCGGCCTTCACGACACACAACAGCGCAGAGTCGCTGAGCAGAGACTGATAGCCAAGTTCTGCACACATGAGGACGGCCTCAACCAGCATCCTGGGTTCATGTCACACCATCTGTAACCCCCACGACTTGCCTGGGCTTGCAAAATCTCACTAACTGTCCTGGCTGGAGATAATACGCATCTCTTTAACCTGTGCTTAACGCTCTCTCCACTCATATTGTCTGTACCTTTAAGACTTGATTACCTGTAAAAAC
This sequence comes from Carcharhinus amblyrhynchos, assembly GCF_965287045.1. Classification (NCBI taxonomy): domain Eukaryota; kingdom Metazoa; phylum Chordata; class Chondrichthyes; order Carcharhiniformes; family Carcharhinidae; genus Carcharhinus; species Carcharhinus amblyrhynchos. The sequence continues at coordinate 1,375,935 of NW_027649798.1, forward strand.
TCGCATCCCAACCATTATTTTGTAAATTGAGTTTGTGTCTTTATATGCCCTGTTTGTGAACAGAACTTCCATTTACTTGATGGAAGAGCAGTGCTCCAAAAGCTTGCGGCTTGTGTTTCTAAATAAACCTGTTGGACTTTAACCTGGTGTTGTATAGATGAAGCATGGAATATAGTAGAGCTAAAACCTTTTTAAGTAAAAACAGCAACATTCTATTAGCATTTTTGCTTATTTTCTGTATCAGTTGATGATATTTACATAATGTGTACACAGGCCCGCAATATGCTGCTGTTCCTTCTTCACACAGCTCGGTCAGGCATCGCATCTGACAACAGCTTTCACTCTAAGTTTCACAATCACCATCAGCAAGGAATACTTCTCCACCCATCCAAGGGCCAAACCCTACAGGCTAGAAAGAAAATTTCTAAACCACCCAGAGTACATCAGGCCCACGTACAAAATCTGAACAAGTCCAGTTTAATACTTTTAATATTGGCTTGGTGAACTGTTTCATGACAGCCTTAAAAGGATTAAATTGTTCAAACAATGAAACTAATTCATCTTTCAGTAAAAAGTTGCACTCAAAGCAATTGGCCCAACACTTTAACCCAGCATTAGTTATAAAGAAGAATCACATCGAACTCAAAACTCTCTCCATAGAGGCTGCCAGACCTGCTGGGCTTTTACAACCTTTTGTAATTTTAGACCAATACTTTGCTTTGCCTCTTGTGCATTATTGTACATTGGGTTAACATAAAGCTATCTTTTTTTTTAAATTCATTAGTGAGATATCGACGTCGCTGAGCATTTAATGCCAATCGGTAGTTGCTTGCTCTTGAACTGAGTGGCTGTTTCAGAGACAGTCAACCACATTGCTCTGGAGTCACATGATGAGGAGATTTCCATGCCCCCCCTTATCTTCAGGCTGTGTCCTCTAGTCCTGCTCTCCTTGTTGTTGAGTCACTCAACAAACATGGAAACTAAGGGCTGCTTCCTCTCGCAGCAGCCACACATTTTAAGGAACTGCAGGGAGTATTTAAATATACACACACAGGAGTAAGTGTGGAAAAGCAGTGGATTTTTAATTAGCTGTTAATAGAGAGCCATTTCAAGGCCAGGTCTTTTCATTGTCCTTGTTTCGAAGACAGTGCAACTCCAGAACATTAACTACTGGAGGGATTCCCATCGGATACTAATTAAATGTTGTGCTGCATCAAATACAAATCTCATCAGTTCAGTAAAATACAGTATAAATGCATTAATGTGCTGTGGTTAGAAAGATGCTGATTCACATCTACAATACACTCCCAACTTCCCAATTCCTGAGTCAGCAAATGCACTTCCTCTGTTCTATTTTACGTATGTTATATCAGTTTTATGTTCAGTAAGAAGTCTCACAACACCAGGTTAAAGTCCAACAGGTTTATCTGACAGCATGAGCTTTCAGAGTATCAGGCAAGTACCCTTTCTTGAGAATGCCTGTCAGGGTCTCTCTGTAATCTCTTCAATAGCAATTCTAAGCACTCAAGGAAATTTCAATTCAGGCCATTCTGAAGAGTTGCCTCGTCGCCTCTGCTCAGAGACCCTTGGGCAATAGCATCAAGGAGACTATTGTGTGGGCCCCACCAATGACAGCTTGTTGCACTCAGAACTGAACCTGAACACAGACACATAGCCAACTGCTGAGCTGGGAGTTGCAGAATGATGGAAGTGATTAGCAGCCAGTGTTGTGGAACACCAGGCTAAACAGAGAATTAGACATGTCCCTGTTAGTTGCAAGCTAAATTCATAGCGTGGTAGAACCATTGAGTTTGACATCTCAGGAAAAGGCCCTTCAGCCCATTGTGTCTGTGCTGGGACATGATAACAATCTGCTTTAGTGATCCTGGCCACAACACAGAGGTGAAGCCCCCCACTGTGCATCAAATCATGTTGGGTAGTTTTGTATCCAATGGAGAGGGTAGATGGGGCCTCAGTTTAGCATCTTGACTAGGCAACAGCTCCTCCAGCAGCGCACTGTGCTCCCTCAGCTCTGCACTGGAAGTGTCAGCCTGGACAAGAGAGGCTTTGGTCTCTGAAGGAGACTTAAGGCTACAGCATGCTCAGAGGCGAGAGTGCTGCCCGTACAACAAAGCTGACACCTCTGGGAGAATGAAATCCCTGTCACTAATGCTTTACATGGTGAGAAATGATGATGCTGGAGTAGTATGGCTTATATTCTCTCAAGTTTAGATCTAATATGCAAAACATTCATGGAAAGGTTGACAGGGTAGACACTAAGAGGTTGCCTTCCCCTGCCTGGAGAGTCCGGATGTGGAGATGTCGGTGTTGGACTGGGGTAAGAGTCTGGATCAGGGAATGCAGCCTCAGAATACAGCATGGTCATTTAAGGCTGAGGAGGAGAGAAGTTTCTTCAATTAAAGGTTTTGAATATATCCCAGGGCACTGTGCATGTTCAGTCAATGCGTATATTCAAGACAGATATTGACAGACTTTTAACCACTAAGAAAATTAAGGAGGCATGGAGATATGGTGCAAAGGTACAGTTGATGCAGAACAAAACCTTCCTGATAATGGCAACAAAAACAGAAAATGCTGGAAAATCTCAGCAAGTCTGACAGCATCAGTGGGAAGAGAATAGAGCCAACCTTTTCAGTCTGGATGACTCTTCGTCAGAGCTGACAATGGATCGAGTTTGCTGAGCTAGATGGTCTACTCCTGTTCCTTATAGTCTTAATAATAATTAGTAAGTAAGAAGTAGCAGATAAATGGGAACGCCACCATCTGCAAGTTCCCCTCCAAGCCACTCACCATCCTGACTTGGAAATATATCACCATTCCTTCGCAGTTGCTGAGTCAAAATCCTGCAATTCCCTCCCTAATGGCATTGTGGGTCAACCCATAGAACAGGGACTGCAGCGATTCAAGAAGGCACCTCACCACCACCTTCTCAAGGGCAACTACGGATGGGCAATAAATGTTGGCCAGCCAGCGATGCCCATGTCCCACAAACGAGTAAAAATACAGAATCATCTGTCTTATCCTCCTATTCCTGTACTCACTTGGCACAATCCAGGGTCCTCAGATAAATTTGATAAAGTTTTAAAATCATTTAACATGTTCATGACCACAGCAGGTGATAAGTGTTGAGCAAGACACACCCCAAGACAGAAACATGGGGATTAGAGCCTTTTCTTTTCTGAAAATAAGAAGAGTGCTTCTGATCTCAGCAGTATAGAATCCACCACCACTGAGAGTTGCAGAATGATGGAACTGATTAGCAGCCAGTGTTGTGGAACTGTGGCCGAACGGGCCATCTATAATGGTGATTTGTAAAGCACTCTGGGACAATTGGGCAAGAACTAAAACGACAGGCTGCAGTTTAAAGACAGAGATAAACAGGCTACAACCCTGACCAGTGAATAAATAGGATAAGGGTCATCTCCAGGATGAAGGGGGCTTTGTAGTTACACTGGGTTGTTTCATCTCCAGGATGAGAGAGACTTTCTGGTCACACTGGGTTGTGTACCAGACATAAGGGCACCGTGACCCCTTATTTAGGAGGGAGGTATGTGACCCATGTGCCTCCAGCACCTACATAGTCGCTGGGGACACACCCAGACGTCGGTGTGGTAGCACCTGATTGGACTCTTATCGATCGGGGGATCAAGTCCTGGTCAATTGATTGGCAATGGCCAAAAAGGGGCGTGAAACCCAACAGGGTATGAAGGGTGCTGCGCAACCAGGGATCTCTCTCTCTGACCCCACGAACGAGCTACAACAATGATGAACATCACCAGCGATGACCAGCACGAGGAGAGCCACCACACCCGAGAGAAGGAAGGAAGACCAGAGCCAGAGTGCCAGACCAGACCAAAGGAAAACTCCACAGATGACTACCGAGACCAACGCACAGATAAAGGCCAATATCTGCTTGGGTACTGGCCAGTCACGCAAAGTTAAGTCAAGGTCTTTGAATTCTAGTATTTCCTACAAGATAACTTATTGTTTGTCGGGTGGGTGATTATTGATTGTGTGGGTTTAAATAAATATTGGTCGTACTAATAGGGAGTCTACTCGTAGTTATTTGTCCACCATATAAGGGTTAAAACGGACTGTACGGCAGGCAACGGAACACCAGGTCATGGCATTTTAAAAATTAAATATTTATTTATTAACAAGATGAAAATGCACAGTAAAAATGATCTTACAAAACACAAAAAAGAAAGCTACTTGGTCAAACCCGCCTAGGTACAAAATACCAATTCAATTCTTTGAGTTCAAGAAGTGTAGTGGAGGATATGCCCCTGTCTATATCAACAGGGCTGAAATGAAAATGGTCGAGAACTTTACACTTCTGGGTGTCCAAATCACCAACAACCTGTCCTGGTACCCCCCCAAGCCGACACCATAGTTAAGAAAGCCCAGCAACTTTCTCAGAAGACTAAGGAAAATTTGGCATGTCCGCTATGACTCTCACTAATTTTTACAGATGCATCATAGAAAGCATCCTTTCCGGATGTATCACAACTTGGTATGGCTCCTACTCTGACCAAAACCGGGAGAAACTACAACGGGCAGTCCATCACGCAAACCAGCCTCCCAACTAATGTTACACCGTTGTTTAAGAAGGGTGGCAACCAAAAGGCAGGGAATTATAGGCCGGTTAGTTTAACGTCTGTTGTAGGAAACATGTTAGAATCTGTGATCAAGGAGAAAATAGCGAGGCATCTTGAGGAGAATTGTTTGGTAGAGCAGACGCAGCACAGTTTCGTTAAGGGGAAGTCGTGTCTGACAAATTTAGTGGAGTTCTATGAGGATGTGTCTAGGGCGGTGAATAGAGGAAAGCCGGTGGATGTGGTCTGTCTTGATTTTCAGAAGGCGTTTGACAAGGTACCTCACAAGAGGTTATTGCAGAAGGTCAGGGGGCATGGAGTTGGGGGTAGGGTGTTAGCGTGGATAGAGGATTGGCTGTCAAATAGGAGGCAGAGAGTGGGGGTTAATGGGTGCTATTTGCATTGGCGGTTGGTGACTAGTGGAGTGCCCCAGGGGTCGGTGCTGGGGCCTCAGCTATTCACCATTTATATAGATGATCTGGAGGAGGGAACCGAGTGTATGGTGTCGAAATTTGCTGATGACACCAAGATTGGCGGAACGGCAAATTGTGCGGAGGGTGTGGAGAGTCCGCAGAAGGATCTAGATAGGCTGGGCGAATGGCCAGGAACTGGCAAATGGAATTTAATGTTGGCAAATGTGAGGTTGTCCACTTTGGTAGGAATAATGGTAGGAAGGACTATTACTCACGTGGCGAAAAACTGCAGCATGCGACGGTGCAGAGGGATCTCGGTGTCCTTGTGCATGAGTCACAAAAGCCCAGCCTGCAGGTGCAGCAGGCGGTCAGGAAGGCTAATGGGATGCTGGCCTTCATAGCGAGGGGGATTGAATATAAAAGTAGGGAGGTCTTGCTGCAGCTGTATAGGGAACTGGTGAGGCCGCAGCTGGAGTACTGTGTGCAGTTTTGGTCGCCGCACTTACGCAAGGATATTTTGGCCTTGGAGGAAGTGCAGAGGAGGTTTACTAGGCTGATTCCGGAGTTGAGGGAATTGAACTATGAGGAGAGGCTGAATAAACTAGGGTTGTACTCATTAGAGTTTAGAAGAATGAGGGGAGATCTCATTGAGACGTATAAGATGTTGAATGGGATGGATAGGATAGAGGTGGAGAGGCTCTTCCCGCTCAGAAAGGACAGTAGAACTAGAGGGCACAGCCTCAGGATAAAGGGGGGGCGGTTTAGAACAGAGTTGAGGAGGAACTTCTTCACTCAAAGGGTGGTGAATCTCTGGAATTCTCTGCCCGTTGAAGTGGTGGAGGCTGCCTCGCTAAATATTTTTAAGACACGGGTTGATAGGTTTTTGATAGGCAAGGGGATTAAGGGTTATGGGGAGAGGGCGGGAATGTGGAACTGAGCCACGACAGATCAGCCATGATCTTATTGAACGGCGGGGCAGGCTCGAGGGGCTAGATGGCCTACTCCTGCTCCTATTTCTTATGTTCTTATGTTCTAACCATTGACTCTGTCTACACTTCCCACTGCCTTGGCAAAGTAGCCAGCATAATTAAGGACCCCACGCACCCCGGACATTCTCTCTTCCACCTTCTTCTATCGGAAGAAAATACTAAGTCCGAGGTCACATGCCAACCAATTCATAAACCATCACCCTGCTGCCATCAGACTTTTGAATGGACCTATCTTATATTAAGTTGATTTTTCTCCACACCTTAGCTATGACTGTAACATTATATTCTGCACTCTCTCCTTTCCCTCTCCCCATAATCTAAGAACAGCATGTCTTATCTGTATAACATGCAAGAAACAATACTTACTGTATACCAATACGTGACTGTAATAAATCATTTTAATTTCCATTGTTAATTCTCCCATTTTACCTTCTATTAGACCAACGCTCACTTTGCTAACTTATTTCTTGTTTTAAGCATCTATAGAAACCAGTCTACCAGTCTTTACATTTCCACCCAGCTTCTTCTCATACTCTAGTTTCTCCCCCCTCATTAATCTTTTCATTATTCTTTGCTGTTCTTTATATTCTGTCTAATCTCTGACCTGTTACCCATTTTTGCACAATTATATGCTTTTTCTTTAAGATTAGTGAAGCAATAGTTGATCACTCTCTAGTATCTGTACTCCCCCTACCTTTAACTTTTTTTAGTAAACTACAGATGATGGGTCCACCCAAGGATTTTTTCTCTTTAAAATGCAACTACTCTGTGTATTCTGAAATATCCCATTGAATGTCTGCCATTGCACCTCCCACTGACCTACCTTTAATCTCGTTTGCCAGTTCACTTCAGCTTGTTCTGTTTTCACTCCCACATAATTGCTCTTATTGAAATTTAAAATACTAGACTCAGTCCTACTCTTCTCTTCCTCAAACTGAACGTAAAATTCAATTATGATTGCTGCTACCAAGGGGTACCTTCACCTATCAGGTTATCAATTAATCCAATCTCGTTCCATATATCAGGTCTAGTCTCATCTGTTCACTGTTGTCTGCAGTGTGGCCTGTAATCGAATAAAAATCATGCCAGTTTAGTCTCCATTGGTACTGCTGGTTGTTTATGCTATTTTTGAAGGTTTGAACCGCCCATTCTGCTGGTCTTTTTGATGACAGATGATGAAGTGCCGTCTAGATGTGCTGGATACCATTGGAGAGCACATGGTCCTGGAAAGGTCATGCCGTTATTGGAAAGCAGCACTTCCAGTATTCCATGTGTTGAAGCTTTGTTGTAACTTCTCAATCATAGCCTAATTGCATGGTGCACCTCCAGCCACTTGGAGTCCAACATGATTAAAAACATGGAGCCCATAAAGGGGACCCTGAAGTTGACATGCACCAATGATCTGCCAGGCCCCTCCCATAGATGTAGGGAGGTTGAGGGAAAGGGTTTTTGCTTCACCATGAGTCCAGGCCAGACCAGACCAGCAGACAAAATTCCTAGCCAGAATCATCATTTGTGGTACTCCCATTATGTAGTTCCATTAATATTGGCCTTCACCCTGAGGGCAGAACGATGACTCAGGACCCCCAAAGAATGAATCCGTCCTCAATACTAAGTTCAGCTTTCTTAACAAGCTGGGTTTTATTTCTTCAGAGGGTTGTCCTTGCAATCCCCCATGTAGGATCTTGTGCCTAATTTTAGATACAGTTAGATCCTTTCAGATGCAGGCTTTAACCTGCCTTGCTGACACTGGGAAAGCCTCCAAAAAGGTTTAGAGTCATCACAACCTCTCCCAAAGATGGTAAATAAGCCAGGCTTGTAGGCAACAGAAGGCAACTCAGTTCATCAGCATTTGATATCCAGTTCCAGGGCAGTGATGTAGAAGATATTCGTAGGCTCCAACAACAAGGCCCAGCATTGTCTCTGAGCGGAGGCGATGAGGGAATTGTTTTGTCCTCTTTGAAGAGGTCCAATAAGGGCTTATAGTCGGCAACTATAAAAAAATCGACCTATTGATGGAACTTCTTCACACCACGACTGTCAATCCTTTCTTCTCAATTTGGGAATACCTTTGCTCTGCATCCGAAAGGGTCCTGGAGGCATGTAATGTGCTTCGTATCCTGTCTTTCCAGCAATGTGGCAGCACCACCCCAATCCCAGATGGGGAAGCATCATACGTCAATACAAGTTCTTTCTTACTGTCAAAAATGGGCCAGTAAGTTAAATGAGAATAACTGATGTTTAACGTTAGAAAAGCCTCTGGCTGCCGAGCTCGCCAGGATCTCCTATGATATTTTTGTAGCGCAATAAGCCATGCAGCCAGCATGGAAGTCAATTTCAGGGTGGATTTTCCATTATAATTGATTAATCCCAGGAAGGAGTTTAACTCCATGTGTTCCTTGGGGTTGGTGCTTTCTTGCTGGTCTTTAGCTTATCCTCTATTGCATGTAACCCTTGCCATCTTTTCGGTAGCCTAAATAGGTTCCTTCAGCGGCTTGGAAGGTGCATTTCTCCCTCTTCAAGCAAACTCCTGCTCCAGGGAATCTCTGCAAGACTTTGTATGTTCTGCGCCCATGCCCAGTATACCTTGGGTGGCCCTTGAAGGATGTCCTCCATAACTCTGTCAAAGATGGCACACACTGACAACACCCCAAAAGGCAAACGAGTATACCCGTAGAGTTTCTTGTCTGTTGATCGTAAACATATTTTCAATTCAAGCTGAGAGTAGATATGGCTCAAGTCCAACTTGCAGATGTCTTGCCACCAATTAACTTAGGATACAAATTTTCGATTTGGGACTTGGTGTACCTATCGAGCTTGGAAACTTAATCGATTGTTAGTTTATAATCCCCACAAAGACGAACTTATGTGTCAGGCTTAAGCATATTTGCGGCCTATTCTGAAAATTGCATAGGCCTTATTATATCCAAGCTTTCAAGGCCTCCCAATTCAGTTTTTACCTTCTCCAGCATGGAGTAAGGGACTGGTCTGGCTCTGAAATACCCAAGTATAGCATCAGGGTCAAAACAGATCTGGGCCTTGGCTCCTTTCATTTTTCACAGGCCCTCTTGAGAAACTCCAGAGTATCTATGGATAACTTCTTGCCGTCTCCCCACATTGAGCCTGAGCATCTCCAGCCATCTACAGAAGCCAATCTCTCCCAATTGGAATTGAACCTGGGTCGCTGGCACTGTGAGGCAGCAGCACTGCAGCAGCAGTGCTAACCACTGTGCCACCGTGCTGCCCCAAAGAGCAATCAGAGCACAATGTTTTGTGGTTTGGGGAGAAAATGGGAGCGAAGATATTCTGTGGTAACGTAGTAACGTCAAGAGGAAGGTTGCTTCTTTATTGAACATTAAAACTCCACTCTCCTCGAGGGAAAAGCAGCTTGTTCCATTTGGAAACATCACTATGTCCATTCAAAATGTCAACTCTAGACACTCTTAATAGACAGCTCTTCAACTCAGCAAATTAATTATGCACACCATATCACATAACATGTCAAACAGATCAGTAAATTAGGAATTCTTTAAAAGGGAGACATATTTAAATGATGTAAAACTATAGAATGCATCACAGGAAGTTTTAATTCTTGTTTTGGATGTGAGCATTCTCGTGCAGTCAGTTAGCAGCTAGAGCTTCTTACGGAATTGTAAATTATTCAGTTTGGAATGAGAATCAGCATTTAGATCATCACAGAACAAAGCACGCTCAGGCTAGCTAATACCAAGACGGAAACAAAGCAGAGGTGTCTGTGTAATCCCCGAGAAAAACACCTACTTTTACAAGTAGCACAGCCTCTCAGGGCGAGTACCAAACTCAAGCAACTTGGGGCAAAGCTGTCTCAGAATAGAAATGAAATTGCAATACAAGGACAATCCATCATCACCACACCAACATGGGAGAACACAGCAGATCACTTAGAGCATTCAGTAATACATGTAAATACTGAGTACAGGAATCAAGTAACTCATGAAACCATGTAAGTGCAAACAATTGCAAGATGTAATTTCAGACAGCACACATGCTACTATATGGGAGAATTCAAATTTCAGCTGGCTACAGAAAGGTTACTTCACACTACCACACAGAGCTCCACACCTCAGTTTGAGAACAGCTCTGAGTACTGCTGTCCACATGTTACAGTTTCAGAGATTCTGAAGCAGCCAGGCAGTCAATGCTCTTTGTGCACATTAGTCAGGCTGATATTTCAGCCTCATTAAACATTCACTGGCTAATGTTTCAGCCTCAGTAAGCACTCGCTGCTGAAGGTTATACATACACAACACAATGATTAATCTCACCTCAAATTGTACTTACTTTCTGAAAACAAAGCAATCAAAATACCTAGACATCTTCAAATCCTGGAACTAATCTGGAGAAATAATCAGTTGAAATCAGGTTATAGGAATACATTTCAGATGGTTATGTTAGATTTCCACCGGGGACAGAACATTTATTCACTGGATTTACTACCACCTGTTTGTAGCAACCAACCTGTCTCAGGCCAGGCATGAATGCTGACTACATGCTTTGCTGAAACATAACAATACACATTGCTTCGATCTGCCAGGCACATTCATTCAATCACTCAAGCTTCTTAATAAGATGTCCATTAAGTACCCAGTAGCTTGCAAGAAGACTAAACAGTGCAGCATTAACAGAGAAGCGTAACATTTCTGTTCATGTTTATCCAGACCATACCACTGTGTGGATACGGGGACAGCCAGACACCTTGTTCCTTGGCTTCTCTCTTCCAGCTTCCTGAATCTGTCCTAGCTTCAGAGTTATCTTCCATTACTGTAAAGCACAGGTATCCAAATAATACCCATGAACTGCATGTTGAGGAAGATGTCTCTCTCTCTCTGAGCTGACACCCAGGGCCTTCCTCCAACAACGTTCTCTGGCTGCAAGTGAGACCAAGCAGACATCCATCTGCCAGTTTGACGCCTGCGGTAACCACATTCCAATGTCCTGGGTACAAGCTCATTCTATATTTGGGACGGGCTGAAAGCATTGTTCCTCGTGGCCAAGTGTCACTGAGAAGGACAAATGCAAATTGCTGAATAGGCATGTGAATATTAGGTATCTTGATCTTCTCACTAAACTGCAGCAATGCCTGAAGCATGAGATGCTTCCCTCAGAGCTGGCAAGAATCTCAATGTCAGGGAGATGTTGGCTTTTGACTGTGGTAAATACATTAAGAAGTCTCACAACACCAGATTAGAGTCCGACAGTTTATTTAGTAGCAAAAGCCACAAGCTTTTGGAGTGCTGCCCCTTTGTCAGGTGAGTGGGAGTTCTGTTCACAAACAGGGCATATAAAGACACACACTCAATTTACAAAATAATGATTGGAATGCGAGTTTTTAACAGGTAATCAAGTCTTAAAGGTACAAACAATGTGACTGAAGAGGCCATTAAGCAAAGCTTAAAGAGATGTGCATTGTCTCCAGACAGGACAGTAAGTGAGATTTCGCAAGCCCAGGCAAGTCATGGGGGTTACAGATAGTGTGACATGAACCCAAGATCCCAGTTGAGGCTATCCTCATGTGTGCGGAACTTGGCTATCAGTCAGCGACTCTGCGCTGTTGTGTGTCGTGAAGGCCGCGTTGGAGAATGCTTACCCAATGATCAAAGCTCGAATGCCTGCGACCACTGAAGTGTTCATCAACAGGAAGAGAACACTCTTGCCTGGTGATTGCCCAGCCATGTCCACTCATCTGCCGTCGTAGCGCCTGCATGATCTCCCCAATGTACCAGGCTTTGGCACATCCTTTCCGGCAGCGTATCAAGTAGACAACATTGGCCGAGTTGCAAGAGTATGTACCATGTACCTGGCGGATGGTGTTCTCACGTGAGATGATGGCATCCGTGTTGATGATCCAGCATGTCTTGCAGAGGTTGCAGTGGCAGGGTACTGTGGTGTCGTGATCACTGTTCTCCTGAAGGCTGGATAGTTTGCTGCAGACAATGGTCTGTTTGAGGTTGTGCAGTTGTTTGAAGGCAAGAATCGGAGGTATGGGGATGGCCTTGGCAAGATGTTCGTCTTCATCAATGATATGTTGAAGGCTCCAGAGAAGACGTCGTAGCTTCTCCGCTCCAGGGAAGTACTGGATGACGAAGGATACTCTGTCCGCCGCGTCCCGTGTTTGTCTGCTGAGGAGGTCGGTGCGGTTTTTCGCTGTGGTGCATCGGAACTGTCGATCGATGAGTCAAGCGCCATGAGTATATGGGATTTAATGGGATTGGGGGTTATGGATTGGTAGGTGTTGATGTGATCGGCGCAACTCGTGGGCCGAAGGGCCTGTTTGTGCTGTAGTGTTCTATGTTCTATATCCTGTTCTTATGAGAGCATCTTTCAGTGTCTAGAGTTGTCTATTGTGATCCTCCTCATTTCAGCAGATCCTGTGAATACGGAGGGCTTGTCCGTAGGGAATGGCTTCTTTAACGTGTTTAGGGTGGAAGCTGGAGAAGTGGAACATCGTGAGGTGTGGTTCACCAACTGGGAGGGACACCAAAAGAGGGATTAGAATGGGAAATGAAAACATTACATTCAAGAGTTAGGGTCGCTCTTCCAAGGTTAAAACACATTGTTGAGCACAGGGAGTGTGTACCTGCTACCAGAGAATCATATAGCACAGAAGAGGCCCTTCAGCCATCGAGTCCATACTGACACATTTGAAACACGTGTGTCAAGTACTCATCCAGATACTTAAAAGGATGTGAGGCAACATACCTCTCAGGCAGTGCATTCCAGACCATCACCACTCTCTGGGTAAAAAAGTTTTTCCTCAAATTCCCGCCAACCCTCCTGCCCCGCACCTTGAACCTATGACCCATCGTGACTGACCCTTCAGCTAAGGGGAACAGCTGCTCCTTACCCACTCTATCCATGCCTCTCATAATCTTGTACACCTCAATCAGATCGCTCCTCTTTGCTCCAACGAAAACAACCCAAGCTTACACAACCTCAAGGTTAAATTCCATCCACCAGTTATCTGCCCATTTGATCATTCTGTCTATATCTTCTTGCAACCCAAGACACTCGCCTCACTGTTAACCACTTGGCCAATCTTTGTGTCATCCGCAAAGTTACTAATCCCAACCCCCACATAGTCACCAATGTGATTTATATAAATGATGAATAACAGGGGGCCCAGATCCCTGTGGTACACCACTGGATTCCAGTCACTAAAGCAGCATTCTGTCACCACCCTCTGTCTCTTACAACTGAGCCAGTTATGAATCCACTTTATCATATTACCCTGTATCCCATTTGCATTTACCTTCTTTACAAGTCTCCCATGTAGGACTTGGGGCAGCACAGTGGTTAGCACTGCTGCCTCACAGCGCCATGGACCTGGGTTCAATTCCAGCTTGGGTCACTATCGAAGTTTGCACATTCTCCCCGTGTCTGTGTGGGTTTCCTCCGGGTGCTGAGGTTTCCCCCCATGGTAAGAAAGACATGCTGGTTAGGTGCATTGGCCATGCTAGGGAATTTTCAAAGCAACTTCATTGCAGTGTTAATGTAAGCCTACTTGTGACACTACTAAGTATCAGAGGGAATCTAAAATGGCAAAGTGACACTCCTCATCTTACGAGGGCAGGAATTCACTGAAAAAACACTTTTTCATGTGAAACTAGGAAAGAAACAATCAAAATTACTATTGCAAACTTGTCTTCTGTAATGATAAGGCAAACCTGGACCTAGGAGGCCATAAGTAAACTAGGCTTGTACTCGTTAGAGTTTAGAAGAATGAGGGGAGATCTCATTGAGACGTATAAGATGATGAATGGGATGGATAGGATAGAGGTGGACAGACTCTTCCCGCTCAAAAAAGACAGTAGGACTAGGGGGCACAGCCTCAAGATAAAGGGGGGGCGGTTTAGAACGGAGTTGAGGAGGAACTTCTTCACTCAAAGGGTGGTGAATCTCTGGAATTCTCTGCCCGTTGAAGTGGTGGAGGCTGCCTCGCTAAATATTTTTAAGAAGCGGGTTGATGGGTTTTTGATAAGAGAGGGGATTAAGGGTTATGGGGAGAGGGCGGGAAAGTGGAACTGAGCCACGACAGATCAGCCATGATCTTATTGAATGGCGGGGCAGGCTCGAAGGGCCAGATGGCCTACTCCTGCTCCTATTTCTTATGTTCTTATGTTCTTATGTAACAATCCAGTTTGCTTAAACCCACAGAGTTGATGACTAATGGAAATATCAGATATGATAATACGTGTAATCTTTGGCCATAGTATAATTTGATCTGCATTTCATTATATTTAATAAGTTGCTATTTGAATGTAAAACCTCAACGTAAATATTTAAAATGGATGAGGTACTCTCCTAACACGTTTAATAATTTAGTAATAAAAACAAAGTGCTGGAAGCACTCAGCAGATCTGCCAGCATTGATGGACAAAGAAACAGAATGAATACTTTGAGTCGAATGTGATGCCTTCAGAAACAGAGGGTAGAAATGTGCTGTCAGGTGTAGTATCGACATGCTGTACTTGGTTGAAGTCATTAAGTTACACCTTAGCTTCATTTTGAAGCAATTTTTAAAAGTGGCATCGTGGCCTTTTGGCGAAGATGCAAATGAGATCAAGCCTTGGAGAAGGTGCAATGCCTACTCCAATCAGCTTTGATCATGTAGGTCAAGCCCAAGACAGGAGGTGAGAGCTCTGTCTTGTCAGCTTGCATCAGGAATGTCTCAACTTGTTGAGACTCTGAATTGGACTTGATTTAATTGAATTGGAATAAAAAGGGGGAAGGAAAGATAAGGTGAGGAATGGGGGAAGAGGGCGGGAGTAGTTAAACCAAGATGCCATGGAACAAAGGCAAAGGAAGTGGTGATGTTTGTCGTAAAGAAACTAACTATTTGTCAACAGTGAATGTAGATGCAGAATAACAAACCACTCTGTATAACAGGAAAAACATGAAAAACAAGGTTCATACTGGCATTTGGCAAATGGGAGAAGAGAGAGACCATGGTCTGAAACTGTTAACTCAATGTTAAGCCTAATCAGAAGATGAAGTACTGTTCTTCCAGATGTATTGGGCTTCACTGCGGCAGGCCAGGGATAACAGTGTGAACAAGGGAGCAAGATGGTGGATTAAAATAGCAAGCAAGCAGAAGCTCAGGGTCACACTTGCACGTGAAGCGGAAGGTCACAGTTAACAAAATTGAAAGAAGTAAATTGCAGCTTCACCTGGAAGGAGTATTTGAGTCCTTGAATGCTGAGCTGAGAGAAGGTATAAGGGAAGATCTTACACTTCCTACGATCACATGGGAAGTTGCTATGGGAATAGCTGTCTTATGAGGAAAGGTTGGACAGGCTAGGCTTGTATCCATTTTAGTCTAGAAGAGTAAGAGGCAATTTGATTGAAACATATATGATCCTGACTGGTCTTGACAGGGTGAATGTGGAGAGGATGTTTCCTCTCAAAGAACAAAGAAAATTACAGCACAGGAACAGGTCCTTTGTCCCTCCAAGCTTGCACTGACCATGCTGACCGACTTAACTAAAACCCCCTACTCTTCTGGGATCATATCCCTCCATTCCCATCTATTCATGGATTTGTCCAGATGCCCCTTAAAAGTCACTACTTTATCCGCTTTCACTACCTTCCCCAGCAATGAGTCCCAGGCACCCACCACCCTCTGTGTATAAAATCTGCCTCGTACATCTCTTTTAAACCTCGCCCCTCGCACCTTAAATCTGTCCCCCCCCAGTAATTGACTCTTCCACCCTGGGAAAAAGCTTCTGACTATCCACTCTGTCCATGCCTCTCGTAGACTTCGATCAGGTTGCCCCTCAACCTCTGTTGCTCCAGTGAGAACAAACCAAGTTTCTCCAACCTCTCCTCATAGCTAATGCCCTCCATATCAAGCAACATCCTGGTAAATCTTTTCTGCACCTTCTCCAAAGCCTCCTTCTGGTAGTGTGGCGGCCAGAATTGAAAACTACATTCCAAGTCTGCCTAATTAAGGTTCTATAAATCTGCAACATAACCTGCCAATTTTTCAACTCAATGCCCCGGCCGATGAAGGCAAACATGCCATACGCCTTTTTGACTACCTTCTCCACTTACATTCCCGCTTTCAGTGACCTGTGTATCTGTACACCCAGATCCCTATGCCTTGTGGCCTCTCATTCGACAATTTAAAGCGAGGGGTGACTGTTTAAAAGGGATTGCTTATTTAAGACAGTGATTAGTATTTTTTCTTCCAAGGTTGCAAGTCTCTACCCTCTTCCTTCAACTAGACAGATCCTTGACAAACAAGGGGGTGAAAGATAATCGGGTGTAAGCAGGAGTATAAAACCTTGGTTAGGCCGCATTTGGAGTATTGCGTGCAGTTCTGATTGCCACACTACCAGAAAGATGTGGAAGCTTTTCCGAGGCGGCCTTCACAACACATGACAGTGCAGAGTCACTGAGCAGAAACTGATAGCCAAGTTCTGCACACGAGGATGGCCTCAGCCGGGATGTTGGGTTCATGTCACACTATCGGTAATCTCCATGACTTGCCTGGGCTTGCAACATCTCACTTACTGTCCTGTCTGGAGACAATATACATCTCTTTAACCAATGCTTAATGCTATCTCCACTCACACTGTCTGCACCTTTAAGAATTGATTAGCTGTAAAGACTCGCATTCTAATCAGTATTCTGTAAACTGTGTGCCTTTATAGGTTGTTACAGAAGGTTAGGGGGCATGGAGTTGGGGTAGGGTGTTAGCGTGGATAGGGGATTGGCTGTCAAATAGGAGACAGAGAGTGGGTGTCAATGGGTGCTATTCGGATTGGTGGTTGGTGACTAGTGGAGTGCCCCAGGGATCGGTGCTGGGGCCTCAGCTATTTACCATTTATATAGATGATCTGGAGGAGGGAACCGAGCGTAAGGTGTCAAAATTTGCCAATGACACAAAGATTGGTGGAACGGCAAATTGTGTGGAGGGTGTGGAAAGTCTGCAGAGGGATCTAGATAGGCTGGGCGAATGGGCCAGGAACTGGCAAATGGAATTTAATGTTGACAAGTGTGAGGTTGTCCACTTTGGTAGGAATAATGGTAGGAAGGACTACTACTTACATGACGAAAAGCTGCAGCATGCTATGGTGCAGAGGGACCTCGGGGTCCTTGTGCATGAGTCGCAAAAACCCAGCCTGCAGGTGCAGCAGGTGGTCAGGAAGGCGAATGGGATGCTGGCCTTCATAGCGAGGGGGACTGAATATAAAAGTAGGGAGGAGGTCTTGCTGCAACTGTACAGGGCACTGGTGAGGCCACAGCTGGAGTACTGTGTGCAGTTTTGGTTGCCGCACTTACGCAAGGATATTTCGGCTTTGGAGGCAGTGCAGAGGAGGTTCACTAGGCTGATATCGGAGTTGAGGGGGTTGAGCTATGAGGAGGCTGAATAAACTAGGCTTGGGGAGATCTCATTGAGACGTACAAGATGATGAATGGGATGGATAGGATAGAGGTGGAGAGACTCTTCCCGCTCAGAAAGGACAGAAGGACTAGAGGGCACAGCCTCAAGATAAGGGGGGGGTGCAGTTTAGAACGGAGTTGAGGAGGAACTTCTTCACTCAAAGGGTGGTGAATCTCTGGAATTCTCTGCCCGTTGAAGTGGTGGAGGCTACCCCGCTAAATATATTTAAGATGTGGGTAGATAGGTTTTTGATAGGCAAGGGGATTAAGGGTTATGGGGAGAAGGCGGGAAAGTGAAACTGAGCCACTTCAGATCAGCCATGATCTTATTGAATGGCGGGGCAGGCTCGAAGGGCTAGATGGCCTACTCCTGCTCCTATTTCACATGTTCTTATGTTCTGTTTGTGACCAGAACTCTCCACTCACCTGATGAAGTGGCAGACCTTGAAAGCCAGTGGGTTTACTATCAAATAAACTTGTTGGACTTTAACCTGATATTGTCAGTGGGATTAGCAAGGTAAATGCATGGGGTAAAGGGAATCAGACTGGGTGGGATTATGTTCGGTGCAGACTCGATGGGCCGATTGGCCTCCTTCTGTACTATAGGGATTCTGTGATTTCTAGCACTTGGATTTCTAAATTCCATAATATTTTGCTTTCATTTTAATAATTCTGTTTTCTATTTAAAGATCTGTAAGGATGAGCTGGCACATCTGTATTTTCAAATGAAGCTGGATGACATTTAAATGTATTTGGTGACTGTTACACAAGTGCAATGGGACTCTGATGAATGAAAGTAGTTTGTTCCTCCCTCTGAAATCTAAATGCACTGACATGATCTATAGCACACTGTCAAAGCTGAAGAAACAAGGAGAAGACAAGATAGATCAGATAGTAAAGCTAAAACCTAGTACATCCTAAAACCTCACATTCATGATCCCATTAGTAACACACACATCTGAAGGAATAAACTCCACTCAGAATGATATGGAACAGGAGGCCAGTCAATCCATCAAGCCATGCTAGAACTCAAACAAGGAAGTTCGACTAAAACTGTGAAAGCAGTACTGCATGATCAGGGATTGGTTGAGATGTTAAACTGAGGTTCTGACTGTGTTCAATGTTTAAATTCTGTGATGCTTGAAAAGGAGCTTGAAGCGTTCCAGATGTTCACATTGCTGTGTGGCAGAGAATCAACTGGAGTTGTAAGATCATCATTGAAAAAACAAAGAATGAAATGAGAAGACCATTGTAACTACGTCATTCCAGTTGTTGCTATTATCTTTATTCTATTCTTTTAATTACAGGGATGGAGGACAGGGGAAATACCTGCCTCTTTCAGTGACATTGCCAGAAGGCAGAAACAAGAAAAAATTGTAAAATAAAGATTTAACTTGAAATAAAATCAAACACCAAGCCATCAGCAGTGACTGGATTTAACAGAAAGCCAATCATTCAGTTATCTATGCAAGCTACTTCATACGAGGGTTTCTTTACAATCACATTTTACACTCCAATCACACAGTGTTTCTGAGCCAGGACTACAGTCAGACAACCTGTTCTGTGCCAGCTGGCTGCTCGGAAATGCAGTAAGCAACAACGGCTGACTCCCTTCCCTCCTCTCTGCTCGGAAGAGCACAGCTTCTTTCTCTGACAGCCTAGATAGTAATGTCCTTTTGTTAAGCGCTCCACTGCAGGTCACAGCATGTCTTGCATATTATTTCATTAAACATATCGTCATGACTCCAGTCAAGCTTACTTTAAAACAGCTGATGCCCAGCTGGTAAGCAAAAATTTTGTTGATATTAAGATTCTTAATGTAGTTATTATTGAAGTGCCAAACACAACAGGATCCTTAAACATGTACTAAAATGCTTCAATATGTTACATCTGGTTAAGGTCACTAAATGCTACAACTCCCTGTTTGACGTACACGGCAGTCAGACTGAATTTAGTTTGTTCTACCACATTTTATCTCCCACTACATTCATTGGTCAATAAGTTTGCATATCTCCAAGACAAATCAATGCATGTCTTCTCCTATATATCTTCTTTTAAATACATTATTGGTGTCTGTGGATAGTCTCTGGGGGTGGGAAGGCTAGAAGAATTAAAATCACAGCACTGAATTCCTACCCTATTCCCGCTCACTGCTGATATGCCTCTAGAGTGTATATAGGTGACTGAGATGCCAATCTGATTCCAGGCAATTGGGGGTTACAAGCCAGGGTCCTCACAGTAGACATTTCCCTCAGTAAAACCTGCTGAGCAAGAGAGGCCTGAAAAGGTAAGTGTAAATGTGACATCCAGGCCCCAAGGAGGCCTGGGCCTATATTTGTAGGGCAGCACAATGGCACAATAGTTAGCATGGTTGCCTCACAGCGACAGGAACCCGGGTTCAACTCCGGCACCGGATGACTGATTGTGTGGAGTTTGCATGTTCCCCCATGTCTGTGTGGGTTTCCCCTGGTTTTTGCCCACACTCCAAAGATTGCAAGTTAAGTCACGGTAAATGCGTGAGGTTATGGGGATAGGGTGGGGGGTGCTGGGGCTGGGCCTGGGCACGATGCTCTTTCGGAGAGTTGGTGCAGGCACGATGGGCCGAATGGCCTCCTTCTGCACTGTTGGGATTCTATGATTGTGGGTGCCAGGCTGCCTCACTTTCAATGATTGAGATCAGGATGTTGCAGCTTGTTGACGGACGTCATTGAGCCCACATGTTCCATCACTGCTGCACACAAGTTGCAAAACTGCATGCTGCTGTGGCCACATTTATGTGATCAAAACCTGAAGCTAATGTTATTCAGCAGAACTGAGAAGGGGATCTGGTAACATAGAGGCAATATTACAACGTTAATAATCTAGAGACACGAGTTCAGATCCTACAGCAGCAGCTGAGGAATGTAAATAATTCAATAACTCCATCTAGTTTACTAGTGTTGAAGGAAATCTGTTGTCTTCACCCAGTCTGGCCCAGAAGTGCTTCCCAACCCATACAAGGTGGTTAACACCTAATTTCCCTCCGATACGGCTGAGGAAGTGTTGCTGACCAGGCCAGCACTTATTACTCCTCGCGATATCCAAACTGAGTGTCAGTGAGCAGTTTGTACAATAGCACTGTCAACAACATCTTCCAGCACTTGGCTGATGATCAGGAGTAGATGGATAGAGCAGGAATTGGCCTGTTTGGATTTGTCCGATTTTTTTGTGGACACAACATGCCTAGGCAACCTTCCACAATGCCAGGTAGACACTAGCCTGGAACAGCTTGGCCAGGGCATGGCTATTTCTGGAACATAATCCTTTAGTTTAGAATATTGTCAGGACCCATTGTTACTTCAGAAGGAACTCTTCAAAGATGCAGATAATGAAAATATAACAAACTTACCCCAACTTACAGATCAAAGAAAGGGTTTAATAAAGAAATATCATTACTCTAAACTAGGGACCTCGCCCTAGACCACTCCAAACTTCCAGTAATTCTACACAGATTCAAGTTTATCATGAATCAGCTGGTCAGCTGACTATTATATCACTCTATAATTCGTTCCATGGTTTACTGGGTCAGCTAACCCTTACATCTTGTTTCCATTGGTCACATTACATCCAATATAAAATTGTCACCGGTTACATAGAACATAGAACATTACAGCGCAGAACAGGCCCTTCGGCCCACGATGTTGCGCCGACCAGTTACAAAAACAATGACCCACTAGCCTATACCAATCCCTTTTCGTCCATAAACCTATCCAGAGATCTCTTAAACGCCCCCAAACTAGACGCATTTACAACTGCAGCAGGCAGGGCATTCCAATCCCTCACCACCCGCTGGGTAAAGAACCTACCCCTGACATCCGTCCTGTAGCTACCCCCCCTTAATTTAAAGCCATGCCCCCTCGTGCTAGCTTCTTTGCTGTATCTAGAGCCTTCAGCCATTTTATGATATCACGTGGAATGAATCAAATTGCCTAAGGACTGGAGTCTCTGATGCTTTACAGAGAGGTGATAGTTTTTGTCTTTGAACTAGTAATCCAGAAACCCAGGGTAATGCTCTGGGGTCATGAGTTCAAATCCCACTATGGCAAGTGATGATATTTGAATTCAAAGAATCATACAGTGCAGATGAAGCTTTTCAGCCCAACAAGCCTGTACCAATACATGTGAAACCCCTGAACTTCCACCTAATCCTATTTACCAGCACTTGGCCCTTAGCCCTGAATGTTATGATGCGCCAAGCGCTCATGCAGATACTTTTGAAAGGATGTGAGGCAACTTGCCTCCACTAGCCTGCCAGGCAGCACATTCCAGACCATCACCACCCTCTGGATAAAAAAAGGTTTTCCTCACATCCCCCCCAAACCTCCTGCCCCTCACCTTGAATGAACTGTGACTCCTCGTGACTATATAGTGTTCAATTCTGGTCGCCGCACTACTGGAAGGATGTGGAGGCTTTGGAGAGGGCACAGAAAAAATTTACCAGGATGTTGCCTGGTATGGAGGGCATTAGCTATGAGGAGAGGTTGGAGAAACTTGGTTTGTTCTCACTGGAACGACAGAGGTTGAGAGGTGACCTGATAGAAATCTTCAAGATTATGAGGGACATGGACAGAGTGGATAGCAAGAAGCTTTATCTCAGGGTGGAAGAGTCAATTACTAGGGGGCATCGGTTTAAAGTGCAAGGGGCAAGGTTTAAAGGAGATGTACCAGGCAAGTTTTTTTACACAGAGGGTGGTGGATGCCTGGAACTCGTTGCCAGGGAGGTAGTGGAAGCGGATACGGTACTGACTTTTAAGGGGTGTCTTGACAAGTACATGAATAGGATGGGAATAAAAGGATGTGGTCCCCGGAAGGATAGGGAGTTCTAGGGTGTTTTTAAATTCATTTGTGGGACATGGGTGTCACTGGCTGGCCAGCATTTATTGCCCACCCCTAGTTGCCTTCTTGAATCGCTGCAGTCCACATTCTATGGGCTGACCCATAATGCCATTAGGGAGGGAATTCCAGAATTTTGACCCAGCGACTGCGAAGGAACAGCGATATATTTCCAAGTCAGGATGGTGAGTGGCTTGGAGGAGAACTTGCAGGTGGTGGTGTTCCCATTTATCTGCTGCCCTTGTCCTCCCAGGTGGAAGTGGTTGTGGGGATTGGGAAGGTCCTGTCTAAGGATCTTTGGTGAATTGCTGAAGTGCATCCTGTAGATAGTACACACTGCTGTTACTGAGCATCGGTGGTGGAGTGATTGAATGTTTATAGATGTGGTGCCAATCAAGTGGGTTGCTTTGTCCTGGATGGTGTTGAGCTTCTTGAGTGTTGTTGGAGCTGCACCCATCCAGGCAAGTGGGAAGTATTCCATCACACTCCTTACTTGCACCTTGTATATAGAGTCATAGAGGTTTACAGCATGGAAACAGGCCCTTCAGCCTAACTTGTACATGCCACTCTTTCTTTTTAAACCCCTAAGCTCATTCCAATTGCCTTCATTTGGCCCATATCCCTCTATACCCATCGTACCCATGTAACTATCTAAATGTTTTTTAATAGACAAAATTCTACCTGCTTCTACTACCGCCTCTGGAGCTTGTTCCTGCGTAAAACAATTATCCCTCTGGACGCTTTTGTATCTCTCCCCTCTCACCTTAAACTTATGCCCTCTAGTTTTAGACTCCCCTACTTTTGGGAAAAGATATTAACTAACTAACCATGCGTTTTCGTTAGAAAGAAGGCAGCTACGAGGGGACCTTATTGAAACATATAAGATGATTAGAGGTTTAGATAGGATGGACAGTGATAGCCTTTTTCCTCGGATGGAGAAAGCTAGCACGAGGGGGCATAGCTTTAAATTAAGGGGTGGTAGTTATAGGACGGATGTCAGGGGTAGGTTCTTTACCCAGAGAGTGGTGAGGGATTGGAATGCCCTGCCTGCTGCAGTTGTAAATGCGCCTAGTTTGGGGGCGTTTAAGAGATCCGTGGATAGGTTTATGGATGGAAAGGGTTTGGTTTCGGTTAGAGGGTCATTGTTTTTTAACTGGTCGGCGGAACATCGTGGGCCGAAGGGCCTGTTCTGCGCTGTAATGTTCTATGTTCCAACTAGCTGATCTGTGCCCCTCATTATTTTATAGACCTCTATAAGGTCACCCCTCAGCCTCCTACGCTCCAGAGAAAAAAGTCCCAGTCTATCCAGCCTCTCCTTATAACTCAATCCATCAAGTCCCAGTAGCATCCCAGTAAATCTTTTCTGCACTCTTTCTAGTTTAACAATATCCGTTCTATAATAGGGTGACCAGAATTGCACACAGTATTCCAAGCGTGGCCTTACCAATGTCTTGTACAACTTCAACAAGACGTCCCAACTCCTGTAATCAATGTTCTAACCAATGAAACCAAGCATGCCTAATGCCTTCTTCCCTACTCTGTCCATCTGTAATTCCACTTTCAAGGAGCTATGAACATGTACCTCTAGATCTCTTTGTTCTGTAACTCTCCCCAACACCCTACCATTAACTGAGTAAGTCCTGCCCTGGTTCAATCTACCAAAGTGCATCACCTCATATTTGTCAAAATTAAATGCCATCTGCCATTCGTCAGCCCACTGGCCCAATTGATCAAGATCCCAAAATAACCTTCTTCACTGGCCACTATGGCACCAATCTTATTGTCATCTGCAAACTTACTAACCATGTCTCCTATATTCTCATCCAAATCATTAATATAAATGACAAATAACAGTGGATCCAGCCCTGATCCCTGAGGCACACTGCTGGTCACAGGCCTCCAGTTTGAAAAACAACTCTCTACAACCACCCTCTGGCTTCTGTCAAAAAGCCAATTTTGTATCCATTTAGATACCTCACCCTGGATCCCGTGAGATTTAACCTTATGCAACAACCTACCATGTGGTACCTTGTCAAAGGCCTTGCTAAAGTCCACGTAGACAACATCAGATGGTGGATAAGCTTTGGGGAGTCAGATGGTGAGTTACTCACCTGAATACTCCTAGCCTCTGACCTATTCTTGTAGCCACTGTGTTTATGTGGTGAGTCCAGTTACGTTTCTGGTCAATGGTAACCCCAAGAATGTTGATAGTGGGGGACTCAGTGATGGTTACACCATTGAATGTCAAGATGTCAAGGGGCGATTGTTAGTGTGTCTCTTATTGGTGATGGTCATTGCCTGGCATTTGTGTGGCGCGAATGTTACTTGCCATTCGTTAGCCCAAGCCTGCATATTGTCCAGATCTTATAGTACTTGAACATGGACTGCTTCAGTATCTGAGGAATCGCGTATGGCGCTGAACATTCTGCAATCACTGGCGAACATCCCCACTTCTGACCTTACGATGGAGGGAAGGTCATTGATGAAGCAGCTGAAGATTGTTGGGCCTTGGACACTATCCTGAGGGGCTCCTGCCGAGATGTTCTGGAACTGGGATGACTTATGCTCTACAGGCACAATATCTTCCTATGTGCCAGGTACGACTCCAACTAGCAGAGAGTTTGCTCCCTGACACCCATTGATTGCAGTTTCGCTTGGGCTCCTTGATACCACACTCGGTCGAATGCAGCCTTGATATCGAGGGCTGTCACTCTCACCTCACCTCTGGAATTCAGCTCTTTTGTCCATGTTTGAACCAAGGCTGTAATGAGGTCAGGAGCTGAGTGACCCTGGCAAAACCCAAAGTGGGCATCACTGAGCAGGTTATTGCTGAGCAGGTGCTGCTGGATCGCGCTGTCGATGACCCCTTCCATCACTTTACTGATGATCAAGAGTAGACTGATTGGTTGGGTTGGATTTGTCCTGTTTTTTGTTTACAGGACATACCTGGACAATCTTCCACATTGTTGGGTAGATGCCAGTGTTGTAAATGTACTGGAAGAACTTGGCTAGGGGAGCAGCAAGTTCTGGAGCACAAGTCTTCAGTTCATTTGAGTAGCTTCGTTGATGCAGGCTTGGAGGGCTGAAGAGTCTGTTCCTGTGCTGTAATTTTCTTTGTTCTTTTGTTCTGTGACCCTTCTCCGCCAATGTCAACAAAACAAAGAAAACTGCCATCAATTTCAGGAAGCGTAAAGGAGAACATGCCCTTGTCTACATCAACGGGGCGAAGTAGAAAGGGTCAAGAGCTTCAACTTTTTAGATGTCCAGATCATCAACAACCTGTCCTGATCCCCCCCATGCTGACACTATAGTTAAGAAACGCCTCCACCTTTCTCAGAAGACTAAGGAAATTTGGCACGTCACGTACCAACCGACTCAAGAACAGCTTCTTCCCTGCTGCTGTTTGACTTTTGAATGGACTTACCTTGCATTAAGTTGATCTTTCTCTCCACCCTGGCTATGACTGTAATACTACATTCTGCACTCTGTCCTTTCCTTCTCTATGAACGTTATGCTTTGTCTACATATAGTGAAAAGTGTTGTTTCGTGCACTGTATGTTAATACGTGTGACAATAATAAATCAAATCAAATCAACCTGGGGTATACTGGGGGAGAGGTTTTTAAAAGGCTGCCAAATTAGCTACTGCTACTTTCGTTCTAAAAACACAAACATTAATTTTAAACAGGTTTAAAGCTATATAAACATGAGACACCGGTCCTCCCAGGCACGCTTGAGTATTTACAGCATTTCCTGTTATTTTCTATTGTATATTGTGTAAATACAAGTCTTTCTTTCTTACATTCCCCAAAACTGACATTGTGAGATGTTGCAATATCTGGAAATGAAGACATGAAGAGAAGCATCACTAATCCCCAACAGAAACATCAAAAGACTTTCAACAAAGGAATTTCTCACACTTGGTCAGCAGGTGTTAAAACATTGAAATAAAACAAAGAAGAACTTCTGATGTTGCAGGAACTCTTCAATACCATACTGAAATGAGTTTCTTTTAAAATCCTTTTCAATACCAAGAACATATTAGCGCCAATTCATTCTTCCTTTTTGAACATGCCTGACCTCCATTTACATGAACATGGGTCACAGCTGAAACATATAACAAGTGCTTTGCGCAGGTTAGTCCAGCCTTCACTGAACACCTAATCCACCTTTGACAGTATTACTGTGCGGCAAACTTCTCCCTGTCATTTTGATATTGCTGAACCCATATTCGCTCTGGTTAAGTTTGACTTGTTTCACACAGTGCTGACAGTTTGTCAGACTGATTTGGCAAGACTACCAACTCCACAACACGCTCCACTTTGAAAAAGGATGTTTAACCAACACAGCATTAGGCATGTGCCAATCAACTCCAGAGGCAATGAAATCCAAAAGCAGAGGGTCATTTGTTATTTTTTTTACACTGGCCCCCACACGGTGTTGAGGGGAGAAGGTGAGACAATGGGCAGAACTTACTGACTGCGCACGCCCAAAAACCGGAGATTCCCCGCTGAGCTCAAAGGACCTTTCAATGACCTGCCAAATTTTCTGTCATGTCCGCAATGATTCCCGCAGTGGGCAAGACAGGAAATTTTCAGCCAATGGCATAGTGTAATGATGAACCTAGATGACGGGCAAATGTTTTGGGGACATGAGTTCAAATCTCACCATTATACCTGGTGGAATTTAAATTCACTTAACAACTGGAATTGAAATATTAGTTTCTGTAAGGGTGATTAGAAAACCATCATCATCTGGTTTACTTAGTGAAGGAAATCAATCATTCTTACCTGGTCTGGACTGCATGTGACAGCAATGTGGTTGACTTGTACCAGCTTTGTCCTCATAGAACATAAGAACGTAAGAACATAAGA
Organism: Carcharhinus amblyrhynchos; assembly: GCF_965287045.1. Classification (NCBI taxonomy): domain Eukaryota; kingdom Metazoa; phylum Chordata; class Chondrichthyes; order Carcharhiniformes; family Carcharhinidae; genus Carcharhinus; species Carcharhinus amblyrhynchos. The sequence continues at coordinate 1,403,122 of NW_027649798.1, forward strand.
AATAGGAGCAGGAGTAGGCCATCTAGCCCTTCGAGCCTGCCCCGCCATTCAATAAGATCATGGCTGATCTGTCGTGGCTCAGTTCCACATTCCCGCCCTCTCCCCATAACCCTTAATCCCCTCGCTTATCAAAAACCCATCAACCCGCGTCTTAAAAATATTTAGGGAGGCAGCCTCCACCACTTCAACGGGCAGAGAATTCCAGAGAGTCACCACCCTTTGAGTGAAGAAGTTCCTCCTCAACTCCGTTCTAAACCGCCCCCCCTTTATCTTGAGGCTGTGCCCCCTAGTCCTACTGTCCTTTCTGAGTGGGAAGAGTCTCTCCACCTCTATCCTATCCATCCCATTCATCATCTTACATGTCTCAATGAGATCTCCCCTCATTCTTCTAAACTCTAACGAGTACAAGCCTAGTTTATTCAGCCTCTCCTCATAGCTCAACCCCCTCAACTCCGGCATCAGCCTAGTAAACCTCCTCTGCACTCCCTCCAAGGCCAAAATATCCTTGCGTAAGTGCGGCGACCAAAACTGCACACAGTACTCCAGCTGCGGCCTCACCAATGCCCTATACAGCTGCAGCAAGACCTCCCTACTTTTATATTCAATCCCCCTCGCTATGAAGGCCAGCATCCCATTCGCCTTCCTGACCACCTGCTGCACCTGCAGGCTGGGTTTTTGCGACTCATGCACAAGGACCCTGAGGTCCCTCTGCACCGTCGCATGCTGCAATTTTTCGCCCCGTAAGTAATAGTCCTTCCTACCATTATTCCTACCAAAGTGGACCACCTCGCACTTGCCAACATTAAATTCCATTTGCCAGTTCCTGGCCCATTCGCCCAGCCTATCTAGATCCTTCTGCAGACTCTCCACACCCTCCGTGCAATTTGCCGTTCCACCAATCTTGGTGTCATCAGCAAATTTCGACACCATACACTCGGTTCCCTCCTCCAGATCATCTATATAAATGGTAAATAGCTGAGGCCCCAGCACCGACCCCCGGGGCACTCCACTAGTCACCAACCGCCAATCCGAATAGCACCATTAACCCCCACTCTCTGCCTCCTATTTGACAACCAATCCTCTATCCACGCTAACACCCTACCCCCAACTCCATGCCCCCTTACCTTCTGCAATAACCTCTTGTGAGGTACCTTGTCAAATGCCTTCTGAAAATCAAGAAAGACCACATCCACCGGCTCTCCTCTATCCACCGCCCTAGACACATCCTCATAGAATCCCTACAGTGCAGAAGGAGGCCATTCAGCCCATCAAATCTGCACTGACCACAATCCCACCCAGGTCCTATTCCCATAACCTCACATATTAACCTTGCTAATCCCTGACACTAGGGTCAATTTAGCATTGGCTAATCAACCTAACCCAAACATCTTTGGAGTGTGGAAGGAAACCCATGCAGACACAGGGAGAACGTGCAAACTCCACAAAGACAGTCACATGAGGCTGGAATTGAACCCGGGTCCCTGGCACAGACAGACAACAGTGCTAACCATACCGCCCCTCTGAAAACTCCTAGCAAGCCTCTCAGTTCAGGGATGATTAGAGATGGGCAATAAATGTTGGCCTTGTCATCAATGCCCATACCCTGTGAAAATAGATTTTAAAAATTGCTCTGGGTTGTTTTGAATTTGCACCATAGAGCACCAATAACACAGACAATGCCACAACTGTGACTCTCGCTTTGCGAACTCCGTCAATAGCAACTATGTACATCATCATTGTCGGCTTCCTTGGACCAGTGGTTTGTGAAGTATAAGATGTCAGCCTTGTGCTCTGTGGTGTAATACTCACTCTAACTCCAAAAGGTTCAAGACCCAATCCAGAGGGTTGCGGATGTACAAGGTTACTGATACCGAATCCAGCATTTTCACCCATGCTCCACGTCGTTTTACAGATACAAAGTAAAGCACACACAATGATCCAAAATTACTCAAAGATTCTGCTTTCAGCCTTACCATTTAACAAATCCATGCCAAAAATGACTCAAGTGCATATGCAGGTGTTCTGAGATGACATCCAACGATAGCGACCATGGCTCTTTTAAAAAATTTACTAATCGTAAACACAATTATCTGTGCCTAGATTCCCAATTAGTCATATGTAGCCAGATGAAATTTTCACAATCTTTTCCAGGCAACAGCTAAATTACAAGGAAGTGGATAAATGCATGCTAATTACGTTTAGGCAATTTTTTAAAAAAAGATGCTGGTCACATTACAAACGCTGACCTCTCTCAGAATCATTGAATGGTTACTGCACAGATTGTGTCAGTTTTCTGTAACAGAGTGGCAGTCTCCTGCCTCTTCCTCTGCAAAGTTCCCCTGCAAATTATTTCTTTCTAATGGTAAGCCACAATTGATTCTGTTTCTACCACACTCCCAGACAGAACATTCCAGATCCTAACCACTTGCTGTGCGAATCCGTCTCCACCACATTCTCAGTGCATTCCAGATCCTAACCACTCACTGTGTGAATCTGTCTCCACCACACTCTCAGGCAGTGTATTCCAGATCCTTACTGCTCACTTTTTCCTCATGTCTTTCTTTTGCCAATCAGCTTAAATTGGTGAGCTCTGATTTTTTTGCCCTTCACCAACAAGAACACTTTCTCTCTATCTAATCCAATCCTCATTACTTTGAGCATCTCTCTCAACCTTCTCAGGACAGATAGCCCAGTTTTCCCAAAGTCCGTGAATTCTGAAACTATTCCAATGTACCTTTTTTTTCACCTTTTTCAATATTTTCACATTCTTCCTTCAGTGTGGTGTCCAGAATCGAACACAATGCTCTACTTGTGGCCAAACCAGTGTTTTGCAAAAAGTTCACTACAAGCTTCCTTGCTTTTGTTATCTTTGCCCCTATTTAAAAGCCCAGCATCCAACATGCCTTCCGAATCACTTTCTTCACTTGTCCTACACCCTCAATAATGAATACACATGTGCTCCCTTATCTCAAATTGCAAAATCCAATAACAACAGACAAGAAATTTCAAATAAATCCACAAGGTTAGTGAGGGCAAGTCAGTGCAGTAAGCAGATGACAGATGTCTTCACAGAGAAGACAGGAGGTTGGGGAGAGAGGTGGGAGGAATGGAGCAGATGGAATATGCCTGCCAGATGGGCACCATTTATCTCTTCACAGACAGTCAGGCACAGTATGGTGAAACCCTGATTTTTCTCAACAAGCAAAGCACCAACGGGCCAAAATTAAAGGAGATGGTGTCAGGGGGATTAGCAGGGTAAATATGTGGGGTTATGGGAACAGGCCCTGAGTAGGATTTGGATCAATGCAGACTCGATGGGCTGAATGGTCTCCTTCTGCACTGCAGAACTCTATGATTAGGATGTGTCTCCTCATTAAAAGGTTCATAACCAACAGTATATCTTCAAATCTCCAAATATTAGCCAAGGTACCCGGTCTTCACACAGTTCTTTAGGAGTAATTTTTAATTCTGTCAATATGTCTTTATACTATAATATTCCTGATCTAATTCAGGACAAGGTAGATTTGAAAATCAGATAACACGTTTTGTTTCAAGGGTTTCTAGGACCCTTGCTGTTTGTCATTTTCATAAATGACCTGGACGAGGAAGTGGAGGGATGGGTTAGTAAGTTCGCCGATGATACGAAGGTTGGTGGTGTTGTGGATAGTTTGGAGGGATGTCAGAAGTTGCAGCATGACATAGATTGGATGCAAGACTGGGCGGAGAAGTGGCAGATGGACTTCAATGTGGATAAATGTGTAGTGGTCCATTTTGGCAGGACCAATGGGATGCAGTAGTACAATATTAAGGAGTCTTAGCTGTGTTGAAGAGCAGAAGGATCTTGGGGTCCGGGTCCGTAGGACTCTTAAATGGGCCTCGCAGATGGAGGATGTGGTCAAGAAGGCGTATGGTGTACTGGCCTTCATTAAATCGAGGGACTGAGTTTAGGAGTCGGGAGGTAATGCTGCAACTTTATAAGACCCTTGTCAGACCCCACTTGGAGTACTCTGTGCAGTTCTGGTCGCCTCACTACAGGAAGGATGTGGAAGCTATTGAGAGGGTGCAGAGGAGATTTACAAGGATGTTGCCTGGATTGGGAGGCATGCCTTATGAAGATGGGTTGAGGGAGCTAGGTCTCTTCTCCCTAGAGAGACTAAGGTTGAGAGGCAACCTGATAGAGGTTTATAAGATGTTGAGAGGAATAGATAGGGTGGATTCTCGGAGGCTATTTCCCAGGGCTGAAATGGTCGATACGAGAGGACACAGGTTTAAGGTGCTGGGAAGCAAGGAGATGTTAGGGGTAAGTTTTTCATGGAGGGTGAAGAGTGAGTGGAATCGGCTGCCGTCGGTTGTGGTGGAGGCGAACTCGCTGGGGTGTTTAAAAGACTTCTGGATGAGTACATGGGATCTAACGGGATTGGGAGTTACAGATAGTTCTATGGCTTGGTAGGTATAGATGTGATCGGTGCAACTAGTGGGCCGAAGGGCCTGTTTGTGCTGTAGTGTTCTATGACATTAAATTTCTTTTTCCCCATGATTCCATTAATAGCACAACTAACAGAATCATTATCACAAAGGATAATCCTGATTTAACCTCAGCTGGAGCTGGCTTTATAATACACAGATGTGCTCTATTCTCTGTGTATATCTAATGCTTTCACAATCGGACAGTTAAAGAAAACATTGATATCATTCTGTTTTTATATCTGTACAAGTTTATACTAAAATATTTGCAAACTAATACAAACTATTGAAAGAATTGAACAATCCACCTGTATCACACCTGCTCCTATTTGGTAAATTTGTATGTAAAAGCCTTGCAGTTTTAAATAAATAATGATTTTAGAACATAAGAAATAGGAGCAGGAGTCCTTCTAGCCCTTCGAGCCTGCCCCGCCATTCAATAAGATCATGGCTGATCTGAAGTGGCTCAGTTCCACATTCCCGCCCTCTCCCCATAACCCTTAATCCCCTCGCTTATCAAAAACTTCATCATGAACTGCCTGGCCCCCTCATTTCATCGCCTAGCCCTGGAACACACATAGACAAGGAGACTAACTGGGAGATTTACACATTCACAAACTCATTCACTCACTCACACACGTTCCCACAAACTGAATTTTCCTCAGCCCGGAGTGGCGGGATGAACGTGTGGATGAAGCTGGGAAAGAGGGAGGAGCCATGCTGAAGTGGATCCCATGCATTCCCAAGGGGAACCTTGCCAAAAGCCGGCTAGGAGTAGGATCAGCTGCCCACTCCAAGGAGTTAGGCAGCCAACTAACATTGTTAAGACCCCAAGAAGGCGCACATTTTCCAGTAGCAGAGTGGAGTGCCCCTCTCCCACCACGTGTCGATGCTACCAGAAATCAAAGGTTACTGACCTGAAACTCAGTTTCTCTCTCCTCACACGCTGCCAGACCTGCTGAGAATTTCCAGCATTTTCTATTTTTATTGCTCGATTACTAATCTAAATGAATTAATATCATCATCACGTGGCTACTGCATACTTCAAACCAAATTAAACCATTGATTATGCTACACAGCATTACATTTGAAAGAAAACCTAAATTTCCTTACAGTATATAGAAACATAGAAAATAGGAGCAGAAGGAGACCATTTGGCCCTTCAAGCCTGCTCTGCCATTCACTGTGATCATGGCTGACCATCCAATCCAATAGCCAGATCCTCCTTTCCCCCCATATCCTTTGATCCTCTTTTCCCTTAGCGCAAAATCTAACTGTTCCTTGAAAACATACAATGTTTTGGCCTTAATTATGATAGGGGCATTTAGATAAGCACATAAATACGCAAGGAATAAAGGGACATGGAACAAGGGCAAACAGAAGGGATTAGTTTAATTTGTTGTCATGCTTGGCAAAAAACTGTGGGCTGAAGGGCCTGTTCCTGTGCTGTTCTATGTTCTGACTACTTTCTGTGGTAGAGAATTCCACAGGCTGACCACTCACTGGGTGAAGAAATTTCTCCTCATCTCTGCCCTAAACAGTCTACCCTGTATCCTCAAACTGTGACCCTTGGTTCTAGACACCTCCACATTGGGAAAATCCTTCTTGCAACTACCCTGCCTCATCCTGTTAGAATTTGAGGGGTTTCCATGAGGTTTCTCCCTCATTCTTCTGAACTTCATTGTTTAAGAAGGGGAACAGAGACTTCCCTGGGAATTATAGACCAGTGAGTCTTACTTCCGTAGTGGGCAAGGTTTTAGAAACATGTTTATAGAAACATATAAGATGATTAGAGGTTTAGATAGGGTGGATGGTGATAGCCTGTTTCCTCGGATGGAGAAAGCTAGCACGAGGGGGCATGGCTTTAAATTAAGGGGGGGTAGTTATAGGACGGATGTCAGGGGCAGGTTCTTTACCCAGAGGGTGGTGAGGGACTGGAATGCCCTGCCTGCTGCAGTTGTAAATGCGCCTAGTTTGGGGGCGTTTAAGAGATTGGTGGATAGGTTTATGGACGAAAAGGGATTGGTTTAGATTAGTGGGTCAATGTTTTTTTTTAAAAATAAGACTGGTCGGCGCAACATTGTGGGCCGAAGGGCCTGTTCCGCGCTGTAATGTTCTATGTTCTATGAACTGCAGTGTCTACAATCCTAATGGACTCGATCTCTCACGTCAGTTCTTCCATCCTAGGAATCAGTATGGTAAACCATCCCTTCACTCCCTCAATAGCAAGAACATCCTTTCTCAAATAAGGAGACTAAATTGCACACAATATTCCAGGTGTGATCTCACCAAGGTCCTGTATAATTGTATCAAGACATCCCTACTCCTGTACTTGAAACCTCTCACTATGAAGGCCAACATACCACTTGCCTTTTTTGCTGAGTGCTGTATCTGCATTCTTAACTTCAGTGACCAGTGTACGAGGACACTTAGATCTCACTGCACATTCTCCTCTCCTAACTTATGGCCATTCAGATAGTTTTGGCTCCTTCACATTTATCCACATTATACTGTATTTGCCATTCATTTGCCCATTCACTCAACTTGTTCAAATCACACTGAAAAATCACTGCATCCTCCTCACAGCTCACTAGTCACTGCTTACCATTTGGAAAATGACCAGTTTATTCCTCCTCTTTGTTTCCTGTGTGCTAACCAGTTTTCTACCCATCTCAACACACTTGCCCCAATCCCACATGCTTTAATTTTGTACACTAATCTCTGATATGAAACTTTGTTGAAAGCTTTCTGAAATCCAAATAAACCACATCCACTGGCTCTCCCTCATCAACTCTCCTCATCACATCCTCGAAGAATTCCAGTAGATTTGTCAAAAATGATTTCCCTTCCATAAATCCATACTGACTGTCCAATCCTGCCACTGTTTTCCAAATGTTTTGAGATTATAATCTTTGATAATGGATTCTAGAACTTTCCCCACTACCAACGTCAGGCTGACTAGCCTATAATTCCCTGCTTTCTCTCTGCCTCCCTTTTTAAATAGTGGGGTCACATTAGCTACCCTCCAGTTTGTAGCGACTGTTTCAGTGTCTTCTGTTTCAGAATCTTGGAAGATGACCACCAATGCATCCACTGTTACTCGGGCCAGTTCCTTAAGTACTCTGGGATATAGATCATCAGGCCCTGGGGATTTATCAGCCTTCAATCCCATCAGTTTCCCAATACCATTTCTCTGCTAACAATGCTTTCCTTCAGTTCCTCCCACTCTCTAAACCCCCTGTGGGGCAACCGTTTCTGGTATCTTATTTGTGTCCTCCGTGAACATAAGAACTAGGAGCAGGAGTAGGCAACCTGGGCCCTCGAGCCTGCTCCGCCATTCAATAAGATCATGGCTGATCTTTTTGTGGACTCAGCTCCACTTACCCGCTGCTCACCACAACCCTTAATTCCTTTACTGTTCAAAAATTTTTCTGTGAAGACAGAACCAAAGCATATATTCAGTTGTTCTGCCATTTCTGTGTTCCCCATTATAACTTCCCCTGTCTCTGACTGCATTTGTCTTCACCAATTTTTTTCTACTCTCATACCTTGAGAAACTTTTACAATCAGCTTTTACATTCCCTACAAACTTACTCTCATTCTCTATTTTTCCCTTCTTAATCAGTCCCTTGTTTCTTCTTTGCTGAATTCTCAACTGCCCACGATCCTCAGGTCTGTTGTTTTTCTCACCAATTTGTATGCCTCTTGCTTGGATCTAATTTCTCTTCTAAGCCAAGGTTTGGCCACCTTTTCAGTTTATTTTGCACCAAACACGAATAAGCATATGTTGCAATTGTTACCCATGCTTTCCTTGACTGTTTGCTAATGCTGATCCAGCATTATTCCTTTAAGTAACATTTCTCAATCTATCATAGCCAATTCATGCCTCATATCATCATAGTTTCCTATATTAAGATTCAGGATCCTGGTGTCAGAATCAATTACATCACTCTCCATCTTGAGAAATTCTATCATGTTATGGTCGCTCAACCCGAAGGTGTCTCGCACAACTAGATTGCCAATTATTCCTTTCTCATTACACAATGCCCTGCTCTCTAGTTCGTTCCTCAACGAATTGGTCCAGAATACCATCCCATGCACACTCCAGAATTTCCTCCCCTACGATACTGTGACTAATTTGACTTGCCCAATCTATAATGACGAGACAGAATAAATGAATGATTTCGAGAATCTGGTGAACTGGCGTGACAACAATAATCACTCCCTCAATGTCAACAAAGCAAAGGAGATAGTCATCAACCTCCGGAAGCGTAAAGGAGGGAATGCCCTTATCTACAACAATGGAGACAATGTAGAAATGGTCGAGAGCTTCAAGTTTTTAGGTGTCCAGATCACCAACAACCTGCCCTGGTCCCTCCATGCTCACACTATTGTTAAGAAAGCCCAGCAACGTCTCTACTTCCTGAGAAGATGAAGGAAATTTGGCATATCAGCTACCACTCTTACCAACTTTTACAGATGCACCATAGAAAGCATTCTTTCTGCTTGTATCACAGCTTGGTATGGCCAGCTCTGCCCAAGATCGCAAGACACTACAAAGGATTGTGAATAAAGTCCGTCCATCACGCAAGCCAGTCTCCCATCCACTGACTCTGTCTATACTTCCCATTGCCTCAGCAAAGCAGCCAGCATAATCAAAGACCCACATATCCTGCACATTCTCACTTCCACCTTCCTCTGTTGGGAAAAGAATGCAAAAGTCTGAGGTCACATACCAACCAAATGAAGAACAGCTTCTTCCCTGATGCCGTCATATTTTTGAATGGACTTACCTTACATTAAGTTGATCTTTCTCCACACCCTAGCTATGACTGTAACACTACATTCTGCACTCTCTCTTTTCCTTCTCTATGAACAGTATGCTTTGTCCATATAGTATGAAGATACAATACTTTTCACTGGATTTTTTTCATTCATTTGTGGGACATGGGCGTTGCCAGCTGGCCAGCATTTATTGCCCATCCCTAATTGCCCTTGAGAAGGTGGTGGTGAGCTGCCTTCTTGAACCGCTGCAGTCCATGTGCTGTGGGTTGACCCACAATGCTGTTACGGAGGGGTTTCCAGGCCTTTGACCCAACAACTCCAAAGAAATAGTGATATATTTCCAAGTCAGGATAATGAGTGACTTAGAGGGGAACTTGCAAGCGGCGGTGTTCCTCAGGTATCTGCGGCTCTTGTCCTTCGAGATGTAAGTGGTTGTTGGTTTGGAAGGTGCAGTCTAAGGGTCTTTGATGAATTACATCTTGTAGATAGCACACACTGCCGCTACTGAATGTCGGTGGTAGAGGGAATGGACGTTTGTAGTTATGATGCCAGTCAAGAAGCTGGCTTTGTCCTGAATGATGTCAAGCTTCTCGAGTATTGTTGGAGCTGCACCCATCCACTGAAGTGGAAGAGTATTCCATCACACTCTTGACTTATGCCTCGTAGATGGTGGACAGACTTTGAGGAGTCAGGAGGTGAGTTACTTGCCACAGTATTCCTAGCCTCTGACCTGCTCTTGTAGCCACTATGTTTATGTTAAGTTCAGTTGAGTTTCCGTACAATGGTAACTCCAAGGACGTTGACAGTGGGGGTTTCAGTGATGGTAACACCATTGAACATCAAAGGGTGGTGGCCTAATCCTGCTCCTTGTTCTAATGTTCTTAGAGTGCCTCTTATTGATGATGGCCATTATCTGGCATTTGTGTGGCATGAATGTTACTTTCCACTTGTCAGCCCAAGCCTGGATATTATCCAGATCTTATTGCATTTGAACATGTACTGTTTCAGTATCTGAGTCGTCACAAATAGTGCTGAACATTGTGCAATCATCAACAAACATCCGCAGTTCTGATCCTATAATGGAGGGAAGGTCATCGATGAGACAGCTGGTGATTGTTGGACCGAGGGAAGGTTATGTTTGATTAATTTGGTGGAATTCTTTGAGAACATTACATGTGCAGTGGACAATGGGGAACTTGTGGATGTGGTGTATCTGAATTTTCTGAAGGCATTTGACAGGGTGCTGCATAAAAGACTGCTACATAAGATAAAGCTACACGGTGTTACGGGTAACGTATTAGCGTGGATAGAGGATTGATTAACTAACAGAAGGTGAAGAGTGGGAGTAAATGAGTGTTTTCTGTTGGCAATCAGTGACTAGTGGTGTTCCTCAGGGATCAGTTTTGGGACCACAATTGTTTACAATTTACATAGATGATTTGGAGTTGAGGACCAAGTGTAGTGTGTGAAAATTCGCAAATGACACTAAGATGGGTGGCAGAGGAGAAGACACTGAAAGTTGCGAAGGGATATAGATAGTCCAATTGAGTGGGCAAGGGTCTGGCAGATGGAGTACAATGTTGGTAAATGTCAGATCATCCATTTTGGTAGGAATAACAGCAAAATGGGCTATTATTTAAATGGCAAAAAATTACAGCATGCTGCTGTGCAGAGGGACGTGGGTATCCTTGTGCAGGAATCTTAAGGAGTTGATTTGCAGGTGCAGCAGGTAATTAAGAAGGCAAATGGAATTTTGTCCTTCATTGCTAGAGGGATGGAGTTTAAAAACAGTGAGGTTATGTTGCAGCTGTATAAGGTGCTGAAGGGGCCACACCTGGAGTACTGTGTACAGTTTTGGTCTCCTTACTTGAGAAAGGATATACTGACACTGGCGGGGATGCAGAGGAGATTCACTAGGTTGATTCCGGAGTTGAGAGGATTGGCTTATGAGGAGCGGCTGAGTAGACTGGGGTTATACTCATTGGAATTCAGAAGAATGAGGGGAGATCTTATAGAAACATAAAAGATTATGAAGGGAATAGATAAGATAGATGCAGGGACGTTGTTTCCACTGGCAGGTGAAACTAGAACTAGGGGGCATAGCCTCAAAATAAGGGAGAGCATAGAACATAGAACCCTACAGTGCAGAAACAGGCCCGTCGGCCCATCGAGTCTGCACCAACCACAATCCCACCCAGGCCCTATCCCCATATCCCTACACATTTACCCGCTAATCCCTCTAACCTACACATCCCAGGACACTAAGGGGCAATTTTAGCATGGCCAATCAACCGGAAACCGGAGCACCCGGATTTAGGACTGAGTTGAAGAGGAACTTCTTCACACAAAGAGTTGTGAATCTATGGAATTCCCTGCCCAGTGAAGCAGTTGAGGCTACCTCAATGAATATTTTTAAGGCAAGGATAGATAAAGTTTTGAACAGTGAAGAAATTAAGGGTTACGTAGCTGGATAAATGGAGGTATATCCACGAAAAGATGAGCCATGATCTTACAGAATGGCGGGGCAGGTTCAAGGGGTCAGATGGATTACTCCTGCTCCTAGTTCTTACGACACTATCCTGAGGGACTCCGGCAGAAATGTTCTGGAGCTGAGATGATTGACCTTCCACAACCATCTTCCTATGTACCTGGGGTAACTCCAACCAGCAGAGGTTTCCCCCTGATACCCACTGATTCCAGTTTTGGTAGGGCTCCTTGATGCCACACTCAGTCGAATGCAGCCTTGATATCGAGGGCTGTCACTCTCACCTCACCTCTGGAATTCAGCTCTTTTGTCCATGTTTGAACTAAATCTGTAATGAGGTCAGGAGCTGAGTAACCCTGGCAAAAACTAAACTGGGCGTCACTGAGCAGATTATCACTGAGTAGGTGCTGCTTGATAGCACTATTGATGACCCCTTCCATCACTTTACTGATGATCAAGAGTAGACTGATTGGATGGTAATTTGCCAGTTTGGGTTTGTCCTGTTTTATGTGTACAGGACATACCTGGGCAATCTTCCACATTGTTGGATAGATGCCAGTGTTGTAACTGTGCTGGAAGAGCTTGGCTAGGGGAGCAGCAGGTTCTGAAGCACAAGTCTTCAGTGCTATTGCCGGAATGTTATCAGGACCCATTCCCTTTGCAGCATCCAGTGCCTCCAACTGTTTCTTGATATCACAGGGAGTGAATCAAATCGGCTGGAGGCTAGAGTCAGCCCTTCATGTCTGTTCCATTATTCAATGGGATCACTGCTGATTAAATAATTCAAAGCATATCCTTAGATGAGGAGCCCTTCAAGTTTGGGAGTGACGTGATAAGGCATTGGGGTTCTTTCTGTATGGAATAAGCATCCCACACAAATGTCGATGGTTGTATATTCAATCTGTACGTGTAACATTCACATTTCCAAGTTGAAGAAAGCCTCATTGTTCCTCTTTGACCCAAGTTATCAGGCTCAGGAATTATAGCAATATCAGATTGCTTACAAACATCAACACTCTTCCTGCAGAAACAGAACTACAGTAAAAAGTCTGACAACACCAGGTTTTAGTCCAACCGATTTATTTGATAGTCACATCGAAACAGAACTAGACAGAGTGCAGCTGGACAAAGTGGGAAACTTGGCAGCCAGGCGCAGGTAATTGCGAGAGAAAACTCATGTAAGTCTCCTCAGAAAGCTCAGAAACTACGCAAGAAAATCTTCTTGGATTAAGCTGAATGGGTTGATAATAGGGTGCAGAAGAGGCCCTTCAGCCTATTGAGTCTGAAATGTCATGCAAGAAACAACTAACTCCCCACCGAATTCCATTTACTAACATTTGTTAAAGGATGTGAGGCAACCTGTTTCTTCCACCCTCCCAGGCAGCGCAAGCAGACCATCACCATCCTCTCAGTAAAAAGGATTTCCTCACATCCCCCAAAACCTCCTCCCCCTCACATTGAACCTATGTCCCCGCGTGACTGATTCTTCAATTAAGGGAACAGCTGCTCCTCATCCACTCTAACCATGTGTCTCATCATCTTGTACCCCTCGATGAGGTCGCCCCTCAGTCTTCTCTGCTCCAATGAAAACAACACAAGCCTACGCAACCTCTCTTCGTAATTTAAATGTTCCATCCCAGGCAGCATCCTGGTGAATCTCCTCTGCACCCTCTCCAGTGCAATCACATCCTTCCGATAATGTGGTGACCAGAACTGCATACGGTCCTCTAGCTGTGGCCTCACCAAAGTTCTGGACAACTCCAACATGACTTCCCTGCTTTTATAATTTATGACTGATAAAGGAAGTGTCTCATATGCCTTTCTCACCACCCTATTAACATGCCCTTCTGCTTTCAGAGATCTGTGGACAAACATGCCAAGGTCCCTTTGTTCCATGGAACTTCCTACTATCATGCCGTGCATTGAATACTTCCTTGTCAAATTACTCCTTCCAAAGTGTATCACCTCACACTTTTCAGGGTTAAATTCTATCTGCCACTTATCTGCCCATTCCGTCTACATCTTCTTGAGGCCCAAGACATTCGCCTCACTGTTAACCACCCGACCAATCTTTGTGTCATGCACCCACATAGTCAGCTATTCATTTATATAAATGATGAATAATAGGGAGCTCAGCATGGATCCCTGTGGTATGCCACTAAACATTGGCTTCCAGTCACTAAAACGGCCTTCTGCCACCACCCCCTGTCTCCTACAACTGAGCCAATTTTGAATACATTTTATCAAATTACCCTGGATGTTGTGCATTTACCCTCTTTACGAGTCTCCCATGTGGGACCTCATCAAAGGCTTTGCTGGACTTCATATAAACTGCATCAACTGCACTACCCTCATCCCATTCCTAGTCACGGGCAGTGGGATGTCAGTTAGACTCACCACACAATGTTCTGAGTGTAAAAAATAGGCAATTGGTTCCCCACTGCTGGTCTTGCACTATCCTAACTTAGTTTTTATCCTGTTATAATTTCAACACTCATTTTCAACACCTCTTATAGAACTCACAGGTCTGATATTAGTGATTGCTGAGGTTTGTTTATAAAGAATTGGATCTGGGAGCATACAACACCAACAGTCAGTGTCTGCTCTTGCTTAGCCCACCAGGACTTTGACCTTTCTGCAAGGAGAATTGGTGAAAGGCTGGCTGGAAGCGAACATTTGAATCTGAAGTAATTGCAGTGATAAAGCTTTGAGTACTTTTAAACCACTTTCATTCTGAATGATTGAATCTCCATTATATTACTGTACATTCAAAAGTCAACCCTGTTGTAAAATTCAGATTAAAGGCAGCGTGTGTTACTCTTCTGTTGATTTAAATTACAATGGGCGATCTGATTCTGGGACATTGACCAGAAGTTATTGTTCAATGCATTCACAATATTAATACAGACTCAGTAAACAGTGCTGACTCATAACAACTGCTGCTGTAGCATTTCCATCACACCTGTTTGTCTCATTTCCAAAAACCACAGCCTGAACAATATCAAGGGTAGGAGTCTTAGCAATGTAGAGGATCAGAAGGATCTTGGGGTCCAGGTCCATAGGACTTTTAAATCGGCCTCGCAGGTGGAGGATGTGGTCAAGAAGGCGTATGGTGTACTGGCCTTCATTAATCGAGAGATTGTGTTTAGGAGTCGGGAGGTAATGCTGCAACTTTATAAGACCCTTGTCAGACCCCACTTGGAGTACTGTGCGCAGTTCTGGTCGCCTCACTACAGGAAGGATGTTGAAGCTATTGAGAGGGTGCAGAGGAGATTTACAAGGATGTTGCCTGGATTGGGAGGCATGCCTTATGAAGGTAGGTTGAGGGAGCTAGGTCTCTTCTCCCTGGAGAGATGAAGGTTGAGAGGCAACCTGATAGACGTTTATAAAATGTTGACAGGAATAGATAGGGTGGATTCTCGGAGGCTATTTCCCAGGGCTGAAATGGTCGCTACGAGAGGACGCAGGTTTAAGGTGCTGGGAAGATGTTAGGGGTAAGTTTTTCACTCAGAGGGTTGTGAGCGAGTGGAATCGGCTGCCGTTGGTGGTGGTAGAGGCGAACTCACTTTTAAAAGACTTCTGGATGAGTACATGGGATTTAATGGGATTGGGAGTTACAGATGGTTCTACGGCCTGATACGTATGGATATGATCGGCGCAACTTGTGGGCCGAAGGGCCTGTTTGTGCTGTAGTGTTCTATGTTCTACCCCACCACACACATGAGCCCAGGCACCATCCTATCAAGTTATCAAGAGAGACTGGATAGTCTGGGGTTGTTTTCCCCAGAGCAGAGAAGGCTAAGGCGGGATCTGATTGAAATGTATAAAGTTATGAGGGACATAGATAGAGTAAATAAAAAGGAACTTTTGCAGAGGGATCAGTGACTAGGGGAACATAGATTTATGTCAAGGGGATTGATAAGATTTATTTCAAGGGGGTTGGCCTCAAGATAAAAGGGGGGCGGTTTAGAACAGAGTTGAGGAGGAACTTCTTCACTCAAAGGGTGGTGAATCTCTGGAATTCTCTGCCCGTTGAAGTGGTGGAGGCTGCCTCGCTAAATATTTTTAAGACGCGGGTTGATGGGTTTTTGATATGAGAGGGAATTAAAGGTTGTGGGGAGAGGGCAGGAATGTGGAACTGAGCCACGACAGATCAGCCATGATCTTATTGAATGGCGGGGCAGGCTCGAAGGGCTAGATGGCCTACTCCTGCTCCTATTTCTTATGTTCTTATGTTCTTAAGATATGTGAAGAAAAGCTTTTTCACCCAGAGGGTGGTGGGAATCTGGAACACACTGCCTAAAAGGATGATAGAGGTAGGAATCCTTACAACACTTAAGAGGCATTTAGATGACCACCTGAAATGCCCTCACATACAAGTCTACAGGCTGAAAACTGAAAAGGGACTAGAATAGATAGGCGTTTGATGGCCAGCACAGACATGATGGGCTGAAAGGCCTCTTTCTGTGCTGTAAAAGTCTATGACTCTGACACATTGTGGTACTTGCTCAATTAAAGACTCAAAACCTAACTAAAACATGGCAACTAGCAGACTGAATATGTCCCAAAGAATTTTAATCACTTCAGTTTCCTGGCACTTCCATATGAAACCTTACTTCAAAAGAAAACTTTCAAACAACTGCACATGCCCCAATTTGCTACACATTCATAGTAATTTCCAACAGAAGGCTGAAAGTACCCACAGCCACTTTCAAAAACAATCATATCTGATATATGAAACATATACTCAAACTACTGAAGTTATAATAATATCGCAATCTCCCAACTTTTAAACTGAAGTAATGTGATATTTCTATGTAAAGCATTTTAACATCATCATTACTAATGTTCTACGGAGTGTAACAAAATACTGAGCATTCCAGCATTGAGGTTGTGAATAATCTGTGCCATACACATTTCAACAATGCTGCTATTATCCTCTACCATGTACCAAAATATCACATGTTCCAATGCTCAATGTGCTTCATGAGAATACACTAGCATAGACATGAGGCCATTCAGCCTATCGAGCCTGCACTGACAACAATCCCATCCCCGTAACCCTTTATACTTACCCTGCAAATCCCCCCAAAGGAGGGTCAATTTAGCGTGGCGAATCAACCTAACCTGCACTGTTAGGTTGGACTATGGGAAGAAACCGGAGATCCCAGAGAAAACCCACGCAGACACAGGGAGAACATGCAAATTCCACACAAAGTGACCTAAGGCTGAAATTGAACCCGGGTTCCTGGCGCTGTGAGGCAGCAGTGCTAATCACTGTGCCACCATGCCGCACCAGTAGTATTTATTAACATTCCAATGTACCAAATAGTATTAACCAAGATTCAATAACCGACTGAAATCTGTTCTATTGTCATTGATCAGACATTACTTCTATCAGTGGTCCATCTTCATAGATCATAGAATCTCTACAGTGCAGAAGGAGGCTATTCAGCCCAGCGAGTATGTGCCGACCACAATCCCACCCAGACCCTTAGAATAGAATCATAGAATCAGTACAGTGCAGAAGGCCATTCGGCCCATCAAGCCTACACTGACAATCTCACCCAGGCCCTAACCCCACACATTCACCCTCCTAATCCCCCTGACACTATGGAGCAATTTAGCATGGCCAATCAACCTAACCTGCATATCTTTCAGACTGTGGAAGGAAACTGGAGCACCCGGAGGAAACTCATGCAGACACAGGGAGAACATGCAGACTCCACACAGTGACCCAAACCAAGAATTGAACCCAGTCCTTCATGCTGTGAGGCAGCAGTGCTAAACCACTGTGCTACTTTGCCACTCTCTTCCTCATCCACGTGCTGCCCTTTCACAATATTGGCCACGATTTAGTGGCCCCATTAGCCATGAGTGCAAATCCTGCAATGCCATTAACACCCGCTAGTGGCCACAAACAGCATTTGGCTGGTGAGATCTGTTTGACATCTTCCCCACGACCCCCACTAATGATGAGGTTTCCATACATTTTAGTAAATTAACATCTACTTACCAGCCTTGCTGCTGTAACACCTGCCATGCCTTACCCTGTCACTCCAGTTGGTGCCTTTAAGCCCCTTAAAATGCACAGTGTGATTCAGTACAGCGAGAACAGCTGGCTGCAAAACCACTTCACACTAGTTTCCTTACCCAAGCCAACACATTTTTGGGAAGATTCTGCCCAACAACTTTCAGATGTACAATGACACCCAGCTCCAGCATTCCACTGTCTTTCCCAACACCTTTAGTGCCATACTAGTTACAGTGCTCCTCTGACATTCAGTGTTGAATGAGCTGCTAACCACTGGAAAAAACAAAACCTTCAACCTTTGGTCTCCAACACAAATCTCTGCATTCTTGTCACTGACGCATCCCCATCCCTCCCCACGCACTGGCACCCCTCCCCGCCTCGGCTAAACCAGGCAGTCTGAACCAGCATCCTTCTTAATCCTGAGTTCAGTTCACAATTCTTTATCCTCTGCATCAGAAAGGGCAACTATTCCCAACACTGTTCACCTCCTACCTCAGCCCATTTGAAACTGTCGTGCACCCCCCTTTGTTACCTTCAATGCTTTCACTTCAATGCTCTTCTGGTGAGATCCCTCCCTCACTTCACCTAACTAGAACTCTGTTTGGGTGTATGGGGTGTCAGGGAGGGGTAGTACCTTTGGTGCGGGAATATGTCGCGTCCTTTCAGGGCGGTTTGTCCATCTTTTGTCCCAACCTGGCACTCAGCTCTCACCTGTGGCTCCCCGTAGCTGTTTGCATGCGACAGCGGCCACACCCCGGGTAACAAAGAAGAACAAAGAACAAAATCAGCCCAGGAAACAGGCCCTTCGGCCCAACAAGCCGGCTAAACCAAGCGAGGGTAACCGATGGGTCTCAACTCTCAGTGAGATAGGGAGATGTCTATCCCAGCATGTGAAGACAGAGTCCGATGGATTGAGCTGATAAGACCAATGGAAGGTCCAACGGTCAAGAAGGCGGTCTCTGCAAGCATCGTGGAATAAGAACATAAGAACATAAGAAATAGGAGCAGGAGTAGGCCATCTAGCCCTTCGAGCCTGCCCCGCCATTCAATAAGATCATGGCTGATCTGTCGTGGCTCAGTTCCACTTTCCCGCTTTCTCCCCATAACCCTTAATCCCCTCTTATCAAAAACCCATCAACCCACGTCTTAAAAATATTTAGCGAGGCAGCCTCCACCACTTCAACGGGCAGAGAATTCCAGAGATTCACCACCCTTTGAGTGAAGAAGTTCCTCCTCAACTCCGTTCTAAACCGCCCCCCTTTTATCTTGAGGCTGTGCCCCCTAGTCCTACTGTCTTATTTGAGCGGGAAGAGTCTCTCCACCTCTATCCTATCCATCCCATTCATCATCTTATACGTCTCAATGAGATCTCCCCTCATTCTTCTAAACTCTAACGAGTACAAGCCCAGTTTATTCAGCCTCTCCTCATAGCTCAACCCCCTCAACTCCAGTATCAGCCTAGTAAACCTCTCTGCACTCCCTCCAAGGCCAAAATATCTTTGCGCAGGTGCGGCGCCCAAAACTGCACACAGTACTCCAGCTGCGGCCTCACCAATGCCCTATACAGCTGCAGCAAGACCTCCCTACTTTTATATTCAATCCCCCTCGCTATGAAGGCCAGCATCCCATTCGCCTTCCTGACCACCTGCTGCACCTGCAAGCTGGGTTTTTGCGACTCATGCACAAGAACCCTGAGGTCCCTCTGCACCGTCGCCTGCTGCAGTTTTTCGCCCCGTAAGTAATAGTCCTTCCTACCATTCTTCCTACCAAAGTGGACCACCTCACACTTGCCAGCATTAAATTCCGTTTGTCATTTCCTGGCCCATTCGCCCAGCCTATCTAGATCCTTCTGCAGACTCTCCACACCCTCCGCACAATTTGCCATTCCCCCAATCTTGGTGTCATCAGCAAATTTCGACACCCTACACTCGGTTCCCTCCTCCAGATCATCTATATAAATGGTAAATAGCTGAGGCCCCAGCACCGACCCCTGGGGCACTCCACTAGTCACCATCCGCCAATCCGAATAGCACCCGTTGACCCCCACTCTCTGCCTCCTATTTGACAACCAATCCTCTATCCACGCTAACACCCTACCCCCAACTCCATGTCCCTCGACCTTCTGCAATAACCTCTTGTGAGGTACCTTGTCAAACGCCTTCTGAAAATCTAGAAAGACCACATCCACCGGCTCTCCTCTATCCACCGCCCTAGACACATCCTCATAGAACTCCAGTAAATTTGTCAGATACGACTTCCCTTTAATGAAACCGTGCTGCGTCTGCTCTATCAAGCAATTCCCTTCAAGATGCCTCGCAATTTCCTCCTTAATGACAGATTCTAACATTTTACCTACCACAGACGTTAAACTAACCGGCCTATAATTCCCCGCCTTTTGCCTGGCACCCTTCTTAAACAACGGCGTAACATTAGCCGTTTTCCAATCATCCGGCACTTCCCTGGAATAAAGCGACATCTGGAAAATAACCACCAAGGCATCCACTATCACCTCCGCCATTTCTTTCAGAACCCTCGGATGCATTCCAATGCGAAGAGCAGGACAAGACACAGAAGACCTCCTGGTCATCCACTGCACCTAGTCCCACCTCCAGCCACCTTGACTCTTGTCTTGCCACTGGATCGAGATGGGAATTGGGAAGAGAGAGTGAGGCTGATGCTGCGCAACTGTCCCTCGCTTTAATCCAAATCAAGTGCTAGTTTCAACATCATCATCAGTGTCCTGTTCAACCCTTGAAGTCCTGTGGCGACGGACGAGTGATGAAGCAGCAGGTGTGGATACACTGGGAGCTGTAGTCACGGACCTGCACGCAGGCGGCTCAGGTCGAACGGTCATTTTCTGCTGACTGAAGCAGCAGCAAAACTTGGCATCTGCCTGGGCGATTGAACAGTCCTCTTCAGGAACACACTGCTCACCTCCATAGAATGAGGAAGGGGCTAGAAAAGGTGCCCTAAACATTGCCTGCTTCACTACACCTTGGCCAGTTTACCGCGGCTGGCGGCGATCCCATCTTGCGGTCGAACAAACAAAATAAAACACAAGGTGACACCACTCACCATTGGCACTTGGAACACGTGCACGCTTTTGGACAACCCTACAGCAGACAGACCAGAGAGAAGAACAGCCTTAGATGCCAGACAGCTTGCAAGATACAACACTGACAATGCAGCCCTGAGCGAAACTCGTCTTGCTAACGTAGGTCAGTTGACTGAAACCGGAGGTGGATATACTTTTTTCTGGAGCGTTTGCAGCAGCGATGAGCGTCATGACACTGGAGTTGGATTCGCCGTCAGGAGTCACCTTGTTTGGAAACTTGATAGTCTACCCAAGGGTGTGAACGACCGGCTTATGACATTACAGCTTCCGCTACAGAACAGAAGTCAAGCCACCCTGATCAGTGCCTATGACCCCACAATGAACAATGCGGACGAGATGAAAGACAAGTTTTACGAAGAACTAGACGCCATATCAGCAGTGAGCAGTACTGACAAGCTGATCTTGCTTGGCGATTTCAATGCAAGAGTAGGGTGTGACTCTGCATCTAGCAGGGAGTCATTGGGAGGCACGGAGTGGGCAAGTGTAACAGTAATGGCCTACTCTTAATGAAGACCTGTGCAGCACACGACCTCCTCATCATCAACACAACCTTCCACCTGCCTACCCGTAACAAGATCTCCTGGATGCACCCCCGCTCTAAGTATTGGCATCTTATTGACTATGTCATTGTTAGGAGAAAAGACAGGATGTCAGAGTGACCAAGGCCGTGTGTGGACTGCTGGACCGATCACAGGCTCATTGTCTCCAAAGTGAGGCTCTGCATCAGACCCAAGAGGCGACCACAAGTAGGCAAGGTTATGAAAAGAATCAATGCGGCCAAGCTAAAGAACTCCAGCATAGCTTCAGCACTGGCTGAAGACTTAGAAATCAAGCTTGCTGACCTACACCTTGCAGGCAGCGCTGAGGATGACTGGGAATGCTTCAGGGATGCTGTCCATACATCTGCGCTGAAGAAAGACGCTCAGGCCCTCTACCCACAAGCAGCATGACTGGTTCAACGAGAATGATGAGGACATAACAGGCTCTACTTGTTGAAAAGCACCGTCTTCATCGGGCCTGTCAGAACGACCCATCATCAGCTGCCAAGAAAAATGCTTTTACCAGTGCTCGCAGGACAGTCCAGCTTAAACTGTGTAAAATGCAGGATGCCTGGTTGAGCTCCAAGGCAGATGAAATACAGGGCTATGCTGACAGAAACTTGAAACAGTTCTACTAAGGCTTCAACACTCTCTACGAAGCTCAATCTCTCAGGAGCTCCCCCCTCCTGAGTACAGATGGTACAACTCTCATTATAGAGAGGGCTCAGATCCTGCAGACATGGGCTGAACACTTTGAAGCCGTCATCAATCGACCGTCATCTATTAACGAAGAGGCAATAGACAGGATTCAACAGGTTGATATCAACAGCGCCATGGATGACCCAACAGTAGTAGCAGCCAGCTATCCAATGGCAAAGCCCCAGGGGCAGATGCCATACCTGCAGAGATCTATAAAGCTGCTGGTCCTGCACTTATCAACAAGCTCACCGAGTTGTTCCAGCCCTTTTGGAAGTAAGAATCCATTCCTCAGGAACTTAAAGATGCTTCCATCATACACCTCTACAAGAGGAAGGGCAATCGGCAAGTATGCGACAACCACAGAGGAATCTCGCTGCTCTCCATCACAAGAAAGTGAGTCCTGCTAAATCGCAAGAGTCCTGCTAAATCGTCTGGGCACTCATCCGGAGCTGGGCCTGCTTCCAGAGTCACAGTGTGGTTTCCGCAAAGGGCGTGGGAATACTGACATGATTTTTGCAGCATGCCAACTTCAGGAGAAGTATCAGGAACAGAATCACGAGCTCTACACAACCTTTGTTGACCTCACGAAAGCCTTCAACACTGTAAGCCGACAAGGCCTGTGGAGGATCATGTCAAAGTTCGGCCGCCCTCCCAAATTCATTCAGATGGTGCGCCAGTTCCATGATGACATGATGGCCAGAGTACTAGATGGCGGAGAATGCTCTGAGGCATTCCCAGTCACCAAAGGCGTCAAACAGGGCTGTGTGCTTGCACTCACACTGTTCAGCATGATGTTTACTGCCATGCTGAATGATGCCTCCCAGGACAGTGTTGCTGGAATCAGCCTCAAGTAGAGTGGATGGGAAGCTCTTCAAGCTATTACCAAAGTGAACATAGAACATAGAACATTACAGCGCGGAACAGGCCCTTCGGCCCACAATGTTGCGCCGACCAGTCTTATTTTTAAAAAAAAACATTGACCCACTAATCTAAACCAATCCCTTTTCGTCCATAAACCTATCCACCAATCTCTTAAACGCCCCCAAACTAGGCGCATTTACAACTGCAGCAGGCAGGGCATTCCAGTCCCTCACCAACCTCTGGGTAAAGAACCTGCCCCTGACATCCGTCCTATAACTACCCCCCCTTAATTTAAAGCCATGCCCCCTCGTGCTAGATTTCTCCAAAGTGAAAGAGACTGTTCTGAGAGATTTCCTCTTTGCCAATGACTGTGCCTTGTATGCTGGCTCAGAGCCAGAGATGCAAGTCAGTATGGACAAATTTTCCACAGCTTGTGACAACTTTGGATTCACCATCAGCATTAAAAAGACTGAAGTCATGCATCAGCCTGTTCCTCATGCACCGTACACAGAACCCATAATCACAGTCAAAGGGTAGAAACTACAGACAGTGGACCAGTTCACTTATTTTGGCAGCACCCTCTCCCAAGCAGTGACTATTGATACAGAAGTTAACTGCAGAATAGCAAAGGCAAGTTCTGCTTTCAGTAGACTGCGCTCCACTGTATGGGAACGTCGAGGAATCAGCCCAGCAACAAAACTGAAGGTCTACAGCGCCGCGGTACTCACTACCCTCCTGTATGCCTGTGAAACATGGACTGTGTATCGAAGGCGTGCAAGACAGCTCAATCATTTCCACATGACTTGTCTTCACAGAAGATTACGCATCCGATGGCAAGACAAAGCACCAGACACTGAAGTTCTCTCTAGAGCAAGTCTACCATCAGTCCACACACTGCTGATGAGAGCGCAGACCCGGTGGGCAGGTCATGTCATCTGTATGTCAGACAAGTGCATATCCAAGCAGCTCCTTTTTGGGGAACTCCCTGCTGGAAGACGCTCGCATGGAGGGCAGAAGAAACGTAACAAAGACACACCCAAGGCCTCCCTGAAGTCACTTGATATTGACACAACCACCTGGGAAACGCTGGCACAAAACCGCCCTACCTGGTGCTGTCTCATCCACAAAGGCTGTCAAGCTCACGAAGCAAGGTGTATTGCTGAAGCACAACTTAAGCGAAGATGCGCAGTCCAGAGCCACCAGCGCAACAACTACAGCGTCTACACAAGTTGTCCAATTTGTGCCAGGACATTCTGTGCCCGAATTGGCCTGATCAGTCATCTTCAGACACACCGCAACCAGCCTCAAAATGACTAATGGTGTCGAGGTCCTCATCGATCATGATGGACGAACAACAACACCTTTAGTGCCATATTAGTTACAGTGCTCCTCTGGCATTCAGTGTTGAATGAGCTGCTAACCACTGGAAAGGACAAAACCTTCAACCTTTGGTCTCCAACACAAATCTCTGCATTCTTGTCACTGACGCATCCCCAGCCCTCCCCCCCCCTACACACACACCCAACATCCCCCTCCCTGCCACACGCACCTCCATTAACTCAGCTAAACTAGGCTGTCTGAACCAGCACTGGCATCCTTCTTAACCCTGAGTTCAGTTCACAATTCTTTATTCTCTGCATCAGAAAGGGCAACTATTCCCAACATTGTTCACCCCCATTTTCAGTCCATTTGAAACTCCCTTTGTTACTTTCAATGCTTTCACTCCAATGCTCTTCTGGTGAGATCCCTCCTTCACTTCACCTAACCAGAACTCTGTTGCCCACTTCTCAACTCAGACAATACCCAATTCGCCCCTCACTCCTGTTACAACATCCTCACTCTAGCCATCTTCCCTTCTTTTCATTGCAGTTCCTTCCCTTCCTCAATCCCTCTCCCTATACCTAGTGGATACTATTGAGATTCGAAATCAATCCTTAAACCCTACAACCTGTCCGTCAATTCCCTAAAGTCCAATATTTTCACCAAGCTTTTATCAGCCCACCTCATGTCTTTTTTGTCATTGTTCTGAGATTGCTTTGGAAAGTTTCCACTTTAAAGGTGCCATATAAATATACATTGTTTTTTCTGTTGTTGTTTGATGTACTAAGGAAGGGACAGGAGAAGAGGGCAAGATGGTTGGGAAGGTGTTTCAGAGTTTAGGGTGACTGAAGGCACAGCCACCAATGCTGGAGCCATTATAATCGGGATGTGTAAGAGGTCAGAACCGGAGGATCTTTGAGGGGCTACAGGAGATTACAGAGATAAATAGGAAGGGATGAGACCATGGAGGCTCACTCCAGCACCTACGCAGGACACTGAGGGTGAATTTAGCATGGTCAATGTACCAAACCAACATGTCTTTCAGACTGTGGAAGGAAACCTATGCAGACAGAGGAGAACATGGAAACTCCACAAAGACAGTGACCCAAGCCAGGAATCAAATAGGGTCACTGGTGCTGCAAGGCAGCAGTCTAACCACTGTGCCACCCCCAGAGCCCCAAAAAATGAATTTTATTTATTCTCATCCTTGTTACCTGACTGTCAGTATAGGTCCAAAAGCACAGGAGTGATCAGCAGATGAGATCTGGTACGAGTTAGGATACAGGGAGCAGAGTTTTGGATGAGCTCAACTATATAGCGATGCTGGCCGTGTTTTCATTCATTCTATGGCTGCAGCCAGTGCCTCACTCAGACTGCCTCACCTTACCGCTGGATTTAAGGGGCCATAGCATTTATCACTAAGGTCAGTGTATCTGCATTAGTACAAACTGCTTATACAAAGAGTGGAACAAGCCTGCACCTCACTCTATAGTGGACCTGTGATGTAATTAAATATTTAAAATGTTAAGAATTAGCCAAAGGGCTGAGTGAATAATTATGCTGGATACTCTCAGTCCTGTAATTGGTATCTCACAGCTTTGCTCTGACACACACTTCGATATTGAATATTGTTTAAATCCCAAAAGAAGAAAAATAAATATTAGATTTTCAAGCCACTTTGGAGTACAAGGAAAGGATATAAAGTAAATTAAACAGCATAGAACAGCTTTTTCCTGTATGCCTGATGCTGCTGCTCTAGTAACTATTTTGAGACAGGATATTAACCAAGACCATCAAGAATCCTGTTTATATTTGCCAAATCTACTGGAAGAGGGTTAACTTCAGACAATCTTCCCATCTTACACATCATAAGAACATAAGAAATAGGAGCAGGAGTAGGCCATCTAGCCCTTCGAGCCTGCCCCGCCATTCAATAAGATCATGGCTGATCTGTCGTGGCTCAGTTCCACATTCCCGCCCTCTCCCCATAACCCTTAATGCCCTCTCTTATCAAAAACCCATCAATCCGCGTCTTAAAAATATTTAGCGAGGTAGCCTCCACCACTTCAACGGGCAGAGAATTCCAGAGATTCACCACCCTTTGAGTGAAGAAGTTCCTCCTCAACTCCGTTCTAAACCGCCCCCCTTTATCTTGACGCTGTGCCCCCTAGTCCTACTATCCTTTCTGAGCGGGAAGAGTCTCTCCACCTCTATCCTATCCATCCCATTCATCATCTTATACGTCTCAATGAGATCTCCCCTCATTCTTCTAAACTCTAACGAGTACAAGCCTAGTTTATTCAGCCTCTCCTCATAGCTCAACCCCCTCAACTCCGGCATCAGCCTAGTAAACCTCCTCTGCACTCCCTCCAAGGCCAAAATATCCTTGCGTAAGTACGGCGCCCAAAACTGCACACAGTACCCTAGCTGCGGCCTCACCAGTGCCCTGTACAGTTGCAGCAAGACCTCCCTACTTTTATATTCAATCCCCCTCGCTATGAAGGCCAGCATCCCATTAGCCTTCCTGACCACCTGCTGCACCTGCAAGCTGGGTTTTTGCAACTCATGCACAAGGACCCCGAGGTCCCTCTGCACCGTCACCTGCTGCAGTTTTTCGCCACGTAAGTAATAATCCTTCCTACCATTATTCCTACCAAAGTGGACCACCTCGCACTTGCCAACGTTAAATTCCATTTGCCAGTTCCTGGCCCATTCGCCCAGCCTATCTAGATCCTTCTGCAGACTCTCCACACCCTCCGCACAATTTGCTGTTCCACCAATTTTGGTGTCATCAGCAAATTTCAACACCCTACACTCGGTTCCCTCCTCCAGATCATCTATATAAATGGTAAATAGCTGAGGCCCCAGCACCGACCCCTGGGGCACTCCACTAGTCACCAACCGCCAACCCAAATAGCACCCATTGACCCCCACTCTCTGCCTCCTATTTGACAACCAATCCTCTATCCACGCTAACACCCTACCCCCAACTCCATGTCCCCTGACCTTCTGCAATAACCTCTTGTGAGGTACCTTGTCAAACGCCTTCTGAAAATCAAGAAAGACCACATCCACCGGCTCTCCTCTATCCACCGCCCTAGACACATCCTCATAGAACTCCAGTAAATTTGTCAGACACGACTTTCCTTTAACGAAACCGTGCTGCGTCTGCTCTATCAAGCAATTCCCCTCAAGATGCCTCGCTATTTCCTCCTTGATGACGGATTCTAACATTTTACCTACAACAGACGTTAAACTAACCGGCCTATAATTCCCTGCCTTTTGCCTGGCACCCTTCTTAAACAACGGCGTAACATTAGCCGTTTTCCAATATTCCGGCACTTCCCCGGAATCCAGCGACGTCTGGAAAATAACCACCAAGGCATCCACTATCACCTCCGCCATTTCTTTCAGAACCCTCGGATGCATTCCATCCGGTCCTGGCGTCATCATGTGCATTCCCTGAACTGTAAATCAACTGATTCTAAACCACTTCAATGTGTTTGATACGCTTGCTTTGTGACACTCTCATACCCCCAGTGATCCAATTATAAACAACGACTTTGAACATAAGAAATAGGAGCAGGAGTAGGCCATCTAGCCCTTCGAGCCTGCCCCGCCATTCAACAAGATCATGGCTGATCTGAAGTGGATCAGTTCCATTTTCCCGCTTTCTCCCCATAACCCTTAACTCCCTTGTCCATCAGAAACCTATCTACCTGTGACTTAAATATATTCAGCGAGGTAGCCTCCACCACTTCAATGGGCAGAAAATTCCAGAGACTCACCACCCTTTGAGTGAAGAAGTTCCTCCTCGACTCCAATCTAAACTGACCCCCGCCAGCTTATTTTGAGGCTGTGCCTTCCAGTCTTGCTATCCTTTCTAAGCGGGAAGAATCTCTCTACCTCTACCCTATCTAGCCCCTTCATTATCTTATACGTCACTATAAGATCCCCCTTCAGCCTTCTAAACTCCGAGTACAGACCCAGTCTATTCAGTCACTCTCCATAGGCTAACCCCCTCATCTCCAGTGTCAGCCTAGTGACCTCCTCTGCACTCCTCCAAGGCCAATATATCCTCTCACAAATGCGGTGACCAAAACTGCACACAGTACTCCAATTGCAGCCTCACCAGTGCCCTATACAGTTGCAGCAAGACCTCCCTGCTTTTATATTCTATCCCCCTCGCTACAAAGGCCAACATTCCATTCGCCTTCTTGATCACCTGCCACACCTGCAGACTGGGTTTTTGCGATTCGTGCACAAGGACACCCAGGTCCCTCTGCACCGTAGCATGATGCAGCTTTCCGCGCCTTCCACACAGTTTGCTTTTCCACTCATCTTCGTGTCGTCAGCAAATTTCGTCACCCTACACTCAGCCACCTCCTCCAGATCATCTATATAAATGGTAAATAGCTGAGTCCCCAGCACCAAACCCTGCGGCACTCCACTAGTCACCAACTGCCAATCAGAATAGCACCCACTGGTACCAACTCTCTGCTTCGTATTAGACAGCCAATCCTCTATCCACACCGACACCTTACCCCCAACTCCGTGCACCCTAACCTTTTGCAGCAACCTTTTGTGAGGCACCTTATCAAACGCCTTCTGGAAATCTAAAAACACCACATCCACCGGTTCCTCTCTGTCTACCACACTAGTTACATCCTCATAGAAATCCAATAAATTCATTAAATACGACTTCCCCTTCACGAATCTGTGCTCCGTCTGCTTGATCAAACCATTCTTTTCTTGGTGTCTCGCTATTTTTTCTTTGATGACAGATTCTAGCATTTTTCCAACTACAGACGTTAAACTAACCGGCCTATAATTCCCTGCCTTTTGTCTGCTACCTTTTTTTAAACAGCGGCATAACATTAGCCGTTTTCCAGTCTTCTGGTACTTCCCCAGAGTCCAGCGAATTTTGATAAGTAATTACTCAGGCATCCGCTATCACCTCTGCCATTTCTTTCAGAACCCTGGGAGGCATTCCACCCGGTCCCAGGGACTTGTCTACCTTCAGCCCCGTTAGTCCATCAAGCACCACCTCTCTAGTGACAGTAATTGCATTAAGGACCTCATCTCCTACCATCCTTCGATCTTTAATATTCGGCAAACTATGTGTGTCCTCCTCCGTGAAGACCAACGCAAAAAACTTATTTAAAGCCTCAGCCATTTCCTTGTTACCCATCGTGAAATCCCCCCTCTCATCTTCCAAGGGTGCAACATTCACTCTAGCCAGTCTCATCTTCTTTGTATATTTGTAAAAACTTTTACTATCATTTCTTATATTTAGAGCTACATAAGAACATAAGAAATAGGAGCAGGAGTAGGCCATCTAGCCCTTCGAGCCTGCCCCGCCATTCAGTAAGGTCATGGCTGATCTGAAGTGGATCAGTTCCACTTTCCCGCTTTCTTCCCATAACCCATAATTCCCTTGCCTACCAAAAACCTATCTACCCGTGACTTAAATATACTTAGCAAGGTAGCCTCCAGCACTTCAACGGACAGAGAATTCCAGAGATTCACCACCCTTTGAGTGAAGAAATTCCTCCTCAACTCCATTCTAAACTGTCCCCCCCCCCCATCTTCAGGTTGTGCCCTCTAGTCCTGCTGTCCTTTCTGAGCAGGAAGAATCTCTCTACCTCTACCCTAATCATCCTCTTCATTATCTTATACGTCTCTATAAGATCCCCCCTCAGCCTTCTAAACTCCAGCGAGTACAGACCCAGTCTATTTAGTTTTTCTTCATAGTCCAACCCCCTCATCTCCGGTATCAGCCTAGTGAACCTCCTCTGCACTCCCTCCAAGACCAAAATATCCTTGCACAAGTGCAGCGACCAAAACTGCACACAGTACTCCAGCTGCGGCCTCATCAGTGCCCTGTACAGATGCAGCAAGGCCTCCCTGCTTTTATATTCTATCCCCCTCGCTATAAACACCAGCATCCCATTCGCCTTCTTGATCACCTGCAGACTGGGTTTTTGCGACTCATGCACAAGGACCCCCAGGTCCCTCTGCACCGTAGCATGCTGCAACTTTTCGCCCTTTAAATAGTAATCCCTAGTTAGTTTAGCAGCTTAAATAGCAAGTTTAGCTTCATACTCTATCTTTCCTTTCTTTAATCGCTTTCTTAGTCATTCTTTGTTGTTTTTTAAATCATTCCCAATCTTCTAATCACCCACTATTTTTAGCTGCTCTGAACGCATCAGCTTTTAATTTAATACTCTCCTTTATTTCGTTCAATAACCACGGCTGGCTATCTCAGTCCTTGTGGAGACATTAAACTCCCAAGGCTCTCATTTGAAGAAATCAGAATTTACAAGCTGCTGGCCTGAATGTTACCCGTATTTGGGCCGTGGGGAGGTACACAGTGAGAATATGATGCTGAAGGTGGAGGGTTGAGTAATGAATGGACCTTTACACTTTTAGAAGAGAAGCTACAATTACACTAAGCGCTCAGTAACTGGCGATGGGGTGGCCAACCTTGGAATCGTCACCAACAGCAATCAGGAGTCTGGAGCTGGAGTGCGAAGAACGGCCCTCAGCTTTGTGAAGGCTCAGAGGAAGGTCCTGGTGTCTTGGAGAAAAGCCTTCAGATCATGGGGATTCAGGAGGCTCAGAGGAAGGTAAAAGTCCAGGAGGCAGAAGCAGGGCAGACAGAGAGTGAAACGAATGTAGGGTCATCTAATCCCTCTGAAGGGCTTCAATACACTGATTCAACAATCACAATGCCAGTATGATGTTATTGGTTCCGGCTACCTAACACGCACATTAACTGTGATGAGTTATAATATGTGAGCAATTGCTTCCCTCTCTCAGATGAGTCAGCTTCCAGAGCCAGCCGGGAACCCCAGGACCCTCCATTAACTTCTGAAGAGGTGCTGATGACAGGTGCCGCTACTTTCCAAAAAGACTAAGGAAATTCGGAATGTCAGCTACAACTCTCATCCCATTTACAGGTGCACCATAGAAAGCATTCTTTCTGGTTGTATCACAGCTTGGTATGGGCACCTGCTCTGTCCAAGGCTGCAAGAAACTATAAAAGGTCGTGAATGTAGCTCAACCCATCACACAAACCAGCCTCCCATCCATTGACTGTCTACACTTCCCACTACCTGGACAAAGCAGACACCATAATTAAGGACCCCATACACCCCAGACATCCTCTCTTGCACCTTCTTAGACAGAGGGGAACCGGTGGATGTGGTGTTTCTCAATTTTCAAAAGGCGTTTGATAAGGTGCCGCACAAAAGGTTGCTTCAGAAGGTTAGAATGGGCCAGGAACTGGCAAATGGAATTTAATGTTGGCAATTGTGAAGTTGTCCACTTTGGTAGGAATAATGGTAGGAAGGACTATTACTTAAATGGTGAAAAACTGCAGCATGCGACGGTGCAGAGGGACCTCGGGGTCCTTGTGCATGAGTCACAAAAACCCAGCCTGCAGGTGCAGCAGGTGGTCAGGAAGGCTAATGGGATGCTGGCCTTCATAGCGAGGGGGATTGAATATAAAAGTAGGGAGGTCTTGCTGCAACTGTACAGGGCACTGGTGAGGCCACAGCTAGGGTACTGCGTGCAGTTTTGGTCGCCGCACCTGCGCAAGGATATTTTGGCCCTGGAGGGAGTGCAGAGGAGGTTTACTAGGCTGATGCTGGAGTTGAGGGGGTTGAGCTATGAGGAGAGGCTGAATAAACTAGGCTTGTACTCGTTAGAGTTTAGAAGAATGAGGGGAAATCTCATTGGGACGTATAAGATGATGAATGGGATGGATAGGATAGAGGTGGAGAGGCTCTTCCCGTTCAGAAAGGACAGTAGGACTGGAGAGCAGAGTCTCAAGATAAAGGGGGGAG
Source organism: Carcharhinus amblyrhynchos (assembly GCF_965287045.1). Taxonomy (NCBI): domain Eukaryota; kingdom Metazoa; phylum Chordata; class Chondrichthyes; order Carcharhiniformes; family Carcharhinidae; genus Carcharhinus; species Carcharhinus amblyrhynchos. The sequence goes on from NW_027649798.1 coordinate 1,435,274, forward strand.
GCGGTTTAGAACGGAGTTGAGGAGGAACTTCTTCACTCAAAGGGTGGTGAATCTCTGGAATTCTCTGCCCGTTGAAGTGGTGGACGCTGCCTCGCTAAATATATTTACGACGCGGGTTGATAGGTTTTTGATAGGCAAGGGGACTAAGGGTTATGGGGAGAGGGCGGGAAGGTGGAACTGAGACACGACAGATCAGCCATGATCTTATTGAATGGCAGGGCAGGCTTGAGGGGCTAGATGGCCTACTCCTGCTCCTATTTCTTATGTTCTTAGGGGGCATGGAGTTGGGGGTAAGGTGTCAGCGTGGATAGAGGATTGGTTGTCTAATAGGAGGCAGGGAGTTGGTAACAATGGGTGCTATTCTGATTGGCAGCTGGTGACTAGTAGAGTGCCGCAGGGATCGGTGCTGGGACCTCAGGGATTTACCATTTATATAGATGATCTGGAGGAGGGGGCTAAGTGTAGGGTAACGAAATTTGCTGATGACACAAAGATGAGTGGAAAAGCAAATTGCGTAGAGGGTGTGGAAAGTCTGCAGAGGGATCTGGATAGGCTAAGCGAGTGGGTGAGGACCTAGCAGATGGAGTACAATGTTAGCAAGTGTGAGGTTATCCACTTTGGCAGGAATAATAGTAGGAGGGATTACTATTTAAAGGGCAAAAAGCTGCAGCATGCTACGGTGCAGAGGGACCTGGGGGTCCTTGCGCATGTGTCACAAAAACCCAGTCTGCAGGTGCAGGTGATCAAGGTGAATGGGATGCTGGTGTTTATAGCGAGGGGGATTGAATATAAAAGTAGGGAGGTCTTGCTGCAACTGTACAGGGCACTGGTGAGGCCGCAGCTGGAGTACTGTGTGCAGTTTTGGTCGCCGCACTTGCGTAAGGATATTTCGGCCTTGGAGGGAGTGCAGAGGAGGTTCACTAGCCTGATACCGGAGATGAGGGGGTTGGACTATGAAGAGAGACTAAATAGACTGGGTCTGTACTCGTTGGAGTTTAGAAGGCTGAGGGGGGATCTTATAGAGATGTATAAGATAATGAAAGGGATGGACAGGGTAGAGGTAGAGAGATTCTTCCCACTCAGAAAGGACAGCAGGACTAGAGGGCACGGCCTCAAGATAAGGGGGGGGGCGCCAGTTTAGAACAGAGTTGAGGAGGAACTTCTTCACTCAAAGGGTGGTGAATCTCTGGAATTCTCTGCCCGTTGAAGTGGTTGAGGCTACCTCGCTAAATATATTTAAGGCACGGGCAGATAGGTTTTTGACAGACAAGGGAATTATGGGTTATGGGGAGAAAGCGGGAAAGTGGAACTGAGCCACTTCAGATCAGCCATGATCTTACTGAATGGCGGGGCAGGCTCAAAGGGCTAGATGGCCTACTCCTGCTCCTATTTCTTATGTTATGTTCTTCTGTTGTGAAAAAGATCCAAAAGTCTGAGGTCACGTACCGACTCAAGAACTGCTTCTTCCATGCTGCTGTCAGACTTTTAAACAGACCCACTTCGCATTAAGCTGATTTTTCTTTACACCCTAACTATGACTGCAAAACTACATTCTACACTCTCTCATTCTCTGTGAATGGTATGCTTTGTCTGTATAGTGTGCAAGAAACAATACTTTTCACGGTACACTTTGCTTGTTTTTATTTATTAGTCACAAGTAGGCCTTACATTAATACTGTAATGAAGTTACTGTGCAATTTCCCTAGTCGCCACAGTCCAGCGTCTGTTCAGGTCAATGCACCTAACCAGCATGCCTTGCACACCATGGGAGGAAACCAGCGCACCCGGAGAAAACTCAGCAGACACGAGGGGAATGTGCAAACTCCACACAGATAATGACCCAAGCCAGGAATCAAACCCAAGTCCCTAACGCTGTGAAGCAGCAGTGTTAACCACTGTGCTACGGAGCCACCCCAAGTACTAATACATGTGACAATAATAAATCAAATCAAAAATGAAAGATGTTCCCACATCACACCCTCTCTCGTCCGAGCACCAGTATATACAGGCATAGAACATAGAACATTCCAGCGCAATCCAGGCCCTTCGGCCCTCGATGTTGCGCCGACCAGTGGAACCAATCTAATGACCCTCTAGCCTAAACTATTCCAATGTTATCCATATACCTATCCACTGACCATTTGAACGCCCTTAAAGTTGGCGAGTCCACAACTGCTGCAGGCAGGGCATTCCACGCCCTTAGTACCCTCTCAGTAAAGAACCTACCTCTGACATCCGTCCCATAATTACCACCCCTTAATTTAAAGCTATGTCCCCTCGTGTTAGCCATCACCATCCGAGGAAAAAGGCTCTCACTGTCCACCCTATCTAACTCTCTGATCACCTTGCATGCCTCATTTAGGTCACCTCATAACCTTCTCTCTAATGAAAATAACCTCAAGTCCCTCAGCCTTTCCTCATAAGACCTTCCCACCATACCAGGCAACATCCTGGTAAACGTCCTCTGCACCCTTTCCAATGTTTCCACATCTTTCTTATAATGCGGCGACCAGAACTGTATGCAATACTCCAAGTGCAGCCACACCAGAGTTTTGTACAGCTGCAACATGATCTCACGGATCCGAAATTCAATCCCTCTAACAATAAAAGCAAACACACCGTACGCCTTCTTAACAACCTTATCAACCTGGGTGCCAACTTTCAGGGATCTATGCACCTGTACACCGAGATCTCTCTGCTCGTCGACACGACCAAGAGTCCTTCCATTAGCCCTATATTCTGTACTCCTGTTACTCTTACCAAAGTGAATCACTTCACACTTTTCCGCATTAAACTCCATCTGCCACCTCTCAGCCCAGCTCTGCAGCTTATCTATGTCCCTCTGCAAACTGTAACACCCATCCTCACTGTCTACAACTCCTCTGACTTTGGTGTCATCAGCAAATTTACTAACCCATCCTTCTACACCCTCATCTAGATCATTTATAAAAATGACAACAGCTGCGGCCCCAAAACAGATCCCTGAGGTACACCACTTGTAACTGAACTCCAGGTTGAATATTTCCCATCAACCACCACCCTCTGTCTTCTATCAGCTAGCCAATTCCTGATCCAAACTGCTAAATCACCCTCAATCCCATGCATCTGCATTTTCTGCAGTAGCCTACCATGGGGAACCTTATTAAACGCTTTGCTAAAATCCATATACACCACATCAACTGCCTTAACCTTATCCAAGTTTGTGAGGCATGACCTACCCTTCACAAAACCGTGTTGACTATCCCTAATCAATTTATTTCTCTCTAGATGATTATAACTCCTATCTCTTATAATTTACCCACAACAGAAGCAAGGCTCACCAGTCTATAATTCCCAGGATGGTCTCTACTCCCCTTCTTGAACAAGGGGACAACATTTGCTATCCTCCAGTCGTCAGACACTATACCTGTAGCCAATGACGATATGAAGATCAAAGCCAAAGGCTCTGCAATCTCCTCCCTAGCCTCCCAGAGAATCCTAGGAAAAATCCCATCCAGCCCAGGGGACTTATCTATTTTCATACTCTCAAGAATTGCTAACACCTCCTCCTTATGTACCTCAATCCCGTCTAGTCTAAAAGCCTGTATCTCAGTATTCTCCTCCACTACGCTGACTCTTTCCTGTGTGAATACTGATAAAAAATATTCATTTAGTGCCTCTCCTATCTCTTCAGGCTCCACACACAACTTCCCACTACTGTCCCTGACTGGCCCTAATCTTGCCCTAACCAATCTTTTATTCTTAACATACCTATAGAAAGCTTTGGGGTTCTCCTTGATCCTACCCGCCAAAGTCTTCTCATGTCCTCTTCTAGCTCTTCTCAACTCTCTCTTTAGCTCCTTCCTGGCTAATTTGTAACTCTCCAGTGCCCTAACTGAGCCTTCACATCTCATCTTTACATAAGCATCCTTCTTCCTCTGCACCAAAGATTCAACTTCCTTAGTACACCACGGTTCCCTCTCTCGACCACTTCCTCCCTGCCTGACAGGTACATATTTATCAAGGACTCGCAGTAGCTGCTCCTTGAACAAGCTCCACGAACAAGCTCCACATTTCAGTTGTTCCCAGCCCCTGCAATTTCCTATTCTAACTATGTATCCTAAATCTCGCCTAATAGCCTCATAATTACCTTTCCCCCAGCTATAACTTCTGCCCTTCAGTATATACCTGTCCCTTTCCATTACTAAGGTAAACGTAACCGAATTGTGGTCACTATCACCAAAGTGCTCACCTACCTCCAAGTCTAACACCTGGTCTGGTTCATTACTCAGTACCAAATCCAATGTAGCCTCACCTCTTGTTGGCCTACCTACATACTGTGTCAGGAAACTTTCCTGCGCACATTGGACAAAAACTGACCCCTCTAACGCGCTTGAACTATAGCTTTTCCAATCAATATTTGTAAAGTTAAAGTCCCCCATAACAACTACCCTGTTACTTTTGCTCCGGTCCAGGATCATCTTTGCAATCCTTTCCTCTACATCCCTGGAACTTTTTGGAGGCCTATAAAAAACTCCCAGCAGGGTGACCTCTCCTTTCCTGTTTCTAATCTCAGCCCACACTACCTCAATAGACAGGTCCACATCAAACGTCCTTTCTGCCACCGTAATACTGTCCTTGACTAACAATGCCACGCCTCCCCCTCTTCTACTGCCTTCTCTGCTCTGACTGAAACATCTGAACCCCAGAACCCGCAACAACCATTCCTGTCCCTGCTCTATCCATGTCTCTGAAATGGCCACAATATCGAAGTCCCAGGCACCAATCCAGGCTGCAAGTTCATCCACCTTATTGCGTATGCTCCTTGCATTAAGTATACACACTTCAAACCATCCTCCCGCCTGCCAATACACTGCTGCGACCTAGGAACCTTCTCCATGACCTCCCTATTCTCATCCTGCTGTACACTGGAGCTATAATTCAGGTTCCCATCCCCCCTCTGAATCAGTTTAAACCCCCCCGAATAGCATTGGCAAATTTTCCCCCCAAGATATTAGTACCCCTCTGGTTCAGGGGCAGACCATCCCTCTTGTAGGGGGCCCACCTACCCCGGAATGAGCCCCAATTGTCCAAGTATCTGAAACCCTCCCTCCTGCACTATCCCTTTAGCCATGAGTTCAAATGTTCTCTCTCTCTATTCTTTTCCACGCTATCCCACAGCACAGGTAACAAACCTGAGATAACAACTCTGTTTGTTTTAGCCCTAAGCTTCCACCCTAACTCCCTGAATTTCTGTCTTACATCCCCATCCCTTTTCCTACTTATGTCATGGGTGCCTACATGAACCACGACTTGGGGCTGGTTCCCCTCCCCCTTAAGGATCTCGAACACTCGATCAGAAACGTCATGGACCCTGGCACCTGGGAGACAACATACCAACCGTGAGTCTCGCTCGTTCCCACAGACTCTCCTATCTGTCCTCTTAACTATGGAATTCCCAATCACTAATCCTGTTCTCTTCTTAAGAACATAAGAACATAAGAAATAGGAGCAGGAGTAGGCCATCTAGCCCTTCGAGCCTGCCCCGCCATTCAATAAGATCATGGCTGATCTGTTGTGGCTCAGTTCCACTTTCCCGCCCTCTCCCCATAACCCTTAATCCCCTCTCTTATCAAGAACCCATCAACCCGCTTCTTAAAAATATTTAGCGAGGCAGCCTCCACCACTTCAACGGGCAGAGAATTCCAGAGATTCACCACCCTTTGAGTGAAGAAGTTCCTCCTCAACTCCGTTCTAAACCGCCTCCCCTTTATCTTGAGGCTGTGCCCCCTAGTCCTACTGTCTTTTTTGAGCGGGAAGAGTCTCTCCACCTCTATCCTATCCATCCCATTCATCATCTTATACGTCTCAATGAGATCTCCCCTCATTCTTCTAAACTCTAACGAGTACAAGCCTAGTTTATTCAGCCTCTCCTCATAGCTCAATCCCCTCAACTCCAGTATCAGCCTAGTAAACCTCCTCTGCACTCCCTCCAGGGCCAAAATATCCTTGCGCAGGTGCGGCGCCCAAAACTGCACACAGTACTCCAGCTGCGGCCTCACCAATGCCCTATACAGCTGCAGCAAGACCTCCCTACTTTTATATTCAATCCCCCTCGCTATGAAGGCCAGCATCCCATTCGCCTTCCTGACCACCTGTTGCACCTGCAAGCTGGGTTTTTGCGACTCATGCACAAGGACCCCGAGGTCCCTCTGCACCGTCGCCTGCTGCAGTTTTTCGCCCCGTAAGTAATAGTCCTTCCTACCATTCTTCCTACCAAAGTGGACCACCTCACACTTGCCAACATTAAATTCCATTTGCCATTTCCTGGCCCATTCGCCCAGCCTATCTAGATCCTTCTGCAGACTCTCCACACCCTCCGCACAATTTGCCTTTCCCCCAATCTTGGTGTCATCAGCAAATTTCGACACCCTGCACTCGGTTCCCTCCTCCAGATCATCTATATAAATGGTAAATAGCTGAGGCCCCAGCACCGACCCCTGGGGCACCCCACTAGTCACCAACCGCCAATCCGAATAGCACCCATTGACCCCCACTCTCTGCCTCCTATTTGACAACCAATCCTCTATCCACGCTAACACCCTACCCCCAACTCCATGTCCCTCGACCTTCTGCAATAACCTCTTGTGAGGTACCTTGTCAAACGCCTTCTGAAAATCCAGAAAGACCACATCCACCGGCTCTCCTCTATCCACTGCCCTAGACACATCCTCATAGAACTCCAGTAAATTTGTCAGACACGACTTCCCTTTAATGAAACCGTGTTGCGTCCGCCCTATCAAGCAATTCCCTTCAAGATGCCTCGCAATTTCCTCCTTAATGACGGATTCTAACATTTTACCTACCACAGACGTTAAACTAACCGGCCTATAATTCCCCGCCTTTTGCCTGGCACCCTTCTTAAACAACGGCGTAACATTAGCCGTTTTCCAATCTTCCGGCACTTCCCCGGAATCCAGCGACGTCTGGAAAATAACCACCAAGGCATCCACTATAACCTCCGCCATTTCTTTCAGAACCCTCGGATGCATTCCATCCGGTCCTGGGGACTTGTCCACAATCAGCCCCTCCAGTCTGTCGAGCACCACCTCTCTAGTAACAGTAATGTCATTAAGACCCTCCATTCCTACCACCTTTCCATCGCTAACACCCGGCAAATTATCCGCCTTCCCACCTGAGCATCAGAGACAGGCTCTACTCCCGAGACCTGTACCCCATTGAGTCTTCCTCCCCAACAGCATCCAAAGCACAGTACTTGTTTTGGAGAGGAACAGCCTCGGGGGATCGCTGCTCTGACTGCTTCTTACCCCTTCTAGCAGTCACCCACGTATCACTTTTAGGAGTAACTATCTCCCTCTAACTTTCAACAATAGCTGCTTCTGCTTCCCAAATGATTTTTAGTTCCTCCAGTTCCAGCTCCAGGTCCCTAACACAGTCCTCAAGGAGCTAGAATTAGATGCACTTCCTGCAGGTGTAATCAGGCGGGACACTACCGGTGTCCCTCACCTCAAACATCCCACAGGAGGAACATCGCACTACCTGCACTGTGACTTCTTCCGGTTCCCGGTTTAAAAATTTTAAAAAGTTAGCTAAAAAAATCACTGTAGCTTATCCTCAAGCTCTCCTCTCACGAATTGCTGCCTCTCTGCTGTGCTCCAAAGGAACAACAGCATGTCTGTGAGAAATAGCACGTCGATTCAGTTGGTAGTGCACTGTGATGAGGGCACATCACGGTGGAGAGAGCACCTCGGGCACCAGAATTCCGAGGATTACTGGATACCAGGACCATGATGAGTCGAACCTGCAAGCCCACACACTGGCAATGATCTCAGGAGGGCATTGCCAGTGTGAGAGATGGATATGGCACACAGCCTCTCTATTAGGTGCCAATGGCGAGGTGGGAGGCACAAACATACCTCATGCTGGTGGATGAGCTGTCCGTGGGCTCTTTTCACAGTGCTCCAAACAAGACAGCAACTCCTTCACTCCTCTGCCAGTCACCACACCATCCTCAGAGTCCATGACAACTGAGCAGTGCCCAGCCATGTCGCTGTGTGCACCCTCCCAGGACTACTTGCTCAGGGTCCACCAGCCAGAGGATAACCACCAAGGTCATCAGGGATAACATGACGGCAGTGTCAGCAATCTGCCTCTCATGTCACTGCCAGCAAGGGGGAAGCACCAAGGTGTAGCATTCACAAGAGAAAGTTAAGGCACAGTCAGCACAGAAAGGGATTTTCACTGGTGGCTTTAGTCGCTTTCCTCAATGCAACCTTTTATTGTTGTTCGTCCATCATCATTGATGAGGACCTCGACACCATTAGTCATTTTGAGGCTTGTTGTGGTGTGTCTGAAGATGACTGATCAGGCCAATTCAGGTACAAAATGTCCTGGCACATATTGGACGGATTTGTGTAGACAGTGTAGTTATTGCGCTGGTGACTCTGGACTTGCGCAGCTCGTGCTTAAGTTGTGCTTCAGCAATGCACCTTGCTTCGTGAGCTTGACAGCCTTTGTGGATGAGGTAGCGCCAGGTAGGGCGGTTTTGTGCCAGCGTTTCCCAGGTGGTCACATCTATGTCAAGCGACTTCAGGGAGGCTTTGAGTATGTCTTTGAAATGTTTCTTCTGCCCTCCATGTGAGCATCTTCCAGCAGAGAGTTCCTCAAAAAGGAGCTGCTTGGATACGCGCTTGTCTGACATACGGATGACATGACCTGCCCACCGGGTCTGCGCTCTCATCAGCAGCGTGTGGACTGATAGTAGACTTGCTCTGGAGAGAACTTCAGTGTCTGATGCTTTGTCTTGCCATCGGATGCGTAATCTTCTGTGAAGACAAGTCATGTGGAAATGATTGAGCTGTCTTGTATGCCTTCAATACACAGTCCATGTTTCACAGGCATACAGGAGGGTAGTGAGTACTGCGGCGCTGTAGACCTTCAGTTTTGTGCTGGGCTGATTCCTCGACGTTCCCATACAGTGGAGCACAGTCTACCAAAAGCAGAACTTCCCTTTGCTATTCTGCAGTTAACTTCTGTATCAATAGTCGCTGCTCGGGGGAGGGTGCTGTCAAGATAAGTGAACTGGTCCAATGCCTGTAGTTTCATAGAACATAGAACATTACAGCGCAGAACAGGCCCTTCGGCCCACGATGTTGCGCCGACCAGTTACAAAAACAATGACCCACTAGCCTATACCAATCCCTTTTCGTCCATAAACCTATCCAGAGATCTCTTAAACGCCCCCAAACTAGACGCATTTACAACTGCAGCAGGCAGGGCATTCCAATCCCTCACCACCCGCTGGGTAAAGAACCTACCCCTGACATCCGTCCTGTAGCTACCCCCCCTTAATTTAAAGCCATGCCCCCTCGTGCTAGCTTTCTCCATCCGAGGAAAAAGGCTATCACTATCCACCCTATCTAAACCTCTAATCATCTTATATGTTTCAATAAGATCCCCTCTTAGCCGCCTTCTTTCCAACGAAAACAACCCTAGATCCCTCAGTCTCTCCTCATAGGACCTCCCCACCATACCAGGCAACATCCTAGTAAACCTCCTCTGCACCCTCTCCAACGCCTCCACATCCTTCTTGTAATGCGGGGACCAGAACTGCACACAGTACTCCAAGTGCGGCCGCACTAGAGTAGTGTACAGTTGCAACATTACACTGCGACTCCTAAATTCAATCCCCCTACCAATAAACGCCAAGACACCGTACGCCTTCTTGACAACCTTATCTACTTGATTCCCAACTTTCAGGGATCTATGTACACACACACCTAGATCCCTCTGTTCATCCACACTATTCAAAGTCCTCCCGTTAGCCCTATACTCGACACATCTGTTGCTCCTACCAAAGTGAATTACCTCACACTTCTCCGCATTAAATTCCATCCGCCACCTCTCGGCCCAGCTCTGCAACCTATCTAAGTCTCCCTGCAGACTATGACACCCTTCCTCACAATCTACCACACCTCCAACTTTGGTGTCATCAGCAAATTTACTAATCCACCCAACTATACCCTCATCCAGATCATTAATAAAAATTACAAACAACAGTGGCCCCAAAACAGATCCCTGAGGCACACCACTCGTAACTGCACTCCATGATGAATATTTACCATCCACCACCACCCTCTGTCTCCTATCTGATAGCCAATTCCTGATCCAACTTCCTAGATTACCCACAATCCCATACATCTGCATTTTCTGCAGAAGCCTACCATGGTGAACCTTATCGAACGCCTTACTAAAATCCATGTATACCACGTCAACTGCCTTACCCCCATCCACCTCTTTGGTCACCTTCTCAAAAAACTCAATAAGGTTAGTAAGGCACGACCTACCTGCTACAAAACCATGCTGACTATTTCTAATCAATTCATTACACTCCAAATAACTATAAATCCTATCCCTAATAATTTTTTCTAAAACCTTGCCCACAACAGAAGTAAGACTCACCGGTCTATAATTCCCGGCAAAGTCTCTGTTCCCCTTCTTAAACAATGGGACAACATTCGCTATCCTCCAATCCTCCGGGACTACACCAGAGACCAATGACGACCTGAAGATCTGAGCCAGAGGCTCTGCAATCACCTCTCTAGCCTCCCAGAGAATCCTAGGGTAGATCCCATCCGGACCAGGGGACTTATCTATTTTCAGCCCCTCAAGAATTTCCAGCACATCCTCTTTATCAACCGTAATACTGTCTATTTTACACCCCTGCAACCCAATGTCCTCCTCAGCTATATTCATGTCCCCCTGCGTGAACACCGAAGAGAAATATTGGTTCAATACTTCTCCAATCTCCTCCGGTTCCACACACAACTTCCCCCTGCTGTCTGTAACTGGCCCTAATCTTGCCCTGACCAACCTTCTGTTCTTGACATACTTATAGAACGCCTTAGGATTCTCCTTAATCCTATCAGCCAAAGTCTTCTCATGTCCTCTTTTAGCCCTTCTCAACTCACTCTTCAACTCCCTCCTAGCCAATCTAAAGCTTTCTAGTGCACTATCTGAGCCCTCCAATCTCATCCGAACATAAGCCTCCTTTTTCTTTTTAACCATCGACTCAACTCTTTTAGTGCACCACGGTTCCCTAGATCTACCAAATCCACCATGCCTGACAGGGACATACCTATCAAGGACTCGCAGTAGCTGCTCCTTGAAAAAACTCCACATTTCAGACGTTCCCAGTCCCTGTAATCCCCTAATCCAATCCATGCTTCCTAATTCACTCCTGATAGCCTCATAATCGCCCTTACCCCAGCTAAAATTGCTGACCCGAGGTTCATGCCTATCTCTTCCCATCACTAAGGTGAACGTAACCGAATTGTGGTCACTATCACCAAAATGCACACCAACTTCCAAGTCTAGCACCTGGTCTGGCTCATTTCCCAGCACCAAATCCAATATAGCCTCACCTCTAGTTGGCCTGTCTACATACTGAGACAAAAAACCTTCCTGCACGCTTTGTACAAACACTGACCCCTCTAGCGAGCTAGAACTATAGCAACTCCAATCAATATTCGTAAAGTTAAAGTCCCCCATAACAATTACCCTATTACTTTCACTCCTAACCAGGATTGTCTCTGCAATCCTTTCCTCAACCTCTCTAGAACTTTTAGGAGGTCTATAAAAGACTCCCAACAGGGTGACCTCTCCTCTCCTATTTCTAATCTCCGCCCATACTACCTCAACTGACAAGTCCTCATCAAACTTTCTCTCCGACACTGTGATACAGTCCTTGACTAGCAATGCTACCCCACCCCCCCTTCTACCTTCTTCTCTACTCCGACTAAAGCATTTGTACCCCGGAACCTGCAACATCCATTCCTGACCCTGCTCTATCCATGTCTCAGAAATGGCCACAACATCAAAGTCCCAGGTACTGATCCACGCTGCAAGTTCATCCACTTTATTGCGAATACTCCTCGCATTAAAGTACACGCATTTCAAACCCTGCTCCGCCCCACCCCCACTATGCCGTGCCTTGCATTCCCCAACTATGCCCCCCTCACTTTCACCCCCTTTCCTCACTATCCCTCCCCCCCTCCGAATCAGTTTAAACCTTCCTGCATCGCTTTTGCAAATTTACCCCCCAGGATATTGATTCCCCTCTGGTTCAGGTTTCTACCCTTTGATTGTGATTATGGGTTCTGTGTACGGTGCATGAGGAGCAGGCTGGTGCAGGACTTCGGACTTTTTAATGTTAATGGTGGATCCAAAGTTGTCCACCCTGACCTGCATCTCTGGCTCTGAGCCAGTATACAGGGTGCAGTCATCAGCAAAGAGGAAGTCTCTCAGAACAGTCTCCTTTGCTATGGCAGTGCTTGAAGTCTCCTCAGGTCAAAGAGCTTCCCATCCACTCTGTACTTGAGGCTGATTCCAGCAACACTGTCCTGGAAGGTATCATTGAGCATGGCAGTAAACATCATGCTGAACAGCCCTGTTTGATGCCATTGGTGACTGGGAATGCCTCAAAGGATTCTCCGCTATCCAGTACTCTGGCCATCATGTCATCATGGAACTGGCGTACCATCTGAATGAATTTGGGGGAGGCAGCTGAACTTTGACATGATCCTCCACAGGCTTTGTCGGCTACAGTGTCAAAAGCTTTCGCAAGGTCAACAAAGGTTGTGTACAGCTCACGATTCTGCTCCTGACACTTCTCCTGAAATTGGCGCGCAGTAAAAGTCATGTCTATAGTCCTGCCACCTTTGCAGAAGCTACAATGTGACTCTGGAAGTAGGCCCAGCTCCGGATGAGTGACCAGACGATTCAGCAAGAATCTTGCAAGGGTTTATCCTGTGATGGAGAGCAGCGAGATTCCTCGGTGGTTGTCGCATACTTGCCGATTGCCCTTCCTCTTGTAGAGGTGTACGGTGGAAGCATCTTTAAGTTCCTGAGAAATGGATCCTTGCTTCCAAAAGGACTGGAACAACTCAGTAAGCTTCTCGATAAGTACAGGACCAGTAGCTTTGTAGATCTCTGCGGGTATGGCATCTGCCCCTGGGGTTTTGCCACTGGATAGCTGGCTGACAGCTTTTGTGACTTCGGCTACTACCGTTGGGTCATCCATAGCGCTTTTGATATCAACCTGGGGAATCCTGTCTATTGCCTCATTGTTAATAGATGACGGTTGGTTGAGAACGGTTTCAAAGTGGTCAGCCCATCTCTGCAGGATCTGAGCCCTCTCTGTAATGAGAGTTGTACCATCTGTACTCAGGAGGGGGGAACTCCTGAGAGATTGAGGTCCGTAGAGAGTGTTGAAGGCTTCATAGAACCATTTCAAGTTGTTTCTGTCAGCATACCCCTGTATTTCATCTGCCTTGGCGCTCAGCCAGGCATCCTGCATTTTATGCAGTTTAATCTGGACTGTCCTGCGAGCACTGGTAAAAGCATTTTTCTTGGCAGCTGAAGATGGGTCGTTCCAACAGGCCCGATGAAGACGGTGCTTTTCAACAAGTACAGCCTGTACCTCCTCATCATTCTCATTGAATCAATCATGCTGCTTGTGGGTAGAGGGCCCGAGCATCTTCAGCACAGATGTATGGACAGCATCCCAGAAGCGTTCCCAGTCGTCCTCAGCACTGCCTGCAAGGTGTAGGTCAGCAAGCTTGATTTCTAAGTCTTCAGCCAGTGCTGAAGCTATGCTGGAGTTCTTTAGCTTGGCCGCATTGATTCTTTTCATAACCTTGCCTACTTGTGGTCGCCTCTTGGGTCTGATGCAGAGCCTCACTTTGGAGACAATGAGCCTGTGATCGGTCCAGCAGTCCACACATGGCCTTGGTCACTCTGACATCCTGTCTTTTCTCCTGACAATGACATAGTCAATAAGATGCCAATACTTAGAGCGGGGGTGCATCCAGGAGATCTTGTTACGGGTAGGCAGGTGGAAGGTTGTGTTGATGATGAGGAGGTCGTGTGCTGCACAGGTCTTCATTAAGAGTAGGCCATTACTGTTACACTTGCCCACTCCGTGCCTCCCAATGACTCCCTGCTAGATGCAGAGTCACACCCTACTCTTGCATTGAAATCGCCAAGCAAGATCAGCTTGTCAGTACTGCTCACTGCTGATTGTAGGGTGTCTAGTTCTTCGTAAAACTTGTCTTTCATCTCGTCCAGGTTGTTCACTGTGGGGGCATAGGATCAGGGTGGCTTGACTTCTGTTCTGTAGCGGAAGCTGTCATGTCATAAGCCGGTCGTTCACACCCTTGGGTAGACTATCAAGTTTCCAAACAAGGTGACTCCTGACGGCGAATCCAACTCCAGCATCACAACGTTCATCGCTGCCGCGACCACTCCAGAAAAAAGTGTATCCACCTCCAGTTTTAGTCAACTGACCTACATTGGCAAGACGAGTTTTGCTCAGGGCTGCAATGTCAATGTTATACCTTGCAAGTTCTCTGGCAACTAAGGCTGTTCTTCTCTCTGGTCTGTCTGCTGTAGGGTTGTCCAAAAGCATGCGCGCATTCCAAATGCCAATGGTGAGGAGTGTCATCTTGTGTTTTATTTTGTTTGTTCGACCACAAGATGGAATCGCCGCCAGCCGCGGTAAACTGGCCAAGGTGTAGTGAAGCAGGCAATGTTTAGGGCACCTTTTCCAGCCCCTTCCTCATTCTATGGAGGTCAGCAGTGCATTCCTGAAGAGGACTGCTCAATCGCCCAGGCAGACGCCAAGTTTCACCACTGCATCAGTGAGCAGAAAACGCCCATTAGACCTGAGCCCCCTGCGTGCAGGTCCGTGACTACAGCTCCCAGTGCATTCACCTGCTGCTTCATGGCTCGCCCATCGCCACAGGACTTCAAGGGTTGAACAGGACACTGATGATGATGATGGTGTCGAAACTAGCGCTTGATTTGGATTGAAGTGAGGGAAGTTGCGCAGCGTCAGCCTCGCTCTCTCTTCCCATTTCCCACCTACATCCAGTGGCAAGACAAGAGTCAAGACAGCTGGAGCTGGGACTAGGTGTAATGGATGACCAGTAGGTCTTCTGTGTCTTGTCCTGCTCTTCGCGTTCCACAACACTTGCAGAGACCGCCATTTTGACCGTTGGACATTTCGTTGGTCTCATCCGCTCAATCCGCCGGAGTCTGTCTTCACATGCTGGGATAGACATCTCCCTATCTCACCGAGGGTTGAGACCTTTTATTACAAAAGAACAAAGAACAACACAGCACGGGAAATACGCCCTTCGGCCCAACAAGCCCGCGCCGCCATCTTAACAAAGCATTTTCCTACACCTACCCTGACCCGTGTGTATTATGACCTGTCAACTCCTCCCCTCCCCTCCCCTTCCCCCCACAGCTCCTCCCCTCCCCTCCCCTTCCCCCCACAGCTCCTCCCCTCCCCCCCACAGCTCCTCCCCTTCCCCCCACAGCTCCTCCCCTTCCCCCCACAGCTCCTCCCCTCCCCCCCACAGCTCCTCCCCTCCCCTCCCCTTCCCCCCACAGCTCCTCCCCTCCCCTCCCCTCCCCTTCCCCCCACAGCTCCTCCCCTCCCCTCCCCTTCCCCCCACAGCTCCTCCCCTCCCCTTCCCTTCCCCCCACAGCTCCTCCCCTCCCCTCCCCTTCCCTTCCCCCCACAGCTCCTCCCCTCCCCTTCCCTTCCCCCCACAACTCCTCCCCTCCCCTTCCCCCCACAGCTCCTCCCCTTCCCCCCACAGCTCCTCCCCTTCCCCCCACAGCTCCTCCCCTCCCCTTCCCCCCACAGCTCCTCCCCTTCCCCCCACAGCTCCTCCCCTTCCCCCCACAGCTCCTCCCCTTCCCCCCACAGCTCCTCCCCTCCCCTTTCCCCCACAGCTCCTCCCCTCCCCTCCACAGCTCCTCCCCTCCCCTCCCCTTTCCCCCACAGCTCCTCCCCTCCCCTCCCCTTCCCCCCACAGCTCCTCCCCTCCCCTCCCCTTCCCCCCACAGCTCCTCCCCTTCCCTTCCCCCCACAACTCCTCCCCTCCCCTCCCCTTCCCTTCCCCCCACAACTCCTCCCCTCCCCTTCCCTTCCCCCCACAACTTTGAGAAGGTGACCAAAGAGGTGGATGGGGGTAAGGCAGTTGACGTGGTATACATGGATTTTAGTAAGGCGTTCGATAAGGTTCACCATGGTAGGCTTCTGCAGAAAATGCAGATGTATGGGATTGTGGGTAATCTAGGAAGTTGGATCAGGAATTGGCTATCAGATAGGAGACAGAGGGTGGTGGTGGATGGTAAATATTCATCATGGAGTGCAGTTACGAGTGGTGTGCCTCAGGGATCTGTTTTGGGGCCACTGTTGTTTGTAATTTTTATTAATGATCTGGATGAGGGTATAGTTGGGTGGATTAGTAAATTTGCTGATGACACCAAAGTTGGAGGTGTGGTAGATTGTGAGGAAGGGTGTCATAGTCTGCAGGGAGACTTAGATAGGTTGCAGAGCTGGGCCGAGAGGTGGCGGATGGAATTTAATGCGGAGAAGTGTGAGGTAATTCACTTTGGTAGGAGCAACAGATGTGTCGAGTATAGGGCTAACGGGAGGACTTTGAATAGTGTGGATGAACAGAGGGATCTAGGTGTGTGTGTACATAGATCCCTGAAAGTTGGGAATCAAGTAGATAAGGTTGTCAAGAAGGCGTACGGTGTCTTGGCGTTTATTGGTAGGGGGATTGAATTTAGGAGTCGCAGTGTAATGTTGCAACTGTACACTACTCTAGTGCGGCCGCACTTGGAGTACTGTGTGCAGTTCTGGTCCCCGCATTACAAGAAGGATGTGGAGGCGTTGGAGAGGGTGCAGAGGAGGTTTACTAGGATGTTGCCTGGTATGGTGGGGAGGTCCTATGAGGAGAGACTGAGGGATCTAGGGTTGTTTTCGTTGGAAAGAAGGCGGCTAAGAGGGGATCTTATTGAAACATATAAGATGATTAGAGGTTTAGATAGGGTGGATAGTGATAGCCTTTTTCCTCGGATGGAGAAAGCTAGCACGAGGGGGCATGGCTTTAAATTAAGGGGGGGTAGCTACAGGACGGATGTCAGGGGTAGGTTCTTTACCCAGCGGGTGGTGAGGGATTGGAATGCCCTGCCTGCTGCAGTTGTAGATGCGTCTAGTTTGGGGGCGTTTAAGAGATCTCTGGATAGGTTTATGGACGAAAAGGGATTGGTATAGGCTAGTGGGTCATTGTTTTTGTAACTGGTCGGCGCAACATCGTGGGCCGAAGGGCCTGTTCTGCGCTGTAATGTTCTATGTTCTATGTTCTATGTTCTATGTTCTAACTCCTCCCCTCCCCTTCCCTTCCCCCCACAACTCCTCCCCTCCCCTTCCCTTCCCCCCACAACTCCTCCCCTCCCTTTCCCTTCCCCCCACAACTCCTCCCCTCCCCTTCCCTTCCCCCCACAACTCCTCCCCTCCCCTTCCCTTCCCCCCACAACTCCTCCCCTCCCCTTCCCTTCCCCCCACAACTCCTCCCCTCCCCTTCCCTTCCCCCCACAACTCCTCCCCTCCCCTTCCCTTCCCCCCACAACTCCTCCCCTCCCCTTCCCTTCCCCCCACAACTCCTCCCCTCCCCTTCCCTTCCCCCCACAACTCCTCCCCTCCCCTTCCCTTCCCCCCACAACTCCTCCCCTCCCCTTCCCTTCCCCCCACAACTCCTCCCCTCCCCTCCCCTTCCCCCCACAACTCCTCCCCTCCCCTTCCCTTCCCCCCACAACTCCTCCCCTCCCCTTCCCTTCCCTTCCCCCCACAACTCCTCCCCTCCCCTTCCCTTCCCCCCACAACTCCTCCCCTCCCCTTCCCTTCCCCCCACAACTCCTCCCCTCCCCTTCCCTTCCCCCCACAACTCCTCCCCTCCCCTTCCCTTCCCCCCACAACTCCTCCCCTCCCCTTCCCTTCCCCCCACAACTCCTCCCCTCCCCTTCCCTTCCCCCCACAACTCCTCCCCTCCCCTTCCCTTCCCCCCACAACTCCTCCCCTCCCCTCCCCTTCCCCCCCACAACGCCTCTCCTCCCCTCCCCTTCCCCCCCACAACGCCTCTCCTCCCCTCCCCTTCCCCCCACAACTCCTCCCCTCCCCCCCACAACTCCTCCCCTCCCCTTAAGAACATAAGAACATAAGAAATAGGAGCAGGAGTAGGCCATCTAGCCCTTCGAGCCTGCCCCGCCATTCAATAAGATCATGGCTGATCTGTCGTGGCTCAGTTCCACTTTCCCGCCCTCTCCCCATAACCCTTAATCCCTTCTCTTATCAAAAACCCATCAACCCGCTTCTTAAAAATATTTAGCGAGGCAGCCTCCACCACTTCAACGGGCAGAGAATTCCAGAGATTCACCACCCTTTGAGTGAAGAAGTTCCTCCTCAACTCCGTTCTAAACCGCCTCCCCTTTATCTTGAGGCTGTGCCCCCTAGTCCTACTGTCTTTTTTGAGCGGGAAGAGTCTCTCCACCTCTATCCTATCCATCCCATTCATCATCTTATACGTCTCAATGAGATCTCCCCTCATTCTTCTAAACTCTAACGAGTACAAGCCTAGTTTATTCAGCCTCTCCTCATAGCTCAATCCCCTCAACTCCGGTATCAGCCTAGTAAACCTCCTCTGCACTCCCTCCAGGGCCAAAATATCCTTGCGCAGGTGCGGCGCCCAAAACTGCACACAGTACTCCAGCTGCGGCCTCACCAATGCCCTATACAGCTGCAGCAAGACCTCCCTACTTTTATATTCAATCCCCCTCGCTATGAAGGCCAGCATCCCATTCGCCTTCCTGACCACCTGCTGCACCTGCAAGCTGGGTTTTTGCGATTCATGCACAAGGACCCCGAGGTCCCTCTGCACCGTCGCCTGCTGCAGTTTTTCGCCCCGTAAGCAATAGTCCTTCCTACCATTCTTCCTACCAAAGTGGACCACCTCACACTTGCCAACATTAAATTCCATTTGCCATTTCCTGGCCCATTCGCCCAGCCTATCTAGATCCTTCTGCAGACTCTCCACACCCTCCGCACAATTTGCCGTTCCCCCAATCTTGGTGTCATCAGCAAATTTCGACACCCTGCACTCGGTTCCCTCCTCCAGATCATCTATATAAATGGTAAATAGCTGAGGCCCCAGCACCGACCCCTGGGGCACCCCACTAGTCACCATCCGCCAATCCGAATAGCACCCATTGACCCCCACTCTCTGCCTCCTATTTGACAACCAATCCTCTATCCACGCTAACACCCTACCCCCATCATGTCCCCTGACCTTCTGCAATACCTTGTGACGCAACACCGCCCCTTCCCCCCACAACCCTCCCTCCCCTTCCCCCCACAACTCCTCCCCTCCCCCCCACAACTCCTCCCCTCCCCTTCCCCCACAACTCCTCCCTCCCCTTCCCTTCCCCCCACAACTCCTCCCCCCTCCCCCACACTCCCCCCACCCCCCCCCCCCCCCACAACTCCTCCCCTCCCCCCCACACTCCCCCTCCCCCCACAACTCCTCTCCTCCCCTTCCCCCCACAACTCCTCCCTCCCTTCCCCCCACAACTCCTCCCCCTCCCCCTCCCCCCACAACTCCTCCCCTCCCCTTCCCCCCACACCTCCTCCCCCCTCCCCTTCCCCCCACAACTCCTCCCCTCCCCTTCCCCCCACAACTCCTCCCCTCCCCTTCCCCCCACAACTCCTCCCCTCCCCTTCCCCCCACAACTCCTCCCCTCCCCTTCCCCCCACAACTCCTCCCCTCCCCTTCCCCCCCACAACTCCTCCCCTCCCCTTCCCCCCACAACTCCTCCCCTCCCCTTCCCCCCACAACTCCTCCCCTCCCCTTCCCCCCACAACTCCTCCCCTCCCCTTCCCCCCCCACAACTCCTCCCCTCCCCTTCCCCCCCACAACTCCTCCCCTCCCCTTCCCCCCCACAACTCTTCCCCTCCCCTCCCCTTCCCCCCACAACTCCTCCCCTCCCCTCCCCTTCCCCCCACAACTCCTCCCCTCCCCTCCCCTTCCCCCCACAACTCCTCCCCTCCCCTCCCCTTCCCCCCACAACTCCTCCCCTCCCCTCCCCTTCCCCCCACAACTCCTCCCCTCCCCTCCCCTTCCCCCCACAACTCCTCCCCTCCCCTCCCCTTCCCCCCACAACTCCTCCCCTCCCCTCCCCTTCCCCCCACAACTCCTCCCCTCCCCTCCCCTTCCCCCCACAACTCCTCCCCTCCCCTCCCCTTCCCCCCACAACTCCTCCCCTCCCCTCCCCTTCCCCCCACAACTCCTCCCCTCCCCTCCCCTTCCCCCCACAACTCCTCCCCTCCCCTCCCCTTCCCCCCACAACTCCTCCCCTCCCCTCCCCTTCCCCCCACAACTCCTCCCCTCCCCTCCCCTTCCCCCCACAACTCCTCCCCTCCCCTCCCCTTCCCCCCACAACTCCTCCCCTCCCCTCCCCTTCCCCCCACAACTCCTCCCCTCCCCTCCCCTTCCCCCCACAACTCCTCCCCTCCCCTCCCCTTCCCCCCACAACTCCTCCCCTCCCCTCCCCTTCCCCCCACAACTCCTCCCCTCCCCTCCCCTTCCCCCCACAACTCCTCCCCTCCCCTCCCCTTCCCCCCACAACCCCTCCCCTCCCCTCTCGTGATACACAGTAGGGGCAGCAAACTTTATTATTGAGGTTGAGAGGCCACATGGGGCTCATGACACTGTATTGTGTGAAATGTTTGTGAAGGAGGCCTTTGGGCTCAGACGGATGACAGTCTAGCTGAAGGAGCACTGAATCAAGGCTCCCTCCTGTCTCTGCCTCCGCCTCCATGAAGGTTCCTCATAGAGTCACAGAGGTTTACAGCATGGAAACACGCCCTTTGACCCAATGTGTCGATGCTGCCTTTTTTTTTTATAAACTCCAAGCACATCCCATTGCCCACATTTAGCCCATATCCCTCTATACCCATCTTACCCACGTAACTGTCTAAATGCTTTTTAAAAGACAAAATTGTACTCACCTCTACTACTACCTCTGGCAGCTTGTTCCAGACACTCACCATCCACTGTGTTAAAAAATTGCCCTTCTGGACACTTTTGTATCTCTCCCCTCTCACCTTAAACCTATGCCCTCTAGTTTTAGATGCCCCTACCTTTGAGAAAAGATCTTGACTATCTATCTGATCTGTGCCCCTCATTATTTTATAGACCTCTATAAGAACATAAGAAATAGGAGCAGGAGTAGGCCATCTAGCCCCTCGAGCCTGCCCCGCCATTCAATAAGATCATGGCTGATCTGTCGTGGCTCAGTTCCACATTCCCGCCCTCACCCCAAAACCCTTAATCCCCTTGCCTATCAAAAACCTATCAACCCGCGTCTTAAAAATATTTAGCGAGGCAGCCTCCACCACTTCAACGGGCAGAGAATTCCAGAGATTCGCCACCCTTTGAGTGAAGAATAAGATCACCCCTCAGCCTCCTACGCTCCACAGAAAAAAGTCTCAATCTATCCAGCCCCTCCTTATAACTCAAACCATCAAGTCCTGGTAGCATCCTAGTAAATCTTTTCTGCACTCTTTCTAGTTTAATAATATCCTTTCTATAATAGGTTGACCAGAACTGTACACAGTATTCCAAGTGTGGCCTTACCAATGTTTTGTACAACTTCAACAAGACGTCCCAACTCCTGTATTCAATGTTCTGACCGATGAAACCAAGCATGCTGAATGCCTTCTTCACCACTCTGTCCACCCGTGACTCCACGTTCAAGGAGCTATGAACATGTACCTTTAGATTTCTTTGTTCTGTAGCTCTCCCCAACGGCCTACCATTGGTAGAGAAACTAGAGTAAGTCCTGCCCTGGTTCAATCTACCAAAATGCTTCACCTCGCATTTATCTAAATTAAACTCCATCTGCCATTCGTCAGCCCACTGGCCCAATTGATCAAGATCCCGTTGCAATTGGAGATAACTTTCTTCACTGTCCACTGTGCCACCAATCTTGGTGTCATCTGCAAACTTACTAACCATGCCCCCTACATTCTCATCCAAATCATTATTATAATTCATTCATTTCTGCCTCCTCATCCTTACCTTGCATCTGCCTGGGGTCGATGTCTTCCTGGTTCAATCGTTCCCCCCTTGCAAGAGCTAGATAATGCAGAGCACAATACACAATCTATCCCAGGACCCTGGCACTTTGAGGCAGCAATGCTAACCACCGTGCGACCTGGAGCCACCAACAGCCTTGGCACTTGAGTGGCACAAAACATAGGCATTGTGGGAGCTGCCACGATTCCTGGCAGAAACCTATAGTATGTGTGACTTGTGGTTGCACAAGATTTGAACATTTATGGAGCGATGCTCCTTCCTATTAACAAAGATGCCCAGCTGACACCTTGATGGCCATATGGGTGCAGTCAATGGTAGCCTGGATGCTGGAGGAAACCTGCAATTGCAGCTAAGCTCTAGCCCACTCAGCGTAGCTGATCTGATCCCAGCTGAAATGGATGAATGTGCTTAGCTGCCTGAACAAAGCTACTGTCCACCAGCTTTACACATCTATGCAGAGCTGACTGGGAGACCACACAAAGATCCAGAGGCATAAAAGGAGAACCACTTGAACTGCATGTCCACCTAGGGAGTTGGAGACGATCTCCAGTCCAATCATCTAGTGTTGAAGTGATGGTTTCCCTCGAGAAGCAGAGGCTCCTGCAGCACAGGACTTTGGTCATTTTGAACGAGTTGAATGGCTGCCTATACACCTGGCAGCTGGTTAGTGATGTCTTCTGTGGGTCCAATCTCCTTGCCATCCCTGCTGGCCTTTGACACCCTGAGATTTCACCTCTCTGCTGAGCTGACACCTGTGTCACCTGAGCTCTGCTCTCTTCAACCTGTCTTCCTCCTCGGAGGAGGCGATGTTCCTTGCAGAGTGAACAATACCCATCTGCTGATTTTCAAATAGGGCTCACCCATGCACTATCAGTGCCAATGGGTTGAAATTCTGGGAGATTTTACAAGACTAATGAGTCCTGAAAAGTCCAGAAAGTATGTAAAAATCTCACTAGAAAGCACTGAAAAGTCACAAATCTATTTTAATTCCAAACCAAGCTCTCAGTAACTCCTACAACATACACTGCCATTTGCTTCTCCCTCCTATTATCCCAGCTTTGGATGACAAATCAGCAAAAATGGATTGGCCGCCTCCCCATGCATTGACCTAATGTAATGCAATGTAAAATTCAAGTCAACTTGACATTTATTCCTTTGAACTAGCTGATTAATTCTCAGTGGATATGCGGTCAACTCCTGCTCATGCCCATTGAGCAAAATATCAGGCAAATGTGCAATAATGCTGGGATGTGCGTCTTCTTGCACAATTTTGTGCACTTCAGGGTCAGGTGAGGTGTAAAATTCAGGCCACTGTTACAAGGCAAACTTGGCCCTGCTGATAATCAATACCACCATTTAAACAATTGAAATTAAAACAAAACCAAGAACTGGCTTCCCAGATATACCAACATTCTATGAACAGGGATGAGCTCATATTAAACTTCCTGAAATCTTGCCAAATTTCACCAGTTCTGTTACTTTTACTATAATTACTGACCTGACAAAGGAGCAACGCTCCGAAAGCTCGTGCTACCAAATAAACCTGTTGTGTTTTAACCTGGTGTTGTGAGACTTCTTACTGTGCCTATCATAATTAAGATTGAGGTTTTGGCACACACATATCTGATTGACAAATAAAACAACCTCATCTTCACCAGATGCAGAAATTCTATCATTACCTCATTTTATAAGTCAAATTCTGAAAATGTGAACTTCTACAATTTCAAGATGTTGAACATTAATATTTACTGACAATATGTTTACAAGAACAATAAAACTATTTAGAAAGCAAACTTTTAGAAATAATCTGTTCTTCAGTTATGCTCCGGTTTCATCATGAATGGTTCAAGGGGGTGTTTGATAAATGTGAACTCGAGAGAGAGGATAATCCAATATCTCTGTCAGAAATGGAACGTTATTGGTCTAATAAAACAGTCCAAAGCACTGAGGCCACTTCATTACAAAGAGCAGCAGGCACTTCAGGGAATATGACAAATATCAATCCAGGAAAGTAATTTAGAGAAAATCTGTTGCGAAAGTTAATCATTCTTTTCTCATTTCATGAATGTGTGAAAACTATGTAGACACAAAAGCATGTATGAATGTTGGCAACAGTGGGGGTCTGTAATACTAGTGTATCTGCCCAATACATTGTCAGACATGTAACACAATACCACTGAAAACTGCTTTTAAAAAGCTCAGTGTAGGCATTTTTCACAAACACAATTGCATTTTAAAACTCAACTGAAGCAATTCAAGGAATATCAAATCTTGAAAAGTGTCTCTGACTTTCCCCTCGAGTCGATGATTCTCACACTGTCTAACACTGTCTGGGAGTTTGAAAGCGTACGGATTTAATTAAAATGCAAAAAGGAAACCCTTTCAAAAGATAATGATCTATTTGCATACTTGTCTGGGGTAAAAGCTGAATTCCACTCAGCATGTCTCTCTTTCTCATTGAACCTGTCCTGCCTCTTATCAGGAGAAGCAAACAACTCACACAGAGAAAGGGGCAAGATTTCTGTTGTTCTAAAGTGACAATTCAGACAGTCCTTTCCCTTGCCCAGAGTAATGATGGGTGACAGAAAGAAATGTGAAATTGAACCATAAACAGAGAGTGAGATAAAACGTCAGGAGCAAATAGTCTACAAGGGCAAGAGATAAACAGAGGAAAAGAGAGGTACATGAGACGCGGGGCAAAGGGCGGATGGGCGAGGAGCAGGGCGGGCGGGGAACGGGAGAGAGAAGTAGCGAGTGACAGAGGCACAGACAGAAGACTGAAGAGTGATACGGTCATTGACTTTAGGAAGCGTAAAGGAGAACATGCCCATATCTCGATCAACAGGAATGAAGTAGAAATGGTCACAATGTTCAAGTTTTTCAGTGTCCATGTCACCAACAACCTATCCTAGCTCCCCCCCACGCCAACACTATAGTTAAGAAAGCCCACCAATGCCTCTACTTTCTCAGAAGACTAAGGAAATTTGGCATGTCAGCTACTTTTAAAGATACACCATAGAAAGCATTCTTTCGGGTTGTATCACAGCTTGGTATGGGCTCCTGCTCTGCCCAAGACCACAAGGAACTACAAAAGGTCGTGAATGTAGCCCAATCCATCACACAAACCAGCCTCCCATCCATTGACTCTGTCTACACTTCCCACTGCCTCGGCAAAGTAGCCAGCATAATTAAGGACCCCACGCACCCCGGACATTCTCTCTTCCACCTTCTTCCATCGGGAAAAAGATACAGAAGTCTGAGGTCACATACCAACCGACTCAAGAACAGCTTCTTCCCTGCTGCTCAGACTTTTGACTGGACCTACCTCACATTAAGCTGATCTTTCTCTAAACCCTAGCTATGACTGTAACACCACATTCTGCACCCTCTCCTTTCCTTCTCTATGAACGGTATGCTTTATCTGTATTGCATGCGAGAAACAATATTTTTCACTGTGTACTAATAGATGTGACAATAATAAATCAAATCAAATCTGTCAATGAGGGCTGTCAGTGAGGGACACAAAGAGAGAGAGAGAGAGAGACAGAGAGACAAAGAGAGACAGACAGAAAGAGAGAGACGGAGATGTATAGAGACAGAAAACAGAGCAAAAACAGAGAGAGGTGTCATTGAGAGACAGAGACATGAGCTGTCAGTGAGGGGGACAGATTGCGAGTGTGCTGAGTGAGGAAGATGTCCTGAACTGATCCCAGTCTCTGATCAGGAAAGCTGCTCCTGTACTGAGCTCCGCGCTGGGGCTCCGCTGCCCCGGGGGTCTCCGCGCTGGGGCTCTGCTGCCCCGGGGGTCTCCGCGCTGGGGCTCCGCTGCTCCTGTACTGAGCTCCGCGCTGGGGCTCCGCTACCACGGGGGTCTCCGCGCTGGGGCTCCGCTGCCCGGGGTGGGGGGTCTCCGCGCTGGGGCTCCGCTGCCCCGGGGGGGTCTCCGCGCTAGGGCTCCGCTGCCCGGGGGGGGGGTCTCCGCGCTGGGGCTCCGCTGCCCGGGGGGGGGGTCTCCGCGCTAGGGCTCCGCTGCCCGGGGGGGGAGTCTCCGCGCTGGGGCTCCGCTGCCCCGGGGGGGTCTCCGCGTTAGGGCTCCGCTGCCCGGGGGGGGGGGGGGGGGTCTCCGCGCTGGGGCTCCGCTGCCCCGGGGGGGGGGGTCTCCGCGCTGGGGCTCCGCTGCCCGGGGGGGGGTGTCTCCGCGCTGGGGCTCCGCTGCCCGGGAGTCTCTCACTCACCTGGGTACACAGCTCGGAGACGATCTATCGATCTCCCAGGTGGCGAATAGGTTCATGGGCACGGGTTTGGGCAGCCCGGTGCCCGGCACCATCGCCACTCGCCCTCTCTCCGCCATCATCATCATTCCCTCCGTTCACTCGGCTCCCCTCACTCACTCACTCACTCACTCACTCAGTCCCGATCACCGCCCGCTCTCTCCGTGCGGGCTGCCGACGCGCGCTCCTGCTCAGGCTCGCTCCCGTGCGGGCTGCCAGCGCGCGCTCAGAGGAACGAGAGCCACGCACTGCGCCTGCGCTGTTCCTCGCTCAGACCTGGGGCCGCGCGAGCCCAACGGCCGTCGGTGGGCGGGGCAGGGGTGGGGCAGTGGGCGGGGAGCTGAACAGGATGGGGCGGGGCAGGGGGTGGGGCAGTGGGCGGGGTGCTGAACAGGATGGGGCGGGGCAGGGGGGGGGTGGGGCAGTGGGCGGGGAGCTGGGTGGGGGTGGGGCAGTGGGTGGGGAGCTAGGTGGGGGTGGGGCAGTGGGCGGGGTGCTGGACAGGGCGGGGCAGCAGGCGAGGTGTGGGGTGGGGGTGGGGCAGTGGACAGGGTGCTGGACGGGGGGGGGGGGGCAGTGGGGGTGGGGCAGTGGGCGGGGTGCTGGACAGGGTGGGGCAGTGGGCAGGGTGGGGGTGGGGCAGCGGGTGGGGTGCTGGACAGGGCGGGGCAGTGGGCAGGGTGGGGGTGGGGCAGCAGGCAGGGTGGGGGTGGGGCAGTGGGCGGGGTGCTGGACAGGGCGGGGCAGTGGGCAGGGTGGGGGTGGGGCAGTGGGTGGGGTGCTGGACAGGGCGGGGCAGTGGGCAGGGTGGGGGTGGGGCAGCGGGCAGGGTGGGGGTGGGGCAGCGGGCAGGGTGGGGGTGGGGCAGTGGGCAGGGTGGGGGTGGGGCAGTGGGCGGGGTGGGGGTGGGGCAGCGGGCAGGGTGGGGGTGGGGCAGTGGGCGGGGTGCTGGACAGGGCGGGGCAGTGGGCAGGGTGGGGGTGGGGCAGTGGGCGGGGTGCTGGACAGGGCGGGACAGTGGGCAGGGTGGGGGTGGGGCAGTGGGGCGGGGTGCTGGACAGGGTGGGGCAGTGGGCAGGGTGGGGGTGGGGCAGTGGGCGGGGTGCTGGACAGGGCGGGGCAGTGGGCAGGGTGGGGGTGGGGCAGTGGGCGGGGTGCTGGACAGGGTGGGGCAGCGGGCAGGGTGGGGGTGGGGCAGTGGGCGGGGTGCTGGACAGGGCGGGGTAGTGGGCAGGGTGGGGGTGGGGCAGTGGGCGGGGTGCTGGACAGGGCGGGGCAGGGTGGGGGTGGGGCAGTGGGCGGGGTGCTGGACAGGGCGGGACAGTGGGCAGGGTGGGGGTGGGGCAGTGGGTGGGGTGCTGGACAGGGTGGGGCAGTGGGCAGGGTGGGGGTGGGGCAGTGGGTGGGGTGCTGGACAGGGTGGGGCAAGGGGTAGGGACAGGGCGGGGGGCGCGGGAGGTGGTGATTTAGTCCCAGAATCCCACAGTGCAGAACAGGCCATTCAGCCCATCACTGCTTTCCAATCCTCTGTTAGTGTTGGACAAGATACTTAGCAAGACTAGCTTTCACAGCCACATTCCCTTCCTCAGTCACAGCTTACCCTCTGATTTCAGATTCTCTGCCTTGTTATAAGGTCTATTTATTTGTCACAGGTGGACTTACATTTACACTGCAATGAAGTTACTGTGAAAATCCCCCCATTGCCACACTCTGACACCTATTTGGGTACATTGCAGGAGAATTTAGCATGGCCAATGCATCTATATAACAATGTATGGCCATTCACACTTTCTATTCTCTCTGTGGACTGCCATTAGCAGCCTTTCCCTGGTTTCTGTGGCTATGACTCATCTTTCATTCCCTCTCCCTGCAGTATAAATATTCCCCACTTTCTGTGCCTTTTAGCTTTGACAAAGGGTCATCTGGACTCAAAACACCAGCTCTTTTCTTTCCTTACAGATGCTGCCAGACCTGCTAAGATTTTCCAGCATTTTCACTCAACCCTGGAGCACCTAGATAACAAGGGCATGTGTGTCAGACTCCTATTTATTGACTACAGCTCAGCCTTCAACACCAGTATTCCCACAAAACTCATCTCCAAACTCCGTAGCCTGGACCTCGGCTCCTCCCTCTGTGACTGGATCCTGAACTTCCTAACTCACAGACCACAATCAGTAAAGATCAGCAACAACACCTCCTCCACAATCAACACCGGTGCCCCACAAGGCTGTGTTCTCAGCCCCCTACTATACTCCTTATACACCTGTGACTGTGCGGCAAATTCCCCTCCAATTTGATTTTCAAGTTTGCTGATGACACCACCGTAATGGGTTGGATCTCAAACAATGTCGAGATAGAGTACAGGAATCAGATAGAGAATCTAGTGAACTGGTGCGGCAGCAATAATCTCTCCCTCAATGTCAACAAGACGACAGAGATTGTCATCGACTTTAGGAAGCGTAAAGGAGAACATGCCCCTGTCTACGTGAATGTGGATGAAGTAGAAAGGGTCGAGAGTTTCAAGTTTTTAGGTGTCCAGATCACCAACAACCTGTCCTGATCCCCCCATGCTGACACTATAGTTAAGAAAGCCCCACCAACGCCTCTACTTTCTCAGAAGACTAAGGAAATTTGGCATGTCAGCTACGACTCTCACCTACTTTTACAGATGCCCCATAGAAAGCACTCTTTCTGGTTGTATCACAGCTTGGTATGGGGTCCTGCTCTGCCCAAGACCACAAGGAACTGCAAAAGGTCATGAATGTAGCCCAATCCATCACACAAACCAGCCTCCCATCCATTGACTCTGTCTACACTTCCCACTGCCTCGGGGAAAAGCAGCCAGTATAATTAAGGACCCCACACACCCCGGACATTCTCTCTTCCACCTTCTTGCGTCAGGAAACAGATACAAAAGTCTGAGGTCACGTACCAATCGACTCAAGAACAGCTTCTTCCCTGCTGCTGTCAGACTTTTGAATGGACCTACCTTGCATTAAGTTGATCTTTCTCTAAACCCCAGCTATGCCTGTAACACTACATTCTGCACCCTGTCCTTTCCTTCTCTATGAACAGTATGTTTTATCTATATAATGCACAAGAAACAATACTTTTCACTGAATGTTAATATATGTGACAATAATTAATCAAATCAAATTTAAAAGAACTATCACATTTGTGCAACGGCAAATAATCCAGGAAAGCAGATTTAGCTGTGCCTGATGTTGATGTGGGGGATTCAGTTTCAATAAGGTAATATCCATGTAGATTAAATCAGGTGTAATTGTCTCATGTACTGAAAGAAATTGCATGTATGCTTCAAAATGATATCATAGAACTCAATCACAGTAATTGGAGTTCACCCATTGTAATGGTATCAAAGAAGATAGGCCACAAAGGCTGTATTGATAAGTATAAAGTGAAAACTGTATCAACTGTCCTATTCCATGTGTGTTGGGGACTGTATCAAGAAAGTTTATCACAAGCATGTACTTGCTGTGAGGACATTGACAAGTACCCTATTGGAAAGGGCAAAAGGGATATCAGCCTTTGTGATACTGGATGGTTGATAGCAATGCAAATACAAGTATACAGCACAGAAAGAGACCCTTCAGCCCATCGTCTCTGCACAAAGTAATGCCTTTTGGTAAAAAAATTGCACCAGTAACATTTCAGAGACTAGCAAACAAAGTGACTGAAGGATTGAGCAATTGTATTGTTTATATTGATATTTTCAGTCAAACGTGAGAGGAGCATTGACAATATTTAACTGTTTGAGGGACAACAGGAAGCCAATTTGATTGTCAATTTGGCTAAAAGTGTATTTGCAAAAGCGTAACTTGTATATTTGGACCACACTGTTGGACGTGGTTATACTAATTGACCACAATACTTTGAAGTTATTGTTGAGGCTTTAGACAGAAATGGCAGACTATTCTGGTGGAGTTTATTATTGTAACCACACTATTTATAAAGTATAAATGTGGCTGAAAGAGAAAGTTTAACTGAAGATGGGTTATCAAGAGTTTAGAATTCAAACATGCTTTGATTTGGCAAATAGAGAATGAACTGGAATGAAAGGTATTTTTACAAAATAATTGTATATATTTTCAAGGCAGATGCATGTACCCAGCAGTCAGATAGTCTTTTTATTCATATAGATAAATGTGGCAAGCAAATGGGTTGAGAAAATGAAACCATCTTTCTGAAATTACAGTGGTTAATTTTTCTGAAGGGAAGGAGGTATGAGGGTGGATTTTTTGAAATAGTTTTGGGGAATGTTATTAGTGCGTAAAGAAGGCTGTGTGTGTAAATGATGTAATTAAACTGGAGAAAGATTAATGGATACAGCTTGTCTGGAAGAACTGAGAGAAGTTTGGTGTAGGTGTTAAATACATGCATTTGCAATGAAGTTTTTTGGCTAAGATCAAGTGAAGTGGATTTATAGATAAATGAGTGGAGTTTAGAAATTTGCATTAGGAGGTAGGGATGGACTTATTTTTACAGTTGTTAAATTTCAAAGGGAAGTAGAAGGCTTTTACAGCTTGCAATGGTTTTATAAGTAAGCAAGAGGAGGTTATTGAATTTGATTTGCCCAAAAAGAAAGCAATGGGAAAAACATGAAAGATCTTTATATCTTGGAAAAGTTAAGTTCAAAGGGGTGCTGAGGACTTTGGGATTGAAGATGAAAGGGAAAAAGGAATGTTTAAGGAAAGATGTTGAGTTGTGTTGGCTGCATGGGGAAACCTCCTGGGAACAGATATGTGTCAGGAGAAAGTGCAACATCTGCTGTAGCCATCCAGAAATCCAGAAAGAGTCTTGGGTGTCTGAAAGCAGCCTTTCTGAGTCAGCATAGATTTCCACAACAGAGTGGGTGTGAGTGAGGAGTCACGCGATACGCCTGTACAAAACTGACAGCAGTTTTGCATTGGGTAATGTTATTGGAATTTTATAGTTAAACATCTATAAGGGGGTGTTGCCTGGAAGGTACTTACTTGTGCCTCTGATCAGGAAGGTTTTATTGTGGGACAAGGGGAGAAGGGACAAGAGGAGAGGTGTGAGGGGAGAGGGGCGAGGGAAGAGGAGTAAGTGGAGAGAGGTGAGAGGAGGGGAGAGGGAATGAGAGGAGAGGGGGAGAGATAATGAGAGGAGAGGGGGAGAGGAGAAAGGAGTTGAGGGGAGATGGAATGAGAGGGGGTGAGGGAAGAGGGATTGAAGGGTGAGGAGAGGGGAGAGGAGTTGAGTGGAGAAGGGCAAGATGAGAGATGAGAGGCTAGGGGAGAGGAAGTGAGGAGAGGGGTGAGGGTGTGGCGGTGAGAGGAGAGGGGGTGAAGGGAGTGGGGGGATGAGGGGTGAGGTGAGGGGGGAGATGGGGCGAGGGAAAAGAGTAAAGTAATGTTTATTTATTAGTCGCAAGTAAGGCTGGCATTAACACTGCAATGAAGTTACTACAAAATTTGGGGTGTGAGACTGAGGGTAGAGGGAGTCAGAAGAGAAGAATGAGGGGAGAGGGGCTGAGGGGGGAGAGAAGAAGGGGTTTGGGGAAAGGGGCTGAGGGGAGGGGGGTATGGAGAGAGGGGTGAGGGGAGAGTGTGTGAGGGGTGAAAGGGGAGGGGATGTGGGGAGAGGGCTGAGGGAAAAGGGTGTGAGGGGTGAGGGGAGAGGGGATGTGGGGAGAGGGGCTGAGGGGAGAGAGTGTGAGGGGAGAGGGGTTGCGGGGAGAGGGGTGAGGGGAGAGAGTGTGACAGGTGAGGGGAGAGGGGATGTGGGGAGAGGGGCTGAAGGAAAAGGTTGTGAGGGGTGAGGGGAGAAGGGGTGTGGGGAGAGGGATGAGGGGAGAGGGGGTGAAGCATGAGGGGAGAGTGGGTGTCAAGAGAGGGGTGAGGGGAGAGGGGGTGTGGGGTGAGGGGGTGTGGGGTGAGGGGGTGAGGGGTGAGGGGTGTGGGGTGAGGGGGTGTGGGGTGAGGGGTGTGGGGTGAGGGGTGTGGGGTGAGGGGGTGTGGGGTGTGGGGTGAGGGGAGAGGGGAAAGGGGTGTGGGGCGAGGGGAGAGGGGGTCTGGGGTGTGGGGTGAGGGGTGAGAGGGTATGGGGTGAGGGGTGTGGGGTGTGGGGTGAGGGGTGTGGAGTGAGGGGTATGGGGTGAGGGGAGAGGGGGTGGGAGGGGTGAGGGGTGGGGGTGGGGTGAGGGGTGTGGGGTGAGGGGTGGGGTGAGGGGGGTGAGGGGTGTGGGGTGAGGGGGTGAGGGGTGTGGGGTGAGGGGTGTGGGGTGAGGGGTGTGGGGTGAGGGGGTATGGGGTGAGGGGTGTGGGGTGAGGGGTGAGGGGGTGAGGGGGTTGGGGTGAGGGGTGTGGGGTGAGGGGGTGTGGGGTGAGGGGGTATGGGGTGAGGGGGTGTGGGGTGGGGTGTGGTGGGGTGAGGGGTGTGGGGGTGAGGGGGTGTGGGGTGAGGGGGGGGTGTGGGTGAGGGGTGTGGGGTGAGGGGGTGTGGGGAGGGGGGTGTGGGGTGAGGGGGTGGGGTGGGGGTGGGGGGGGGGGGTGTGGGGTGGGGTGAGGGGTGTGGGGTGAGGGGTGTGGGGAGGGAGGGGGTGAGGGGTGTGGGGTGAGGGGGTGGGGTGAGGGGGTATGGGGTGAGGGGGTGTGGGGTGAGGGGTGTGGGGTGAGGGGTGTGGGGTGAGGGGTGTGGGGTGGAGGGGGTGAGGGGTGAGGGTGAGGGTGAGGGGTGAGGGGTGTGGGGTGAGGGTGTGGGGGGGGAGAGGGGGTGTGGGGTGAGGGGGTATGGGGTGAGGGGTGTGGGGTGAGGGGTGTGGGGTGAGGGTGTGGGGTGAGGGGGTGAGGGGTGAGGGTGAGGGGAGAGGGGGGGGGGAGAGGGGTGTGGGGTGAGGGGTGAGAGGGTGTGGGGTGAGGGGGTGTGGGGTGAGGGTGTGGGGTGTGGGGTGAGGGGTGAGGGGTGTGGGGTGAGGGGGTGAGGGGTGAGGGTGAGGGGGTGAGGGGTGTGGGGCGAGGGGTGTGGGGCGAGGGGAGAGGGGGTGTGGGGTGAGGGGTGTGGGGTGAGGGGTGTGGGGTGAGGGGTGTGGGGTGAGGGGGGTGAGGGGGTGAGGGGTGAGGGTGAGGGGAGAGGGGTGTGGGGCGAGGGGAGAGGGGGTGTGGGGTGAGGGGGTGTGGGGTGAGGGGTGAGAGGGTATGGGGTGAGGGGGTGTGGGGTGAGGGGTGTGGGGTGAGGGGTGAGGGGAGAGAGGGTATGGGGTGAGGGGAGAGAGGGTATGGGGTGAGGGGAGAGGGGTGAGGGGAGAGAGGGTATGGGGTGTGGGGTGAGGGGTGAGGGGAGAGGGGTGAGGGGAGAGGGTGAGGGGAGAGGGTGAGGGGAGAGGGTGAGGGGAGAGGGGGACACAATATTAGGGCCAAGATTGACTCCTGTTTCTGAGTTTTCATGATTTGAAGAGTAATCTGCTCGATTCCTCATGGTTCATATTCTTCAGATTTATCAATGTTGAAATCCATTTGCCACA